>NC_142035.1:82233165-82548233 GCF_982192425.1 Myodes glareolus
GCTTGGGAGCCAATGAAACCATTGTCATTGTGGTATTGGCGAATAAATGAGAAAACAGTACTAATCATTTGGGTCACAGACTTAAGAAGGAAATAGCTTCAGAAGTAAAATCGAAAGCTATTGTAAGCAGCTTGGTTTGAATTCTGCTTTGATTGTATCTTTGTTTGTTTGTTTTTAGCATTACTAATGACCACAGAAAGAAGTTTTGAAGAATAAAGTATGATCGAATTGTGACATTGAAAATGTGTTTTAGTCACTGTGGGACCCTCACCTCTTATTCTCAAAGGGGCAAGAAGAAATTTCCTAGCAGAGTGTTTTCCCAGGAAGATAGTGGCCTTCCCTTCTCCCACCCAGGAGATTCTGATCACAAGGTCACTTAGCTCAGCCCAGCCAGCCACCAGGTACACAGGCTGATAAAGATGGCCTAACTCAAGAACAGTGGCCTTGCTCTAAAAACAAGGAAAAGGCTGACTTAACAGAATGGGAGGGAGCAAAAGTCCTTGTACCCATGCCAAAGCATCTTCAAAGTTTCTCTTTGTAGTTATGCCTTTAAAAGCTAACCCCACAGAGGAGATACAACTCTTCTCTACCTTGTTGTAATGGGGATGGAGATGAGTTCCAAACATATTTGTATCATGCTGATTAAATCTTGCTTGTTAACAGTCTGGGCCTCTCTGATGGTCTCTCTCTGGGGGTCGTGATCTGGGAATTACAGTCACTACATAGAGATGCCATATATCGTGTCACTGGTAGCAAATGTTAAAGAGCTGCAGCTGTCTTGGACTAAGGTGACGACTGAGGAGAGTGTGTGTGACTTGGAAATGAGAACTAGCAGGACTTCCGGTGATTTGATGCTGAGTAATCATGAAACAGAGCAACCCAAGAGGACGAGAGGACACACAGCATTTTACAGTTAAAATCTGATGTATATCAGCTATATCAGATATGTACTGTGAGGGCCAGCCATGACAATCTAAGTCTTTACTTCCTCCAACCATTAAAACCTGCGACTCTGGCCATCGATGAATTTCAATAGAGGCTGGAGTCTCAATTGTTTACCCTGAGATGAAGCCAGGGCAGGCTGCAGGAGAAACAACAAGCTGAGATCACCGGACCCCCAACCCAAGAACAAATCATTCAAAGGGAATTCCTGGCATTCCAAGCGCTATAGATAGAAACACCTGCATCTCCCAGTCACCAAGGAAACCCTAGACAAATGTCAATCAGGGGTCTTAAAACATCAGAAACCCCTCACCCCCACCTTTACTACTATAAAACCCTATTCTAATTGAGCTTGGGGTTCTCCAGTTATTCCAATACATTGGACATGCCAGGAGACCGCGTTTGCAAACTTGATTTAAAATAAAGGCTCTTTGTTTTTACATACGGGACTCTTGGTTTCCTTGCTGGCTTGTTGGGGATTGCGATTTGGGCATAACATGTACCACTTCCAATAAATGTCAAGTTGAGTTTGATTTTATCCTTAAGGCATGCTTTGTGGGGTCAAATATTTTTTCTGTTTTGCTTTTGTAATTTTTTTTATTTCTCTGTCGTTCAGTCCAAAACAAACTTGTTTTTTCTTTATCATTTGATTCAGCTAACTACCAGACATGTTGTAAATAATTCCTCATAATGTAAAATAACAATGCCATAGTTTAGAATTGATATTTGACATATGAGAATAATCTGCTACTTATTCAAACTCTTTTCTTGCTTAATTCATAATTCATTTTCTCTATTCCATAGTCTCTAAATTCCTACATACTATACATACCACCTGTTCTGGTATAACATACATTTTTGTACTATAAAGTAGGGCATTTGTATTTGATAAATAAGAAGTAATGATGATATAAGAATAGAAGTAGTATAGATTTGTTTGGCTTTCTGTGACTTGCTCATGTTTTACAGATGATGGTGGGAGAGCTGGCAAATCCAGCTATGGAGAAATACTTGAGATATGTGTTGTTTCTTCCTGCTTCTTGTCCATTTAGTCTGACTATCTGCTGAGATCAGGAGGGGCTCACTGAGTTCTCTTATTCTTCATCCTCCACAGCCTCAGAAGTTACCCTGGCCTATTCTATGAAGCACCCACCACCTTTTCAACAGAGCATAAAATTCTACACTTACTGGAGTGTTTGTTGTAGAAATCAAAGATTTTCTTTAAGTTAGTAATTGTATTACTGTTGCTTTCATTAACTGCAGTGATCAAAGACTTACATAAATTTTGATTACTACCCATTAATACCCAACCTCATTGCCCCCCGTAAACTCTGTAGGCAGACGTTTCCTGTCTCAGAGCCACTCAGTCCCAAATACCAAGCAGTCACTTCCCAAATTACTGCACAGAGGCTTAATATTAGTTTTAAATGCTTCACCAATAGCTCAGGTCTATTATTAACTAGATTCACATTTTAAATTAACCCATATTCCTATGTACTTTCTGCCACATGGTGGTATCTTTTCTCAGTACAGTGTGCCCATCTTTTTCTCACTGCATCTGGCCAGTGACTCTTGACTCTGCCCTTCTCCTTCCCATCATCCTTAATTTGGTCACCCTGCCTGTAGTTCCTGCTTGGCTACTGGTCAATCAGCATTTTATCAAACTAATTCGCTTGACAAATCTTTACAGTGTACAAGAGAACTATTCCACAGCAAAACTCTGTTACTTAAATGAACAGTCTTGAAGCAGTAGAGGTTTTTGACCACCCACATGCAGCTCCAAAGCATCTGTAGCTCCACTTCAGATGATATAATACCCTCTTCTAGCCTATGTGGGCATCAGACATGTAAGAGGTATACAATCATGCATGTAAGCAAATGCTCATAAAGATTATATAAATGTAAGTAAATATCTTGAAAAACATATTCAAGTGGATACTATTATTTCATCTTTGTACATATTATTGTTTGAAGAGAGCTGAAGACTGATAATCATGAACCAAAACTATGAAAAGAATAAATAGAAACATATTGCTTCTTAGTTCAATGAAGAATATAGGTCCCTTCATTTTCAGAATTCTCTCTTGCCTATAATAACGTTATATAGCTTGCTATTGTGATTCATACAACATGGAGATTTTGCAGACTTGCCCTAGCACATGAAACTATAGACTCCCAACTGTTACTTATTAACAGTCACTCTGTCTCTCCCATAGATGAGTAAAGGCCGCTTCACCCTTACCTTCTTCATTTTCTTCATGAAATGAGTCAGGAATTTCATTTCCAACACTTGCTTCTCTAACCACAGTCCATCAAAGGCTGAAGATATTACAGCCAGAGCTCTGAGCTCAGAAGTCTTGACAAAATAATCAGCACTTATAGCAAATTGCCAGAGAGAATGGGGGAAATAGACCATTTTAAGTCATTCTGACTTACTGAAATACCAGTCTGGAATTACAGCTGGAGTTCATGGAAAGTCCTTGAAAACTCTGCAATTTAACAACCACCTCAATGCATGTCCCTCAGAAATGACCTTCATCATAGGAGAGCAAGGTTTCCAGTTCACTACCCAGCATATTAAATGTATTTCAGGTATGGTTGTTTACAAATTAAACCAACAAACAGAAAGATTTCTGATGGGGGTCAATTTCTGAAATGGTTCTCAATGGCCCTGGAAATCCAAATTTGATCTTGAAGAAGAGAGCTGTACTGATTGTCCCTGAGTTTGGTATCCCTGTTCCTCCCACCATCATCAGTCAATGAGGGCTTGGAGGAGCTAGTTTAGGTCAAGAGTCACTTTGCCCCAGGCTGTTCTCTCCTCATGTCTTCCTGGAGGGAATCAATATCAGCAGTGAAGATAGGAGTGACAATTGCTGATGGCTCTCATCTCAGACATGCTTTCAACAACTTCGGTTCTCAGTAAGAAAATACCACTGTAATAAGTTTACTACAGTGTTAACGTCCTAGTAAACTTGACACAATGATAATAAAAGGCATGCAAGTTGCTACACAATTGTAAGTCAATCTTTGTTAAGTTTCTAATGGACCCTTCATTTGTTTTTTTCTTTGTAGCTATCAATCTAACTGTCTGCCTGCCTGCCTCCTTGCTGGTCGATTTATCATCTATCTATCTATCTATCTATCTATCTATCTATCTATCTATCTATCTACCTACCTATCTCATCTATTTTCTCTCTGATTTTCTACTTTGCATTCTCTCTTACAAGCATTCTAACCTTTGAAAAATTATTTTACTGTTTGAGATTATAGAAGGATTTCATAATTTTATGCTTTCCATCTTCCATCCAAACCCTCCCATATAATTCTTCCTGCTCTCCTTCAAATTTATGGTCTCTTTTATCACTGATTGTTGTTACACACACACACACACACATTCACACACACCACAACTAAATATATAAGTACACAATAGCCAGTCCATATAATGTTACTTGTATGTATATTTTTTCAGGGTTGACTATTGGATATTGTACAATCAGTTGGTGTGATCTTATCGAAGGACAAATATTTCTCTGGCTCTCAACATTCCTTAGTTGCCTGTAGTTCTTTGTGTAGAATTCAATTCTGTTGGGCTTTCCTGCTGTCCACATTGGCATGTCTATGGCTTTGATTCTTTTTTAGTTCATGTTTAGACAGCCATACCTCTTCCCTACTATCAATGCTGCGTTTCTAAATCAACTCAATGGCTAAGTCTTGGTTTGGCTTCTTACTATAGACTCTGGGTCATTAATTCATTTTTTTATTTAGTTTTATTATCCTTATTCCTTCTTATTTTTTATTGATTTTTATTGAGCTCTATATTTTTCTCTGCTCCCCCTTCTTCCTCTCCCCTCCACCCTTCAACTCTCCCACAAAGTCCCCATGCTCCCAATTTACTCAGCAGATTTCATCTTTTTCTACTTCCCATGCAGATTAGATCTATGTAAGTCTCTCTTAGTGTCCTCTTTGTTGTCTAAGTTCTCTGGGATTGTGGTATGTAGGCTGGTTTTCTTTGCTTTATGTTTAAAATCCACCAATAAAAGTACATATGATAATTGTCTTTCTGTGTCTAGGTTATCTCACTAAAAATAATGATTTTTATTTCCACACATCTTCAAACAACTAATTTTTTACAAAGAAGAAAAAAATATCAAATGGAAAAAAGAAAGCATATTTAACAAATGGTGCTGGCATAACTGGATATCAACATGTAGAAGAATGAAAATAGACCCCTATCTATCACCATGCACAAGACTCAAGTCCAAATGGATCAAAGACCTCAACATAAAGCCAGCCACACTGAGCCTCATAGAAGAGAAAGTGAGAAGTACACTTGAACGCATTGGCACAGGAGATCACTTCCTAAATACAACCCTAGCAGCACAAACACTGAGAAAAATAATTAATATATGGGACCTCCTGAAACTGAAAAGCTTCTATAAAGCAAAGGACATGGCCAATAAGACAAAATGACAGCCTACAGAATGGGAAAAGATCTTCACTAACCCCACATCAGACAGAGGTCTGATCTCCAAAATATACAAAGAAATCAAGAAATTGGTCATCAAAAGAACAAATAATCCAATAAAAAAATGAAGAACAGACCTAAACAGAGAACTCTCAACAGAGAAAAAAATTAAAATGGCTGAATGACACTTAAGGAAATGTTCAGCTTCCTTAGTCATCAGAGAAATGCAAATCAAAACAACTCTGAGATTCCATTTTATACCTGCAAGCATGGTCAAGATCAAAAATACTGATTACAACTTATGCTGGAGAGGTTGTGGTGTAAAGGGAACACTTCTGCCTTGCTGGTGGAAATGCAAGCTGGAACAACCCATTTGGATGTCTGTGTGGTGATTTCTCAGAAAATTAGGAAACAACCTTCCTAAAGGCCCAGTAATACCACTTTTGGATATATATTCAAAGGATGCTCAATTGTGTAACAAGGACATGTGCTCCCTCAGCTATGTTCATAGCAGTATTGTTTGTCATAGCCAGAACCTGGAAACAACCTAAATGCCCATCGAAAAATGGATAAGAAAAATGTGGTACATTTGCACAATGGAGTACTACACCGCAGAAAAAAAAATAATGACATCTTAAATTTTGCAGGAAAATGAAGCTAGAAAACATTAATTCATTCTTAACTGTTTTGAAATTATATTTAAATGTGTGTGTGTGTGTGTGTGTGTGTGTGTGTGCGTGTGTCTGCATGTGTGTGTTCATGTATGCATGCATTTGTGGGACTGCTACAGCACAAACTTACAAGTAACAAGACAATGTTTGGAACCAGTTCCTTTTTTACTATGTGGATTCTGAGTTTGAACTCAGGTCATAAGGCTTAAGTTAGATGTCTTTATCCACTGTACCACGGCACTGGCCTTATTTTCTTGTTCCCCTTCTTTTCCTGTTTAGAGACCCCATTACTGGCAGTTCTTCCACAGATTTGCTTCTCCTTTTCAGCACCTTATCGTCTTGTCATGCTCAGAGAAGTCTTCTGTTCTCTGGGCTAGTTTGAAGACTCCTTTTCTCGGTGTAGAAACAGTTTGATTCAAATTTCGTGTTTTAGATAGCATCTATATTTTTACAAATCTCACACTTTGTTTGGTTTTTAAGTAAGCTTTTCCTATGTAGCTCTAGCTGGCCAAAGACTCACCAAGTAGGCCAGGCTATTTTTGAACTCTGACTGCCTCTGCCTCTTGAGTACTTATATTAAAGACATGCATGTACTACCATGCTCAGTAAAATCTTACTCTTAATCTCTAACCTGAATTTATTCCCTGAAACCCATCTTACTATGTAAATACATTTCAAAAACCCAGCTTAAACCTCCAAGGATTGAGTCTCAATGGTTTACAAGAAAAGAAAGTGAGATAAGAGGACACACACACAGACACACACACACACACACACACACACATACACACACGTTTTTAGTCTCACACCATGAAATTTCCTGCAGCCATTCAAAATTCTCCCAGCTGCAAGAAGTGGAACCTTGAAACTCTAAAATTCTAGGCTAAATAAATCTTTTAAACTATCATCATTTTTATGTGCATGTGTATTTTGTTTGAAGGTATGTGTACATAACAAATGCCTGAAAAACTCACTGAGGCTATAGGAGAAGGTCAGATCCATGAGGACATGGGTTTACGGATGGTTGTGAGTACCTGGGTCTTAGTCTGATCCTCTGAAAGAGCAGCCAGTGCTTCTGACCATGGAGTCAAACTTTCAGTCCTCAAACAAACACTTTAAGCTAGAGATGGTCTTGTATATAGGCCAGACTGTCTTCAAACTAATGGTTCTGCCTCAGCCCTCTGAGTGCTGGGATTACAGGTTTGTGTCACCACAATCGATTTAAATTTCTTTTTTTATAAGATTGTCCCACCTTATAAAAGGCAAGATGTTTACTGTGCTAACACAATGTAAATTGATTTACGAAGTCTTAAATCAAGTTTTGATTCAGCCATTGTCCTAACGTGTTCACAAGGCACTACTCCTTTCAAGTATTGGCAGTTATTATCTGTAGATATGGAGAAGAGCTGGAGAAATACAGAACACCCAAATATTAAAAAAAATACAGCAAAATCTTATAATTTAAGAAATTAATGTGATATACTTAATGTGATAAAATAAACTACAATTATAAACTTATGACTCTTTGCTGACTATTGAAAAATAAATTTAATTCCTTACCTGCTGTATAACATCCACATCAACAAGTTTATTCTCAAGTTAGTAAAAAATAAAAATAGATCTAAAGCCTATACTCAAAAACTTAGGTCTCCACCTTTATTCAAAGCTTTAGAGACATTGAAAGGTCACTATGTTCCCACTATTCACAATCGGGTTTGAAATTCTATCTATTCCAGCTACTGACCAGGTCATAAATAGCATCATTACCATCGTAATCTCCAGCTCGTATCCATTATCATCACTACCATCTTACCATAATTAGCCCCATCTTCAAAATATAATGCAAACGCTTGTGAGACCCATGGTGAATTTTGATGTCCAAAAATTGTGACTTAAATTTCTGTTTTTGTTGTTGTTGCTCTACACTTGAAGGGATAACAAAGTGAGTTGTAAGGTGCTTTCCTGTCTAGAAACACCATTATGCAGCAATCTCAAACAGCATTTCAAAGTATTTTCTGTAAGAGGTGTTTCGCTTATCCCTCCACTGTTGCAGTCTAGCAGAATGAAAGAAGAGATGCGTTAAATGCTTAGTTCCAGGCCATGGCACTGTTAAATGATTGGCGTAATGTTAGTGGGTGTTCTTTCCCTTGCAGAACCTTACTCTGAAGTTTTCTCAAATACTGTGGCCATCTGTAATTGCCTCACCAGAAATCACTTGGTTCACTTGGCCTTTGAGCTTGGCTTGGAGAGTGAACTTCTCATTTTAGGGCACACTTACCTCTAAAGGCATTTCTACTCATGATATTTTTCTCTTTTCTTGGCAGGTCAAATTTTCCTAGAATATAAATTTTAATTGCTTGTCTGTGCAGAAATATGAAATACTTTCAAAAACCTTACTTTGTTCTGTTTTAACAATACAATATTTAAAATATCTATGAAGCAAATATAAGTGAAAATTCTTTTAGACATTTCAAAAGCAGGTCATTTTTAAAGAATTTTTGAAGGCAGCAATTATCTCCTTAAGTGAAAATAATGGTCATAAATAAGCTCTGAGTTTATATGGAGACCCACAAGAAAGATATATATTACATTTCTGTTATTGTAGCCATCAATTGAGTTTTCTTAATGGAACATTGTAATTAAGCCCCAGATATATCATTAAATCAAAGGTGCCACAAAAACAAACAAGCATATGGCCTTTCGGTCAGTCTGTTGGATATCTCAGATGAACAGTTTCCACTTTACAGTGTCATTTTATTGGAACAAAGGGGATATCCATGTAACTGTAAGAGGCAATAGATAATTGCCTCTTTTTAATATTTCATGGGTGAGGAAAGACTGAATGAGAATTATTCTCAAAGACGTAAGGGAAAATCCACACCCTGCAGTCTATGCCTCAGGCACCCATCCAACTACTAAGATTTCTTACTGGCTTCAAAATTCATTTTCATATTTGTGGCAGAATATTTGATGACACTGTGAACCCAGAAACTGCATTATTAACTGGAAAAACTTGTTTCCAATTGTGGTATAGCTCAGCTCTAGCACGTGCCTTTAGTTCAAAAGCTTTCTGCTCGGATATTGTAAACAGGATTAAATAAAGTCAACCATAGATCAAGAGGTACAACAAGCAATCAGCTGACAGGAAGAGAATATAGGATTTTTAAGCAATAAATATAGAAAGTAAGAGGGAGTTAGGCGAACGAATCGAGTTACTCACAGAAAGTAGAATGGAGGGACTTTCAATTTAAGGAGTCTTGTTTGAGAAGGCAGAAAAGAAAGGGGAGGCTCTTGGAAAGACAAGGAGAAAAGTCAGCTGTGTGCCTTCTCTGCCTGTGAGCTAAGAAGCTTTCATCCCAGTATCAAGTTCCGGAGTTGTTATTGGGAAAACTGAATGATCAAGATTTTGTTTAAAAACAAAAAACAAATCTTATTTTAATTTTTTCTATGTTATAAGAATATGCACATGTCCTTGTATATGAATATGAATATGTAGGAGTGTGCAAATGTGGGAGTGAGTATGTGAATGTGGAGGCAAGAAGCTGGCATTGGCCTCTTCCTCTGCCACTGTCCGTCGTATTTTTGAGACGGGGTCTCTAGCCATGCTTGATTCAGCAGGACTTGCTCAAGACCAAGCTCCACCAACACACTTGTCTCCCGCAGCCCAGTGCTAGAATTATAGTACTGCCCTGCCTGACTTCTTCCCTGATACTGGGAGTCTGAATACAGGTTTACTAGTGCAGATAACTCCATAGCCCCTCAATTTGTATTTTCATCCGAAGAGTCATTTCTGTCGGCTAAGCGTCTTTTCATTTTCACCAAGTCCTACAGTACAAGAAATACAACCTTGAGTCACTCCACTTTATTCTCTAATTCCTGAGGATTTGAATCAAAACAGCCAGAGTCAAGAACTTTGAACCATCATTTCTCGGTGTTTTTCTTAGAAACAAAGTGGCATTCAATATTCCTGTGCATAATAAAATATAGCAAAAATCAAAATTTGAGCTTTATTTGCCCCTCTGTCCTTTCCTTATTTGTTTGCCTACTATAAAATGTTGCCCAATAGTTTTAAACTATTTTACTCTGAACTCAACACAGAGAATTGGTCTTAGCCACTATATTCAGCAAAGCAAATGTTACTACTACTCAGTATTAATAATACATAAAAGCTGAAGAGTGTTATTTCTGGCTGCTCTGGGACAGGTGTATTTATACTGTACAGCCAGGGTGCCCAGTGTGCTGCTGTTTCATCATGCTCTTTGAATTTAAAAGGCAATCTCCAGCTTTATTTCAGGTGGGGGTCTCTGAACTCAAGGGCCACCTTGATTGAACTGATCTCAATGGTCACTTGTCTCATCCCCTGAAAGGGCGCTGGCTTTTGAGCATGATTAGGCTCTGATTGATGTGTGCACCTTAAATCATCTCCCTGGAAGTTCACGAAGAATGAAATGTCACAAAGCAGCATGAGGTCAAATAAATAGATCAGTAGAATCAACTCGTGTGCATGTGGATGCTGACCAGTAGGTCAGCCCATTCTCCTGCCTCACTTCTAAATATACAATTGGAAAAGCGTTATCTGCACATTTGAGACTGGTTCAGGGGTCAACAGCACTCTGTGCAGATGATCCTGAATTGTGGATTATGGGTTTCGGAGATAGCAGCATCAATAAGAAAACAAACTCACACATGCACACACACACACATACACACACACACACACACACACACACACCAGTGGAAGAGAAGTACACATATGTACATACACACAGAATGTGGATGCATGCCACCTTCTCTCATGCTTTCCCATGTTGTTATGGAATGTTAAATTTAATGAATTGATTCATAATCCTATAGACAGAGAATAAATCTAGCTATTAGATACCAGTTAGATGGCTCCAAAACTTTTACTCTATTCCTTACTGTTTATTTCTGATGCATCATATTTCTCCTTGGTCTTAATATTTTGGTAGATTCTCTTCTTGTTGTTTCTTCCCTCTGTGACCTATTGCTGCCTTCTCCCGCCTATTTTTCCCATTAAATCTTGTCCTTGAACCAGAGGGCTCAAAAAATAGCTAGGTTAGATGTTTATTATAGTGATAATGTGTTTGGACAAACGATAAAATCCCTTTTCAACAATGAGTGGTTTGGCTACTAAATTATATGTTTTCCTCCTGGAGTATGAAATGTCCACACCTCATGCCTCACAGCAACACAAAGGATCCAAGTGCTAGATGGAAGTCAGGCTGCACTGCTGATGTTGGTCTCTGGGTTGTGCAAGATAAAAAGAAAAGGGAGTGAATTTCTGTGTAAATTCAAAACTCGATAGCTGTTTAGTAGTCCATAAAATATGAAAGGTTTAGCAAAATTTGATAATGAATTCCAGGTAATCCTAGAACATTGTTATCTGATTCTACTACTAACTTCCTTTTCAACATATATTCACAAATGTCTTAGGAAGGAAAGTATTTTCTTGAAGGTTATTAAAGTCGTTTACTGATCTGCTACCAGGTAGGAGAAGAATTTCATGTTGAATGAATTGTGATTGCGAACCCAAACTAAGTGTATAGATTCAACATGAATAGGAATCTGTCACATTCTCCATCTTTCCCCATTTCTGCATCCTGTCCAGAACTGACCTGTCCATTCACACACAGTGCAGCCTGCAGCACTGTGCTGCCTTGTTGGTCAGTCTGAATGACATACTTGTGAGGGAAATCTCACTTATAAATCATGCTTGTAACTGTATGCAGCACCGTTATGTTGTCAAAATAAAGTTTCTGTGGTTGATAAATAATACAGTCCACTTTGACGAATGCTTCTGAAGCATTAACAAGGACTGGCAATCTGTACATCCTGCTGAGTTCTTGAGGGGCATGTATTTGTACAAACCACATTAAAGCACAAATGATAGTGTTATTCTTATTTGCCTACTTTTACAAGAAGGCAATGGAAAGATGCCTCATCCATATTTGGAAAACTGTGCTATAAGCTGTGAAATATAAGAATAGAATGCACACTTCTGCTCCTTGCAACTGTAGTTTCTGAGGTTTTCTTGCTTGACAGTGATTTTGATGGCTACAAAACAGAATCCCTTTATCACATGTGCTTGTCATCTTTAAGTAAACCTCTTCAGCATGCAAAACAACTATTTCACATGTCAATTTATATTTATCAAATTAACATTGTCCAAGAAGATAAATAGAGATTGAGAGGCGTCATTTCCTGAAGGGACTCTGTAGGTTGCCAAAGGAACCACACAATCAATTGATCTTCTAAAGGAAAGAATGAAAAGAGTCACAGGAGCAAAGAGGGAATTAACCTCTACTTTTAAAATATCATCTAAAAGCACACACAGTCTACTCTACACATACAGAGAATAACTTTAGCATCAGAGAGAGCTAGTATAAAAAGCAGGATTTAATTTTGACTACCTGTGCAATTCTGGAAAATTTATATAATCTCTGTGAATTGTCAAGATAAAAAAATTGCACTATATAAGCATTAAAGGAGCTGCTGGCTAACACATATCCATATGCTTGTTTCTGCCATTCTTATTGTTGCCTTTAGATCCTTTCCCTCTAAATGTCATGCAACCCAAGACAAAAATCTTCTAATTCACTTCTAGTGTAATAAAAATACAATTTTTCTTCAGTCTTCCTAATTTAAGAAATTTGAACACCCGATCCTTTAAAGGATTAGCATTCCAGATGAAAATGCTGAACATAGTTAAAAAAATATGCTACTAACCAGGATGGACTCAGGCATTGTTTACATGTGCACCTCAAAATTTACTTTACTAGGGATCATGAGAACTTTCCTTTCAGTTTTGATGATGCGGGATGCCCTTCTGCATATGTGTTCATGATATTGGTTGATGAACAAAGCTGTTTCAGTCAGTGGCTTAGCAGAGCAATGTCAGACATGAAATCCAAACAGAGATACACAGAGAGAACAGGCAGAGTCAAAGATGCCAGAATAATACTGGTAAATCATGCCTCATGGCAATATATAGATTAATAGAAATGGATAAATTGGAATATGCCCGAACCATTAGCAAAACAGTGCTGTAATTAATATAGGTTTTCTGTGATTTTTCAGGTCTGGGAGGCCAGAAAACAAAAGTGCAGTAACTGTCTACAGTACAGAAACAACTGCACTTCTTGAGTTGTTAGTTTTCATTTTTAAAGGTGTAAACAATAATGTTACCAAATGTTTGGAATTGAGAACAAGAAATCTACTCTCAATTGTCAACTCTTCTTGAACATAGTGGTATATTTGGAACAGAAAAAAACAATAACGCCATACAGTCTTATTTTTGAAATCAGAATCATGTCCATGAAAATTGTCATCTCCCCTTAGAGAAAAAGATAGCTAAGCACACAAAAGTGAAAGCATATTTTTCCTTAGTGGTGGTAGAATGTTGTCATTTTAATATCACAATGTATGTTGAGTGTGTTCTGTGTTCCAGTCATTCCTCTGAAAGCCATGTATATGTTTGTTCTTATAACTTTTAATCACTATGCTGTGAGACCTGTTCATCTTGAGCAGGAGGGTAAATCCTGCCAGGCAATGCAGTGCAAGATTGCCCGGGGTTCAAAGATTTTCAGCCAGAAAGAAGACTATGATTTACAAGGTGAGGGAACAATACAATACAGCATTTTTAAAATAAAGACAAACACTATGAATGCTTGAGTTGTGGGGATAGTAAAGCACTTCCTTTGCAAATGCAAGGACCAATGTTTCCCATGTTTGCAAAGAAAAACACAGCTGAGTAAGTGCAAGCTTGTAATACCAGTGCTGTTGGTTACAGAGAGGGGAATACCTGTGGATCATTGGAAGGCCAGACTAGCCTAAAGCCAGTCTAGCTCCAAAGAAAAATTTAATTAAAAGTAATTGTTAATATAGCCAACTTACTGAGAAATTGGAGTCTGGACACAAAACTCAGTATGTCTAAAACAGAATTAAAGAAAGTATACCATAATGTACTCATACACCGGTAACTGTGAAAATTGTTATATAACATTTTGTTTCCATTCTATTCTATTCTATTCTATTCTATTCTATTCTATTCTATTCTATTCTATTCTATTCTATTCTATTCTATTCTATTCTATTGTGTTTTCCCTTAAAAAGGGTTACTACATTTTTTGCCACTGATAATATCTAGAATAAAACCATAAGAAGTAGTAAGCTTGTGATAAAGGAGAAATAAATATTTAGGAAGTACAGTGGGATTCATTAAAATTGTTTCTGCTGAAAAAAATATACCATTCAGATTTTAAAGCACAGGTAGTGACGAAAAAATGTATTGGAGATGTTTAATGCTTTTCCATCATTTGTGCCATTTTTCTATTAAATGTTTCTGGATATAGGATGAATGACAGCAGAGTTTAGTTAGTTTTCAAGCTAAAATTCTGGGTTCAGTATGGTCTAGTTAACTTCCCTCTCTAATATTAAATCAGTTATCACAATCTCATCTCTTCCAATGTGAGCCCAGTTTTCCAACCCTCTCATCCCAGTACCACCTCCAGTGCTAAAGCCATGCCCATTCCAAGTTTACTAGTGAGTATATATCAAGCTAGCTGGTGTTGGAGCTCATAAACCAATTAAAGAATGGGAGGAGTGAGCACACAAGCAAAGAGGTCAAGACCATGACGGTGACACCCTCTGAAACAGTTTACCTGAACTAATGGGAGCGCACCACCTCAGGAGGACAGGAAAGGAATCAGCAGAAGACAAAACTAGTCCCTCTGAATGTGGGTGAGAGTTGTATGGCTGGGACAGATTGAGGGGTCACTAGCAGTGGCACCAGGATTTATCCCTACAGCTTTTACTGTTTTTTTTGGGGGGAAAACTAGACTCTTTGGATGAATACTTCTATCAGCCTAGATAGAGTAGAAAGGGCTTGGACCTTCCCCAAGCACTGTGCCCTACCCTCTCTGAGGAGTGGGTGGTGGGTGGGTGGGAGGGTAGGTTGAGGAAATGGGAGGAGGGGAAGGAATGGGAACTGGGATTGTTATGTAAAATAAAAAAGATAGCTCATTTGTTTTCTTTTTTTTTAAAAGAGAAAAAAAGAAATATCAGCACTCAATTACAGGACTTCATAACTAGTTCAGTAGCATTTTATCTCCATTCACACCAATGAACAAAGACAGAAAGCTTCAGCTCATTAGACAGTCACATTGTGATCCCAGGATTCCTGTGTAAAGAAACAAATCCATGCTAGCGATAGAGGAAGAGCATTTACAGAGTGGTTGGACTTGCAAAAGTGTTGGAAAGGCAGAAATAATAGGCCCATTTATATTTTCTAAAAATGCTCCCAAAGCTAGGACACAGGATCTGGACTTAGAAAAACTTATGGATCTTTAATAACAAGAAATTGAGGTCAGAAAAGTAATATAAACATTACTTGCTTATCCAACATCAGAGAAAGGAACTGGACTAAATCAAAATAAATAATTTAATGATTTAACCTTGATTTTTTTTTACATCAAAAATAAAATGGTCCTTACTATATTGTAAATTAGATTTTGTGGTTTTAGAAAAAGTTAAGTTCATTAAATGCACTGTCTAGTGTGGTATATGTGTTATGTATGTATTATCATATATGTGTGTATTATATGTGATTATATATATGATGTACTCACTAAGGAGGGATAGCCATCAATCTTTATACACTGACATGAACTTGTTTTTCTTCTCCATAGTAAACAAACATATCTACTTAGCCAAATAAATTTCCTCATGCAGTTACCAAGGAAAATTGTTTATAAGATGTTGAAACTATAATTTGTATTCAGTTTTAAAATTTGTTGAAAAGTGTTAAGTTGAGGACAAAATAAATGTTTGTTGTTGCTGTCATTTAATATTTAAAAAGTTATTTGGGTATATTTATTTATTTCTTCCAAATAAAAATACCAAAGAATTCTAATAGATTTTAAAGAAAATTAAGTATAAGGGAAAAAAGGCAACAGGGCTTATTATGTAATGGTGTTTGCTGCCAAGTCTCACTGCATGACTTTGAGCCAGAGGATCCACGTGGAGAACTGACTCCTAGGAGTTATCTTCTGACCTCTACCTTCAGGGCTTGCCAAATGTGCACCAATACAGAAAAAGAAACTGAAACATGCACACACACACACACACACACACACACACACACACACACACAGAGAGAGAGAGAGAGAGAGAGAGAGAGAGAGAGAGAGAGAGAGAGATCATTGGAAGAGATAAGACAGAGAGAGAAATAAATAAGAAAGGAATAAGAAAAGAAGGGAGGAGAAAGAAAGAAAGATGTCTATTCTTAAAGCAAAATTTTAAAGAAGACTATCAACAAAATGGGATGGTTGCCATAGTAATGAATGCTTGTTTCAGAGCTTGGATATCAGAAGAGTTTAGATAAGACAAAAACTTTTTTTATTCCCATCTTCTAAAACAAAACTTAGGAAAGTATTTAAAGGACTTTTGTTATTCCCAAGCTATGTGTTACAATCTGGCTTCTTACAAAACCAGCCCCCTACACACATGCATCCTGGAAAAGCAGTTGTGTAATCAGATCACACACACTCATACACATATGCTGGACACAGAATTCTACATTTATATTAGGATCTAAGACTGTCTCAGAAAATGTGTTTTGACTCCACAAAAATAAGAATTCATTACATCTTATATCCAGTCAATACAATTATAAAGTTATTCTCTTTCCTTTCTTGGTTCCAAACATGTGTGCTTGCATATTTAAATGCTGAGAAGTGATATTTCATAATTATGAATCTAGAAGTTAAAAGCCTTCCCTGTATCCTCTTGATCAGCAGTGTTAAGTAAACAATCAAGAACATAAGGCAAGTAGAACTGCTCACGGGGTCCCAGTTATCACTGGAGCAGCAATGACGCTTTCACGGAATTCATCATCTCTCTAGTTAATGACCAGTGAATACAATGCAGATGACTTCTGCTTTGGTCCAGAGAACTCAGGATATTAAGGAAGGATATGATCATTAATTCCAGGTAATGCAAAGACCACTTCTCATGGGATCACTGCTCAAGCAAGCTTATGTTCAACTTAGGAAAAGTTCAGATTTCTAAATACATGATTTCTAGAATAATGGTCCATTTTTTTTTTACACAAAAGAACCTGGTTTAAAGGGAGTAGAACTGTTGTCTCTTTGTCTCTTCCTGATTGTCCACCTGTATAGGTCAGAGACTTTTAATCTGTTTCTTGCCAACTACAAATGGCTCAGCTATTAACTAAAGAAATTCATTGTAGATTATACTTAAATAATGACAAAAATGTTGTTGAAGTTATCTACACAAAACTTTAGAAACATAAATCAAAATAATAATATTATAATATAACGTTATGTACTAAAAATCATCATGGGAAAAAGATGTGATTCTTTTTATTTTAATTAACATTTATAATTGTACAACACAATGGGCTATATGATCACACACACACACACACACACACACACACACCATCCTTTGATGATATTCACCCTGGAGAAACACAAATCTGCTATATAAAACAATTGCAAATAAATGTGTGATTAAAACAAATTTTACAAATAAAATGGAGTACTCACATCCCAGATAAAAGTTTTTATGAATAAGCTATATATTGTATAAAAAGTCCTTCTTCTACTGTTTTTAAAAGCCATAATATCTGGATATTTAAAATTATAGTATTAAAAAGTACAGACTTAAGGAGATACTTAAGATATATCATTAGTGAAAATGGGATTAACAGAGGGATAATATTTTAATGTGTGTGTGTGTGAGAGAGAGAGTGAGAGAGAGAGAGAGAGAGAGAGAGAGAGAGAGAGAGAGAGAGAGAAGAAATGAAGGAAAGGGTAAGGAAAGGGACAGAATGAAGGAAGTAGGGAGGGAGGGAGGGAAAGGAAGAATCTGGATGAATTATACACTAAGGTATCTATTTGTACATGCTTATTTTCAAGTGTGTCTATTATGTTGCTAGTTGCCCTTTGTTTGTGTATGGTTTCCAATTTCCCTATAGTGTACATGTACTACTTCTTTACAAATTACACACTGTTACTCTTAGCCTCATAAAGATTGACATGCTTTTTGTACCTACCAAAGACAACCTCATTGAACTTCTCTGATGCTGCCAATTACAGTGACTTTACCATTGGTATCAGTCACTTAATAGTATGCTATTAACCAATGTTAATGCAACATGCAGAATTATAGGTCATGGGTTTTCATTGTTTCTGGGGACCATAATGCAATAATAAAAACAGAGATAGTGCATTAGGTAGTACATAGGTCAACAATGAAGAATAAAGCATTGACAATATTATACAGGCTATATAGAATTTATTTATTGTATATATTTATTTCCTTTTCTTAAAAGTAAATTTGAAGATAATACCTTTGAAAATTTCCCCTCTCCCTTTAAAAATAAGAGCAGAGTTGCTGATGCAAATAACTTAGAAGACTTGTCTAGTAGAATAGTAGAGACTCGTCTAGTTTACATATGGGCCAAGATGTGATTTTTTGCTGATGTAAATGTACATATATACACACACAAATAAATAACAATAGTACCTTCTATGTACTAGCTATAATTAAGACCCTTTTCTTGGAGTGAGGTAATTGTCATAATAACATTCAATAAACAATCATTTGAACATAGGGATACCTGATGTCCAACATTTACTTTCTTCATGCATTTATAATGTAAAGTATACTGTTTTAGAGAATTTTCTTCAAACTGAATCATCTTTGTGAACACTGTTCAACAGAGTTCATGTTATCTTCAATGCATGAGAAATGTAGTTTAGTAATATTCATAAGCATCTAATGAAATTCACTCTATGATTCTCTTCCTTTACAGACAATCCTAGTAAGAACTCAAATTTCTACAGAGGAAAATAGGCAGATTTTTAAATGCAGAGGAAAATAAATGGATGGATATTGCCTACAAAGAATATCATGGCTCACACAGCTATGAACACGCAAACAGAACAATAGTAGAAACACCTTTCTGGTGAGGTTATAAACATTAATTCCACTTTCAGTGCATTATTCTCCTTTTTTCCACAGTGAAAGTCATATGACCAGCTTCAATCATACACTTATTGTCATCTAGTGTATAGAAGTTTCCAATATTGTCATACTTTGAGAAGATCCGAACTTAATTATTGTGGTAATTTATTTAACATTTCATGCCAGAAATGATAGTGTATGCCTATAATACCAGTACTTGGCAGGACAAGAGAGAAAAAATGTATATTTGTGGCTAGCCAAGCCTACATATAAGACCTTGGCTTAAAAATAGCAGAATAAATAATCATATAATAACAGTTTCTCAGTATCCTGCATCACTCATGCCCTAGTCTCTGCTGTCTAGGAAGCATGGGATTCAAGAAGAATTACCCCAAGCACCAGTCTATAAAGATGTAAATTTCCCATTCTGTTTCTGGATTTCTGAAATCCTTCTCCCTGGATTTTTCACAGTATCTACTCACACTCTATGCTGGGACACTCAATCAATCACTGTTATCTCAAACAGAGCTCAGCAATCACACTATTGATTACAGCAGAGTCTCAAAACCCTTGGTAGTGTGAACACCAACATCTCGTCTTAAAGAATTCCATCAAGTGGCTTTGGCCTGACCTTTTATTCCTTCAGGCAGAATATTCCTGGACATTCTCTTGAGTCACTGAACTCTGACATACTCTGGGGAGAACACTGCTAGGAGATGAACGAGTCCTGCAGTGCTTTCTGATTCACCTATTTTGCCTGCGCTGAAACAATTACTCAAATTCATAAACCAGTGTTCAGACTCAGGTTCTTTTGAATCAGCTCAGTCCTATTCCCTGCTATTGAGCACAAATTTACTTCACAGTCAGAACTGCCTTTAGTACATAGTGAAACAAAAGATACTGTCAAAATGCTGTGTGGGACAAAGCCTCATGGCATATGCTTGCCATAATAAAATACATCTTAATATGCAGGAAAATAAATGGAAAAATATTGTCTTGTTGATTAAAATATAAGAATATAATTGTCAGAATCACTGGAATTGTTTGTGCATTGTTCAACACATGTTAAATATATTGACAAAACCTCATCAGGGCCCAGAACATACTTTATGTCAAAATGTACTGCTGTTGGTGTTTAAGGTTTAAATGCTATAAAGGATCCACATATATTTAGGTATAATGTTGATAATAGTGATTATAATTTATTTATCTAAGCACTTGTGGAGTATTTATTCAGCTTTTCAAAACCACATTCTCCCAATCAGACATCCAACATCTCTATTCTTCAATAATTTTCTACCCGTCTTTGGCAGAAATGAGCACGATTGAGAGATTTATTCAAAATTTACAAATACCAGACACAGATCCAGGACGGATTGGTGAGCTTGCAGCAGCAGCTCAGGTCTGAACAGCACTCCTGAGACTGACGGCTTCCTAGCTCCGTTTAAGAAGCTGCCTGGCAGCAGAAGGGGCACCTTGTGAGCGGACTGAAATCCGTCATAGGTGCTGCTTCTGCTTTCTGTTTCTGGGTTAAGATGTGAGGCCTCCGAGTTCACTTCCAGGTCTATCTACCAGGTCTGCCACCTGCTCCCACACTGCGCCCATCGTTTTGGACCCTAGCTCTCTGTAACTATTAGCCCAAATAAATTCTTTCTTCTGGAGTCAGACAGACAGAGAAACAGAGACACAGACACAGACGGAGAGAGAGAGAAATCACAGGTACGATTGAGCATACATATCGCTGAGTCACCCTGACAGTAACATTGACTGTTTAAGATATTCGCCATCATCTCTCTCTCGTTACTCTCCTCCTACAAACAAATATGCAAAGAAAAAATATGCACGATACTGGATCTTTACGACTGGCTATTTATTACTTTTCTTTATCCTCTCTTAAAAACCCCGCAGTTCTTTGAGCCAAGTGACAGACAACTGTACTGTTCCTTGTGTTTCCCTGGTGAAACTATGCCATGTCTCCTAGGTGTCCCATTGAGTCCATTCTGACTTTTTCACTATATCCTGGGAGATCGCACCACTCTTTAAACCAAGTGGTCATTTGTGTTCCACTACCCTTGTTCACATAAAAATTAAGTCAAACACATGATACCAGACCCCATTAGACCTCATTCTCTTCCTTAGGATTTGAAACATCCTCTCATTAATAACTAAATTTTAATGTCATGCTCCTCTTTGGCTGATTGCTTCCTTCTCAAAACTGCAATTGTGTCAGCTGAGGTCAGCATGTCCAAAAGCCTTTGATTCTCCAGGGTGATGTTGGTAGAATCCTTCTTTCGTTTACCTTTGGGATCTTATTAGGAAGACGTAGACATCTGTCTGTGGGCAGAAACTTTTAATATAGCATTTGTTTGTTTATAAATCATAACTATAATGACCATTGTGTAATTTAAATTGTGTATGTGTTGCCCTTGTTTTCTGGTTTGCACATTTAATTAAATACTTCATCAGAGGCGGCTACTCTGCTCCCTTATTTAAAAGTCCATCTCTCTTAACTCATACAGTGGCCAGCACACGGTGGGTGTTCAGAACATAGTCAGTAAATAAGCAGTTTTTAAAAACAATGTTTAGGTCTGCAAGGATGGCTGAGCATTTAAGAGCTCTTGTGCTTTCAGAGGAGCAGAGTTTAGTACTGAATACATCCATGGTGCCTCACAATCGCTTGTAACTCAAAGTATAGGGGATCTATCTGATACTGTCTTCTGCCCTCAAAGTATAGGGGATCTATCTGATACTGTCTTCTGCCCTCTATGGACACCAAGTATGCACATGGTGCATATAAATACATGCAAGCAAACACTCACACACATGAAATATAAAATAAAATAAAAACTATTTTCAAACAAAGTTGAAAACTACTGCAGTTGCTATAAGCGGCTGGTTAATTTCAATCTCTCTCAGAACATAAAGGTGGCTTCCGAGTTCAAAATGCAAGTGTGATCCTCAGCTATGCCCTTCTTTTAGTCTATTTAGAAATGTTAGGCTTTCTTTTCATGCCAATTTTGAAGAGAAAAATTGAAGTGTGTTTCATTCTTACTTACTGCATTTTATAGAAATGACTTCACCAAGAAGAAAGAAGGGATAAGGTCACTTCTCTATGGAGAAAAGGTGACCTTACCTAATGAAAACATTGAGATTCAGGATACAGACCTCTCAGTGTAGTGAACTGGCTACCCTGACGGAGACTTTCCTACTCAAAATAATCTTCAATTTTTTTTTTTCTCTACAGAGGCAAAGTTGTTCCCTGACATGGCAGAGAGTGTAGCTAGAAAGGTACAGTGAAATATGAGGAAGTAATTAATTACTTTCTAAGTCAAAGGCATTAGGTTTTACACCAAAACGAGATTTTTGACTTCAGGTAAAGGCATATTAAAGTTCCAAATATTTACTTGTCTAGTGCCTGAGCTGAGCTCTGATATTGATCCTCACTATAGGCTGAGGAATAGAAAAGGATAAACCCTGTACTTCCAAAACACATGTAGACACATGCACACACACACACACACACACGGTAACTTGAGTGAGATTACACCACACAGGATCAGACATTTTAACATTTGGTCCCTATTTAATGATGTTGTCTGGGGACTCTTGGAAGGTGCAGTTATTAGAAAGGAAGGAAAGAGGGGAATGTTACTGGGAATCTGTTTTACTATTAAATGCCTAGTGCCACCTCCAGCCTACTCTTCTGCTTTATGGTTGGGTTGAGAATATAAGTGCTCTGCTCTTTGCTCCAGAAAGCCCGCCTAGCTATTCCTCATTGCCATAGTTTACTCTGGTCCTCTGGAACCATTAGAACAAATAAACTTCTCCTTATATGCACTGGTCATGGCATTTTATCAGTGTTGGAAAAGTAACTATTGCTCTTCTCTTCTCACCGCTAAATATTTCCTCATTGAGAGAACATATTATATAATATGTAATGCCAGAGTACATACCACTCTACATTAAATACTAAGCACAGAAAGTTAAATGATGATTAGCTTGACCTCAGAGAATTAATGTGCAGTGGTCATTCAAGTTAATTCTAATCCATCAGATCATATAATGTACTAAAGTGTTTACTGTTTTGAAAGAATATGGGAAGTGCAGAAATATTTTTCAAAAATCAGATGATTAATATTCCTTCCCATTTTTGAGTCATCACCCTTATTATACCCTGTTTTTTAGATCAGGGAAGATAACAGAATTCAAGCATTATTATACTCTAATACATTTTCTTTTGTTTTCAATTGAAATAAAAATACAGACCTTAAGTGAGCATGAAATAATCTAAAAGCAGACACAAAGATCAGTTCAGAAATATCAGTCCTACCAGGGAAAACAAGAGAAAGAGAAAGGTTATCATTCAGACTTTAATCAGCAGCAGTGAATGGAGAAAAAATGAGTAATATTCTGGGGGTAATCATGGAGAAAGTATGCATGCTTTCTCCAAAGATCACTTATTTCCTCAGTGCCCGTTGAGTCATTTTTCTCCAGTGTTTATAGTGAATATATGTTTGAAGAGTTTAAACAAACAATATTCAAAGAGAGACAAGATTAGGAAATAGAAGAAACATGGGATTAGATAAACAAGAGTGAACAAGAGGAAATCCTTGTGTAGTGTAAGTCAGTAGACTTGTGCATGACATGATGTGTTTTGGGGCCACAATGGAAAGTCTTATTCAAAAGAGTCTGGAAGATGGAACGCAAGAAAGGTTTTCTAAGTTAAAGTAAGGGATTTTGACTATAAAACAAACAAACAAAACAAGAAAAAAAAGAGAGAAGGCACTGAAAAATTTTTGTCCACAGAATTATCATACTCTAATTAATGTTGTTGAAAGGCCTCTGACTGCAGCAGAGGACACACTGGATGGGAATGCAATGAGCTACTTTAGTTCTCAGGATTGCTTTATTCAAACACCATATGAGATCCTGCCAGATGTGAACAATACCAACAACAAAACCAGCCTGCAACAAGGGCATGCCCTAAGGCCCTTTTTGCTACATGTATTGCTTTGCTTTGCTTTTTGCTTTTTGTTTTTGTTTGTTTATTTGTTAGTTTTGGTCCTAAGAGAAAGAACTAGCATTTGAGTCTCTAGACTAGAATGCCTCATAAATGCATAGGAAATTTGGAGAATTCAGGACACTCATGCATGTGACCTATGGTTTCACCTAACATCTGGTGTTCAACAAATCAAGAAGCATTCAAGAACCTGAGAATCATCAAGCAAAATAGCCCTACATTTCACAGGGTGCACACTGGCCTGACAATACTTGGAGAGTTTTAGCATATCTGCAGCTTAGTTTCATGAGCCCATACCAAATAAACCATTTTCTTACCACACAAAGAGCTTCTCTTTTGGAATGCCTGGATGGCAAACTAGTGGGTGGAATATGCAAATTAAGTCTTCCTAAACATAGATTAGCATAAATATTACTATGGTGTCCTGTCAGTCTCTTGACTAGGGATAGATATTTGAATATCACTATGGTATAAACAGTTGCCTGCTATGTGAGATTTAAGTGAGCTCGCAAGAAAAGTATTGTGAGTTATCCTCCTGAGGTGCTACATAATCTCCATCACTGGCAGAGCTAATATAGCACCTGCAATAGCACCTAGCAAAATAGGACAAATTTTGGGAATCATATGTGTATAAGTTTAAGAGGTAGCTAAGATCAATTTCATTGATTCCCTAAAAGTATATTATTTCCTGCATAGAATATGTACATATTTATTAATAATTGATATACATATCGTGACACTTTTATGGCAGTTAGCAATACAGATAATTTTAATAATTTTCAAAATCATGGGTCGTGGGCAAAGAACTCATCTCATAAATAACATCAAGATATGTGCGGAACAGTCATTACCATGCCTTATTCAAACAGTGCCCATGTGAAAACGCCTAGTCTAGCATTTCCACAATACTTTTCACGCCTTTTGTCCACACGTTCCCTGCATTCCTCTATTCATGCCACCCTATCGTCTCAGTCCAGTATGCTTCCCCTGTGATGAGCCATGAATCAGGATTACTTCAAATGTCAAAAAATCCTCAATGGCAGAAATGTTTCTGAAGACAAAAAATGAGCAAAATCAACTAAGTATTGACACAAGGTGGGTTTACACTCACATAGGGGTCCAAGATATTGTTCCTTTTTCTTTACTTCCTCTGAACCCGAGTTCGCAGGTATGTAGGGCATACACTTGACCACAGTAATGGTACCATATAAAATGTTATTTATTTTGGCCTTTGTTCTGTAAAATCAATGTGGCCGTCCTGCATGGAGGAGGTTTGGCCATTTCTTAGTTCTTTCATTGGCCAATGATCAAGAAGCCCTGCAGTTCCCTTAAGTTTAAGGCTACCATAGTCTGGATTTCTCTCACGAATTTTTTCATGAAGAAAATTAGTTTAAAAATAATAGCATAGTTCAGGTGGCTCCTTTTTTCTGGGAAACTGGATTGCATTTTGGAAAAAGTACTAACTTGAATGAGACAATAAAATCTATTTCTATATCACCTAGACTAAATGTTTTGAAAATCATTTCAGTCTTGAACATTTAGAGCAAAGAAACTTCTGTAAGCCTAAAATAAAACTCATTGTGAGTCTTGACTTGTACCCTAGTGACCCATGAAAGTAAATTTAATGAAAGACCCTGTATTGGCATAAAACCCTAGGGTAAAACTTATAATTTAAATTAAACATATCAAATTTCTCTCTGTTGATCAATGTTGGCATCAGCCTTCACTGTCCTCCTCACAAAAGAGACATGACAGATAGTAATGCAAAGAAGTTTGAATATGAAATGTTTATTCCAATTATTGCATTTCACTCATATGGAATAACAGAGACAGATTCATTGCTATAACATAAATTGTTAGTGAATTGCACTGTGGTTCTATTGCTTTGTAACTGAAAATCCAAAGAAGAACCATCTATGTTTTGGAAGAAAAAATTAAATCACTCCTACAGATTTGCTTTAACCTTTAAAAAGTAGCTATCTACTTATGTCATCCTTTGAGTAGTATGGACACATATTTTTTTCTAACCTAACCGAAACCATATAGGCTTTCAGCGAATTTATCATTTTTGAGCTTATTGTGAAATTATGATGAAAATCATAAAAATTTAGTTGCCTACTTAAGACCTTTGAAACATGGTTATATAAAATGTAGTTATGTTAAACAGTTTCTGAGATAAGCTACAATGTTGAATTATTGTGTAATTTCTCTTTTCTCTAACACGTTTAGGTTGTACACAGCACTGCTAAGGTACTCTAGGAATTCCTACAGCCTGTAGCCTTTAAGCTACCCGCCCACTTGGGCGTGGCCTCTTATACTATTTATGCCAATGTAAAGTGCACATCCGGCCTCTTTTCCAGGTACGGATTCGGTTGCTTTTCTCCATTCCAGCAGAGGTCTGTAAGTTTACCCCTAAATAAAGAGACCTCTAGTATTCTCAATTCTGAACTAGTGTGGGATTTCTTTTAAGCATCCATCTTCATCTGGCTCCCTACATGGATTTGGACTCCACACCTAATGGGTGGACAGCCTAAAGGCCTAACCAGTCAAAGGCCGAGAATGTCTCCTAACCCTGCAGAGCTTACTGTGTGAGGCGACTTGGAAATTTCCCTAGAGCACACCCCCGCCCCCCTCTGGCGCAGTTTCTTGTCTCATGGCAACTTGTGCTGCTTTCAATTTGTGCTCCCTGCCCGTGAGTTCTGGTGTTTTTGCTCCTAGTATGGAGTTGATTTAATTGCTTTTAATTTGTCAAGCAAATCATATTTCTCGGTATTTAACCATTACCAAGGTAGGAAACTAAAACAGCTCAGGACCGTTCCTTTCACCACAGGTTGCATCGCTGCTAGTTGCGACTCTGCAACCGCGACACTTCTGAACAATAAATATTATTACACCTAAAACAATTACTGGATCTCATAGCAGGTAGTTAATAAATCAATATGGCAGACTACATTATTATTGAAACTTTTAGTAACGTTTTTGCTAATACTAAGGATTGTATTCTGCAAGGCTTATATGGTTATGGTGACACTCTCTTGACAAAATTTTTTTGCCGATGGGCAAGGAACTGACCATGCATCAACCACTGACAAAATGCACGATGTCCGGACAGGACAAGCAGGATACAAGAAATCTTGTCAAATCTTGCCAGGACAGGGTAAGACGGTTTTGAAAAGTTCCCTGCCTTTGTAAATGGTCTGTCAGTTAGGCTAGGCCTTAGTCAGAGTTGGTTGATTCAAAGTTTCTAATAAGACTTTGGTGATTGCCCAGGTATCCATTTGTCTCTGTCACTTGTTGTACATTTTTGGAAGTTGCTTGATTGCACTTCCTGTTTACTTAAGTATTTTATTTCCCTTCTCAGATCTTCAATGGAGGTTGAAGACTAGATAGTTGTAGTTACTTTCCTCTCATGACTTGGACAAGTTATTTATTATACAAGACTTAAACTCATTATTGAAACATTTATCAAATGTTTCTTCCTTGATATATTTGTTTTTATTGTATATATTTTTGTATTAAGCTTAGACCTCTCTTATTTAAAAAAAGGGGAAGGTGCTGTAGGAATTTCTACAGCCAGTAGACTTTAAGTTACTTGCCCACTTGGGCGTCGCCTCTTATATTCATTTATGCTAATATGTAGCCCACGTCTGGCCTCTTTTCTGGCTGCAGGATTCAGTTACTGTCCTCCATTCCAGCAGAGAATATTGATTTGTGAGGCTACCCTTAAATAAATAACCGTCTATTATTCTCAATCCTGAATTAGTATGTGATTTCTTTTAAGCATCTTCTTCAGGGTGGGGTCATGTTCCCTGATTTTAACTGACTCTACACACATTTTAAAATTCCCATATAGTGCATGTGAAATAATTGTGTTAGGACAAATTTAAGGCATGGGAACAAAGCGTGCTAATGTACATAAATCCTCTTGCTCACAATTTAAAGTTTTAGTAATAAGAAAGTGTGAAGTATTTTCAAAGATGCTGATGACTTATGAAGTACTATTGGAAAACTGCAGGAATAAATTCAATATGTAAGTGTCATTAGAGAAGGAAATGTACATGTCAGGGAAAATATATAAAAAGGAGAATATGGTATTCTAAAATTATGAGGTCAAAACTAAAAATTAAACTAATATTTTAGGTACATAAATTCTAACACTTGATTTGGGATACAGGTTTTCTCATAAGTCCCCCCCCCATGTATTTTACTATCATATACATACACACACACACACACACACACACACATATATATATATATATATACACACACACACATACATATATGTATGCACTTGTAGCTCTTAGCCAAAAATATTTTCACAGGTTTTCATGATATATGATAATGAGTCAATGATAAGTACATAAATGTATGGAAATTATAGTGCTTCAAGACACTTTATAAAATAGTCTGTTTTATAAAGATTATGAGATTATGGTTCAAAATGGTTCTTCCTTTTTATTAAGTCACCCATAAATCAAGGCCTCAAATCAGGATTTTCTTCTTTAGATCTGGTGCTGTTTCTAATAAAATCTACCAAATATCATCAATTTATATGGAATTATTATACTAGTTAGTCATAATGCCATCTTGCATAACATGAACATTATGATTTCAGCAACCATATTTTGAGATTTTTCAATTTGCCAGCTGCTATAGATACAGGGATGAGTAACGTGAGCCTCCCTTGCAGAAGGTTGCAATCATGTACAGATGATAAACACACAAGTAACGCTGCTCATTGCTTAAAGGATATTAACACCTTCTTTAAAATAACACAAAAAAGATATCCAAATTAATCTTAAAAAAATAAAAAGTCAGAAGACTGAAACTTTCTAGATTCAAAGTGAATAACAAAGGAGATAGAATAAGGAGGTGTAGTATTTTCAAAATGATAGCGAGATTAATGACAAAAAATAAGTGTTAAAAATAAGTCTTAACTGGGACTGGAGAGATAGCTCAGAGGTTAAGAGCACTGATTGCTCTTCCGGAGGTCCTGAGTTCAATTCCCAGCAACCACATGGTGGTTCACAACCATCTGTAATGAGATCTGGTGCCCTCTTCTGGGCTGCAGGCATACATGGAGGCTGAACACTGTGTACATAATAAATAAATCTTAAAAAAAATAAGTCTTAACATCTTAACATTTATGGTTATAGATTTTTAAGGATGGCACTAGGGTCACATAGCAGGAAAAGAGCAGTTATTATCAGAAGTGTTACTTGTACTGTTTGAACCAATATTCAAAAATGTGAGCGGGTCATAACAATTCACCAAATGTTAAGTACTGAAATTCTAAATTTCTTAAAGGAAACAGGCTGGACAGCTCTGTGCCTATAGGTCAGACAAGCACTGTTTAGATGTCCACTATGTGCATTACTGATATAGGAGAATTTTGACAAACTGATTGTCACAAAAATTAAGAGCTGGAATTGGGGAGATATCTCAATTGGCAAACTGCTTTCTTGGTTAGTATGAAGACTGGAATGCAGAACTCCAGGTGCCATGTGAAAAATATTCTAATCTTTCTAGCCAAGTAGAAAGCTCTAACATCCAGGTTCAGTGAGCTAACTTATCACAAAAGCACACACACACACACATACACACACCTGATAACAGTAGAAGAAGACATCAGGGGTTGCCCTCTGCCTCCTCACACTCACAGGTACATTTCTTCTTGAATTGTGTTCACACACTTAGACAAAATAAAAAGTACAGGAAACAATTAGTGTTGTTCTTCTAAAGCTTTCATTAAGGAAGAAGAAATATTGTTAAGACTGGGACAAGATAAATGCATATTTAAATTAAATAGAAGACTTGCATGTAGAGCATGTAAATAAGTATTGTGAGGGGATATAAATGAGGATCCTGAATTCTGTGATCCCCATTGTGCAAATATCTCTGTGAACACTTTCTCAAATCATACTGCTTCCTTTCTCTTTTCCTTTCTCTTTTTCTTCCTTCCTTCCTTTCTTTCTTCCTCTTCTTCCTTCCTTCCTTCCTTCCTTCTTTTCTTTCTTCCTTTCTTCCTTCCTCTCTTCCTTTAATTTTTGATTTAAGGTCTCTGATTCTCTCTCTCACTCTGTAGTACTGGCTGTCCTGGAACTATATAAACCGAGATGGCATCAAACTCAGAGAAATCATTCAGTCACTACCCCTTAAGTGCTGGAATTAATGGTGTGTGTCACTTGCAAGGCATTTAAGTTTATTTCTTTATGATAAAACTGCTTAGTAAAATATTTCCCTTGTTTACCCCATTAAATAACATATATTTGCAATTCTGAACTTGATTCAAACAGCATTTCCTCAAAATTTTACCACAAATTCATTCCTCTAAAAGTTCTTATCAGATGATATATTTGATATATCCAAATATATTATGTTTAATTATTTAACATCCTGTCTGCTCACTAGACTATTAGTATCTTCCCCCCATGAGCAATTATATATATATATATATATATATATATATATAAAACAAAATATATATATATATAACAAAATATATATATAACAAAAAAAACCTCTCTTTAGTGCTTCACACATTTCACTTTTTAACAATTATTTATTAATTTTTAAAAGTATACAAAATTCAAGGATTGCAGTCAAAACAGGATATGGCGATGTCATAGTCTCAGAATGTTTGCTAATGATCAAAAAGAGATGAACAAGAATTCTGGAGGTACTTTGAACAGTATCTACCAGGCATGTTTAGCTTTATTTCTGGAACCTAAAATGGACAACTTCAAGTTCATGCTGGAGAACTGCTCAAACTATTTACAAAAAAGAAATACAAAGAAATATCCAACCTCATAATATCTTATATAAGTTCACCCTTTTGTGCTGGGCCACATTGCTAGGTCCTCTTGGTCACATACTGAGGTTTGTGACTATTGTTTGTATGCACCTAGAAGGATTGTGTTGAAATTTCATACAGGGAAATGACCTTCTAGTACAAACAGTTGTTTCCAGGAAACCATTTGTCTCATTTCAAAACACATCTGGTCTAAAGTTTTCATATTCACTTCAAAGAAACTCAGACTGAGGTAATAAACATTGTATCCAGTGCCATAAAACCTACAATCAACCTAGCACTCTATATTCTTGGGACAAGTCTCTCTTCTTCTTGTAATAAAATGTTGCTGTTTAGGGTATCTTTTCATGTCTTGCCTTGTTGTGTGTGTGTGTGTGTGTGTGTGTGTTTACTGGGCACAAGCATTGTGCTAAGTATTTTATATCCAGTTATCTTGTTATCCTAGTTTCTGAAGAACTTACCTTTGGCAGAGGGATGGTGAAACTTACAAAAGTTCTTTTTGATTTGTTTGTTTGTTTGTTTTTGTTTTTTCAAGACAAGAGTTTCTCTGTGGCTTTAGGACCTGTCCTGGAACTTGCTCTTTATAGACCAGGCTGGTCTCGAACTCACAGAGATCTGTCTGCCTCTGCCTCCCGAGTGCTGAGATTAAAAGGGTGCACCACCACCATGTGGCACAATTTACAAAAGTTCTAAAGGCAGCTTAATATCATCTGAAATCTTTGAGGTAGTTCAGGACTGCGTGGCACAGAAGTGCATGCTGGATGTGTCATTAACTGTGATTCATCAATTTCCACCTGCTATGGAGCGTCTGATGTTGATGAGTTCCAGAGACCTTGGGTTTGTGAATTTTCTTTTGTTTCATTTTTCTCCAGCCCTCAGTGAAAAAGTGAGGGAATAATCAGGACATAATATTAGAAAGAATATCGAATGTTGCTACATTATTGGGGGAGAACAGTAGTAGAATAAAGATTTTTAAATTATCTTGCTATTTGGATTTTGCATTTTATAAATATATACTAGTTTGATATAAAAATTTCAGAAAATAGTATTGTTTGTATATAACACTATTTATGAAAATATAAATATAAAGTTTGACAAAATAGTATTGTTTGTCTAGAACACTATATATGGAACTATAAAGTTGATATTCTTTTTAAATATTTATTTATTATGTATACAATATTCTGTCTGCAAGTATGCCTGAAAGCCAGAAGAGGGCACCAGATATCATTACAAGTGGTTGTGGTTGCTGGGAATTGAACTCAGGACCTTTGGAAGAGCAGGCAACGCTCTTAACCTCTGAGCCAACTCTCCAGCCCCAAGGTTGACATTCTTTAAGAAATGTTTTGCACATTTAAAACCGAAACAGGAAACAGAACAAATAAGAAGTCTATACCAAGCTTATTCATCTGAAATCTCTTGAAAGAACTTGGTTAGTTTTGTAGGATGAATAAAGAAAAGTACTCTTGAAATCAATGAAATGTGCACATAATCTAGCTGTATAGCTCAAAACAATGCTTGGGCATGAGGCATATCCTCATAAATATTAAGGGAATGGTTACACATAATTATACCAAAGAAAAGAAAATTTGACTCATTATAATGTATTGTGAATCCCAGTTACTTTAGCCTTCTCTCCCTGCCTTAGTCTTTCAGCCACATGACCATCACAACATCCATGCATATGTCTACATGTTCATTTTGTCTTTAGCTTTATACTATACTAAATATAGGACTTGCTTGAACTTTTCTACTATTCTCTCTAGCATCCCATTTACACTTTTACTGTAACTGGAGCTTGTCAAAGCCTGTCAATACTCTTTAATCTATAAAACAGAACTTCCTACTTGACAGTGAGTCTGTCCTTAAAGGTTTACTCATTGCCACTCACTCTTCTACAATTAAAGTAGAATTTAACAAGAACCGTGTTTATTCTTTAAAAATGACCCAGAGAGCAAGTCCATTAGGATATGCACTTGTCAAACATATTATTCCCATTGATTTTCTTGTTTAATGCAGTTGGAGGTTGTAAAGCTGCATGTTCATGATATCATTAATATCTTGTTAATTGAGAATGCTTTGCCTTTTTCTGAATCATTGACCCTTGACTAACTGTCTCAATTTATGTGATTCTGATCATTTCTCTAAGAAACATATTTTAAATGCGAAGAAAAAATTTTGTGTTCTATGATGACCTAGATCATTATCTTGGCTGACATCTATAAAAATTAACATCTTACCCAGAAAGTTCACCTGCTAGGGGTGCAGTGCTCATAATGAGGGAAGAGTACCTGAGCAAAAGCAGCTTATCTGAATTCATTGAGCGATCTCAAACTCCAAAAACAAGTGAAACAGCCAGTGAGCATTGCACACAGGAATGAGGACTGAAAATTACTTATAAACTATGCTAATTTTGACATTAGAAATGTTCCTTTTATCCAGGTATAGGACGACAGACATGAAATCCAACTAGCAGATGGTGTTTGAAGGGTCAAGAGTGCAAGGTTATCCTTCCTGGGCTACATAATTAGCTGATCAGAGCTAGTCAGTTGTACAAACGTCTCTCTTCAAACCAACACCAACAAAATCCTGTCTCTCTCTCCCCCTCTCTCTCCCGCCCTTTCTCTTTTTGATAATAAAGAGAGGATGAAAATCACTTTGTGTTCTCAATGTAAGTGTCACATTTCTTAGCTCTTCCTCTCCATTTTCCACCCCTCCCCCCTCATCAGAGAAATAGTTCTTTGAGTCATTGACTTTTTTTTATTTTTCTAAATGTGGAAGAAAAATGATTGTGATTCAGAACAGAGAAAAACAAGGGATGGATTTTGATTCCACAAGACAGTACTCATGTCCTTTTTTTCTACTCTTTTCAAAGAGTCCCAAACAGTCACAAATCATACAATTATACATGGGAAGAAATTATGCTAAATGTCCAGTCATTCGGTGGTTATAAAAAAGTTAGAGAAATAAGAGATTTCATAGACCAGTAGAAACAAAGCCAGATGTAAAACTTGAGAAAAATTCACATTGCTTTCATCCTTGAAGCTTTTACGATTTTGGGATAATGTAATCAATCAAATCATCAATCCACAAGGGCAGAATACTTCCTTAACAACCTCAATATCCCACTTTTTAAATCGCCACTATTTTGCAGATGAAGATACTGACCTGAAAAGAGTATGGTCGGAATGAAAAGGCCTAAAAACACCTAATTTAGCAGTCACATCCTACAGATGAAAGCGCTAAAGTCAAGAAAAGAGAGTTGGTCAAACAAATGACATTAAAGTTAAGAAGTTCGTTAATTCTGACTCTACACAGTTTCCACCTACAGGAGCTTTCATCATATAGCCCAAGCCAAATCAGTTTCTCAGAGCAAGAAAGTCATTTCCCTCTTTCAGAACTGTTTCTTTTTCTCTTCCTATATTGCTTATTTCTTCAACCAAATTTTGAGATAATCTCTCATTTTTTCTCAACCACAAAAGGAAACAGAAAACAATAATAATAATAAAAAGCTGCTGTGTTTTTAGAGAAAAGCTTGGGCAGACAGCCCAATTAATATTTCTAAATTTTATTCACAATTTTCTTTTTTAGTTGCTGTAATTTGGGGATCCATAACTATTAATAATCACAGCATGAAACGCTATTGGCTGCTCTTGTTTACTCGTTTAAGAACCGAGCCACCTGCATGAACCCAGGTGACCCTGACTTGCAGCAGTCCTCCTGCCTCTGTTACTGCGCGAACACATCCAGCTTTTATATTTTTATTTCAATAGCAGATAAGGAGCACGACTCTGTTTTTTTTCCTTATGCTGTTGCAAAATATCTGAGTACCTTTTGTCTTATTATTTAATTTCTTTGATTTTAAAATATTCCACATTAAATACTATGGAATGTACTCATGTTTATCCCAGGTAAACGCTATCCTCAAAGAAAAAAAAAACCCATAATTTTTATTATTCACACAAAAATCGAGAGAATGAAAATTTAAGTGACTTTTCAAACATTGGAAACATACTAAAAGATGGTGTCACCATTTTAAAAGAGACAATACACCTTTTCAATCATGTATGCTTGCATGTGTAGATAATGAAGCGTATTGTGTCCCATAAGTAAGATTGTTGTGAGATATCAGTGAAGCACAAAGGTTGGCTTCAGGTTGTAGTACAGCTGAGCCAGAGCGGGGTTGGTTAATACTGCTTTCTGTGAACACACTTTTAAGACTAATCAGCACCCTTGTGCCTTGCTCATTTAGAGAACCTGATAATTGTTCATTTTCATTCAGGTTCTCCTCTAATCTTTCAAATTCTATTTCATTTTTCTGTATATACCAAAGAAGAGGAAATAGAAAACGATACAAATATGTGTATATGACCAAATAGTTCAGCCAAGGGAAATATAGTGGGAAATCCAAGATGTAGGATTTTTTTGTTTGTTTGTTTGTTTGTTTTGGTAGTATTTTGAATCACTAAATGAAAGATGGGTGGCTCCAGATTGCTGGGACTGAAGGAATTTGTAGTAGCCATTTAATTCCCAGAATCTAGATAAAACCTGAGTATAGAAGCACCACACTCACCACACATCACCATTATCATCATCTTCTTGATGTATAAAATTTGTATTGGTATAAACATTGCCTACCAATATACTTTTATGTATCTTTCAGGATAATTTTATAGTAAAAGACTCTTTCCAGGATACATGCAAGAGAAATATTGGACTATGAAATATGAGTGTCACCTCATCTGGCATGAAATACAGCATTTATGACAGAAAGTCATGGCTAGTGAGGACTGGTACAAGAAAAAGTTGAGAGATAAGCAGAAAGTATATTGGAAGTAATAGCATTTCCTGTTTGCTCTCCTCATGTGTATCTGATAACCCTTTAATATGCAAGCAGAACTTTATCAGACAAGGCTAATTTGGTGAATTAACCATTTGAAAGGTAAATGAATCTATGATGTTAACAATCAGGAGATTTCAATATTTTGACAAACTAATAATGTTCAAGACGCCTACTGCATCCAGTGAGGCAAGTTCCTTCTGTCCCTGCCCCATTGTGCAATGGCAGAAAAATTGTGGAATCTTTCTGGACAGTTTCTAATCTGAGCATCTCTCAGAGAGCCAACACTCTGACAGGAGACAGCATCTCCTTGACAGCATGAAACAGGAAGGCTATGAGCTGAACAAGCTGGCAATGCCTTCCCCTGTCGATCAGGTGGGCAGCAATGTCTGGACTTGTTATAAAATGACTACAGGTCTTTAAATTTTTTTCCTCTGTCAATCATTTGCAGCTCCCATAATTACAACAAGGGATTTGTAATAATGGTTATGGGCAAGCAAAACAGCAAGCCTGTTTTTCTATCCTGAAAATTTTATGAACCCTCTTCTGGTTCTCTTAGGGAAGACAGGAGGGCCACTGTCATTTCAGTTCACCTGTCTTCCCACACCGTCTGGATGCATCTCTCTTTTATAATGATGACATCCAGGAAGTAAGTATAGGTGAAGAATTATTTTTTAATCAAAATAAAATTTAAAGCTAGGAAACATGTAAGTTGTGTAATTTTGATTTCATATTGAATATTGTTATTCCTCTAACACATATGAAAATACAAAGAATGTTATGTGCAAGAATGTTTATTTTCACATGTACCTTTATATGTTAATGTTTATGAATGACTATGTAAAATTAGTGTATGATTAGAAAAATATAAATATAGATAAATTAAGTATGTAACAAATAAATATTCTGAAATACCTACTTTCTTTTATATTGAGGCATGTTGTAATTTTAACAACCTAAAAATATAAAACCACAGTCGAAATTTAAAATTAATGATAAATATTTTTTCTCAAAGCACAGTGAAGAAGGGAGTATAAAAGTAGCTTCACATTATTAACAATATTTTTTGTAGACTATAAATTTATTTAAATTAGCCCTCAACTTCTAGTCCAAAACCACAAGCAAAAAATGTCAATTGCATAAGAACACCATACCCACTGCAAAAGGCCTGTGATAAATAAGATGATTTTACTTTTGTATTCTCCTCTGCCACTGCTGTTGGGGAAAATGACAGCCTAATCATGTCTGCCCAGCACCGGGCTGTGAGTTTACATTACTCGGCATGTGTTCTGTCATTACTGCACGGTTTGGGGGGATAATGGTTTTGTCTAAACTGTACCACAGGCAGAGAGCATTCCTGAAAGTCACTCAGCAAGTCACAAAGGAGATTTTCTGCATGTTTTAAAATGTGCTGGGGGTTTAAATGTGAAATAATTAGTTGCTAGAGGGCAAAGAGGAGACATAAAAAATCTTGTCCTCTTTAACAATAGCACAGTAAATGCTGACATCTATATTCATGTTTATTTACATAACAACGAATTAATCTATTTCCAACGAAGGAACTGTGATCAGTGGATGCCCCTAAGACAGAGGCAAAGCCATTGAAATTCACATAATTGTAGGAAAGTAGGTAGAGAGAAGAGATAATACCAATTACATTATTGCCAAACTTTAGGCGGCAAGAGAGACACCAAAGTCAAGATCTCCTTGGGTCCCTCATCTGCTCAGGAACCCAGCAGGAGAGGCAGAGAAAAGATAGTAAGAACCAGAAGGGTCAAGGACAACAGGAGAACATTGTCCACAAAATCAGCTAAGCAAAGTTCATGGGTGCTCACAGAGACTATGGTAAAAATTACAGTGCCTGCATAGATCTGTGCTAGGTCCTCTGCATATATACCGTGGCTGTGTCAGCTTTGTGTTCTTGTGAAACTCCTGGGGGTGTAGAGGTGTCTCTGACTCTGTCTTCTCTTGGGAGCCATTTCCTCTACTGACCTGCCTTGCCCAACCTTGAAATGAGTTTGTGCCTAATCTTATTGTATCTTGTTTTGTCCTATTTGGTTGTTGTGTCTTAGATGCCTGATTTTTTTATGAAGAGAAATGGAGGAGGATTATATCTGGTGGGCATTTGGAGGTGGGGGATGTATTGAGGTGAGTGTAGGGAGGTGAATTTCTGGCAGGGATGTATCATATGAGAGAAGAATTTTTTAAAAAAAGGAACACAAGAAGTTGAAAAGGAAAAAGAAAATCAGTGGTGGAGTACACGGGGATTGGAGAAGAGGGAATAGAAGGTAGATTGATCAAAACATAACACATCAAATGTATGTATGAGACTCTGAAAGAAAACCAAAAGCTACAAAATTGAAAAAAAATTAACTAAATTCCAAAAGCAATAATATGTTCACCTTAGAAAAATATCACAATGGGAAAAGAGTTAAAGCAGTAATAAATTGAGGAATAGGAGAACAATGAATAGCATTAAAACTTAGGAAAATGGATCTTAAACCTCTGCATTATTGAAACTTTGTCATAAGAACATTTCTACATGTATCTCAGGTGGAATGAGCTTCTGTATGTAATATAATTTATATGGGCACATATATGTGTGCAGATGCACTTGTATGTGCAAAATATTGACATCAAGCATCTTTATCTATCACTCTTCACTTTATTTACTGAGACAGAGTAGATGATGAACTAGGAACTCACCAATTGAAATGCTCTACCTTGCAAACATGACTCAAGAATCTCATCTCTGCCTCCTGAATGCTTAGATTACAGATAGACCATCAGACCAGTCCATCTGTTATGTTACCTCGAAGGATTTGGATTCTAGCCCCCATGACAGTGAGATAATTGCTTTATCCACTGAGTCATCACCTTATCCCTTCACAACAACTTTCACTGCTTCATCTATTCTATAAACTGCTCTATTAATCTTGAAGCTTTTCATGAAGCTACATGTATTATTTAGTAGAAGTAAACACAGAAAAAATACAACAAAGTTTGGTGCACATTTGATGCAATGGAAATATTTGGTACAGCAGATGGTTCAGGAGGCTCTGCCCCTTGTCAAAATGTAGCCACAATCTTCAAGTAGAACTAATGACTTATTCTTCTATACATATGTCCAGGGTAGCCTCAGGCTTTAATTTGGCCAACAGAATAAAATCAGCTTTTCTGGTAGCAGTTTTAACTCTTAGCTCTTCTTCCTGTAACCCTACTAATTACAATGTGAACAAGCACAAGCCGGTCTGCCTTAGAATGGAAACTGTACAGTCCACCCACTCTACTGATATAGCAGAAAACTGTGTGTCTACTTTCACAAAGACAAACTATCTCCTCCTCGAGTTGGCTGCAGATATCTGAAGGAAGACCATCTAAGAACAGAAGTGCCCGCCTAAGTTCAACTGGAAATTCTGACCAACAATCCTAAAAATTACATCAGTGCTTTTTGTTAAGACAGTTGAATTTGCAGTGGTTTGCCAATATAATCAACAATACAATGACATTAGTTCTCAACCAACAAAGCATATGGGGAAGTCGTTAAGATGTCACAAAAAAGAGCTAAGAAAAGTAATGGACATTGTATAATACAAAATTGAATAAAGGTCATGTGACTGGAGAGTAGTACATGGAAAGGCAAAAAGATATTAAGAAAGAAACCATTATAGATGGCTGGCCATCTTCCCACGGTTACATATACAGGACAGAGCATGGGCAAAAGGCAGAAGAAGGTGTGTACTATGGAATTGAACAACCTACAATGGTCACCACTCTCTCCATTCAGCGCCGTGGAGTTCTGAACTTTTCCTGTATTACTAGCCCACTTTCCCTGTCAGAAGTGCATTTCTTTCTTAATAAATGGTGTCTATTTCTACCTCTATCCATGCAGCCCTATTCAAATCTTTGTTTTGAGATGATGAAGCTCAAAATCTCAGAGAGTATTCCTCAAACTCCCATCATCATCTGTAACAGCAGCAAAAGAAGAAAAAAGTCGAAGGCAACTATGCAAACTTCTGCATTCAAGAGTGAAGTGGCACCGAAAAGAAAGCATTGTTTTACAAGAGTAGAAAGATTAGCTTTTCTCATTACCATTTCAAATAATGTAATTATAATGCATTCTACAGGAATACATATGGCAGAACAAAACTATAAGAAGTTTGAAAATTGAATGTTATTGTCCTGCGACATTATTGAATCAGGCAAAGGATCAGTCAAAGTGTAAACCAGGTACTTTATTTCTCACTCAAATGTTATAATTGGAAAGGAGAAATGAATAAATCAACTCAATAGATTATACTGAAAAGGAATCGAGAAACCCCATTATTAGTTAGGAATTAAACAAAATTCATACTGGCCTGTCTTTCTTTTATTGTCACAGTGCTAGAATTTAGAGTAAAAGAGGAGATTTAAATACTTCATGAGCTCAAACTTATTAAATAATAAAAGGCACTGACAACAGCTCACTCTCACTTGTTGAAGCATAGTCCTGAAATATTAGAGGTTACTTGATGTAGAGATAATGGGGTAAAAGTTAAGACACTATTTTTAAAAATCATTACCATTAGCATATCTCACTCATTTCCTAAATATGAATGTTCACATCATAAAACCTTGCCCTAGGGACAAAAAAACAAAACAAAACAAAACAAAAACAAATAAAAAACCATGGCTTACTTGAAAAAACTAAAGAACTCTATAAGGATCCCAAATACATGTCCTTGAAATTCACCCTTGACCAATATATCACCCCACATCCAGCGGGCTACTGAAGCTCAGTGCTGCATTTGAGCTAATTGAACACATTCCCTCCCAGCATGGAAAAGAATGCAGAACTTGGCTCTCTTGTCTTATGAGGGCAATTTATTTTGACAGCTTCCTCAACTCCCACCCCAACGTTGTCAGCCTTCCAACACGCTACAGATTGAACTATTCGCATCCAACAATGACAGAACTTGAAACTGAAGGGAGAGGTGTGAGGACAGGAGTCAAAGACAGCAATGCAGTTATTGTCTTGGTGCTTTCCTTCAAAAGCCAAGTGTTCAAAACTGAATTTGTTCTCTCTTTGGATTTTGTCACTCTCTGTTCCCTTTTCTACTCACTTTAAATGTGTCCCTGTAAGCCATACCTTACACGTCTTCTTGTGAGACTCTATTCATTCATTCCATAACTTGTACTTTAATTTCAACTTTCCCTGTTCAGTGTTCATTCCAGCTACCACTGAGTAACTTCCCCATTATCTGGGAAAGCAAGTCAATTTCTTATTACCAGTTCTCTGTCTCTCTGTCTCTCTCTCTCTCTCTCTCTCTCTGTCTCTCTCTCTCTCTCTCCCTGCCACATCCTGAACCTCTCCACTTATGATACCCCAGAAAGCTTTTCTGGGAGGAAAGCAAAATGCATTGTGATATTCTTGACCTAATTTAAAATCTGTTAAAAGAATAAATAATTAAACAGAGAGTGATATTCATCATTCATTGTAAAGATATTGTCAAGGACGTTGCCTATTTCATTATACTTTTCTGCTTACATAATCTTCTCAAAGAAATCCATCTCCTCTCACCCAGTCAATAGAAGTGTCCTTCCTGAGATGACTTTGTGCTGATTTCTTCTTTTGCTCGTTTGTATTTAAGGAGCTCTGTGAAGAGTGTAGCTACCGAAAAAGTGATTGCCTTGAGGGAAGGGTAAATGTTAGAAACCCGCTATAGTATTTTATTTGGCTGTTTGATTCTTCTTTGCTTTCCATCTTGGTTTTTTACAGAATTTTCTATGTTGTTTGCTACTACTATCATTATCATTATTTAACTGCTTGTTGATTGTATTTATTTATTTTTAGCCAGGTATTTATCAAGTATTCTTTCAATGTCAGACACGGTTTTGACTACATAGCATGTCAAATCATTTAAATCCTCCTTTCTACAGAGTTCTACATAGCTACTTTTCCATAGTGACAGCTTTATTTATCTCTCTCTTGAAGAAAAGAGAAATAATAAAATATCTGCCTGGAGTAACTGTCTATCCTATGTCTCCACAGCAAGTGACTAGTGAAGCTGCTTTTAGGTAAATTAAATGATTTCTATAAAAAAACACAAAGAGAAGGTACTGTATTAGAGAAAGATGAGGTAATGATTTATCATGTCACGAGCTAAGTCAATTTTGTCCCCAAAATTTTGTTGACAGAAAATATTTGCTGTTGTTTGTTCTGTTATTATAAATGTTTTGTGTATGTGTTTTGTGTATGAATGTGTGTGTGTGTGTGTGTGTGTGTGTGTCTGTCTGTCTGTCTGTCTGTCTGCTACATGTGTGCAGGTATCCTCTGAAACAAGAAAGAGGTCTGGAATCCCCTAGGGTCAGATTTCTAAAAGCTTGTGAGCCACTGGTGTGGTTTCTGGGAACTAAAATCAGGTCCTCTGGAAGAGCAGTAATTGCTATTACTGCTTACTGAGAAATCTCTCTAATCCTGCTTTTCAGTTTTATAATGTGCTGAAGAATCCCAAGATGTCATGCCGTTAAAAGCCTTTTCTAAATTTTCGAGTTATTAGGTACATATGCACTTTTATATGTTCAATACCAACTGCTGTGGTGGTGCATACTTGTTTACTTGTTCATCAGCACAAGCAGATGCAAGATAGTATCTAAGTTTGAGATTAAGGCAAGCCTGGGCTGCAAACGGAGACAGTGTTAAAACAAGGAAATGCAAATTTAAGGGTAATACTTATCCTTGCTATAAGTAAGAAAAGATGTGATGTTGTCAGGATTATGAATGTGTTGTTCTAAAAAGTTTTCATGGTGGATTCCTGATGGAAATTAAAACTTGATTTCATTCATGTTACATACAAATATATTAATATATCTCAACTACTGAAATTATGATTGTTTTGGAAATGCATAAGAGAAATTATTTTGAATTTAAATATTGTTTTTGAACTTCGACTATGAAGAGTGACAAGGACAGGACTATATAGAAACATCCACCTTCACACTGGTGTCAGTGTCCTTTTATACGATTGTGGTTTAAAAGAGGAAGATAGATTCTGAACTTGTAGCTTTAGGTCTTTGTGACAAACATAAAAAAGTGTTTTCCCCCCCATGCAAACAATGAAAATGAATGGGGCTAACTGAAGCAGAAAATAGCTTTATTGAAAGGATATAAATAAATTGGCAGAAAGAACAAGAGAGTAATGAAATCCAGATCCCAAAATCATGAGAAGTTAGGGAACTATCTGTTTTGGGTGGATCTGGGCCCCTAGGGCTGATGAGGCTGTGTTGACCTTGAATGACACAGCAAAAATAAAATAAATGGTACAGTTTATTCTCTGGTTTACAGACTTCCCAGACTATCACTGTTCTGCACTATATATAGAAAATTTCTCACAAATGTTTGTCCTCAAAGCCTTTATAGTTAGAGAACTGTCCTCCCATACGATTCATACAATCATAAATTCTTCAGGCTTGGTGTGGTGGGAGAAACTGAGCTGCCAAAAACAATCAATGTTCATTTAACATGAAAAAATAAATACATGTCAGCTTTCTTTTCAATCTTTTATCCATCCACCTATGCTGTTATTCAATAAATACCAAATGCTTCCGAGGCATAGTGAGAAGGACTCAGAATTCTCCTGGACTTTTTCTCCTCCCTCCATCCTATTCTCTGCCCAGTTCAGATGGCAGATCAGTAAACATGGTTTTTAGATGGACTTCAGGGCCTGCAGTAAAAGATGGAGGAAAGGAGACAAAAGTATTGTCTCCTTGTCCACTGATTGCTGAGAAGCTAGTGGTACTTGAAAACTGCTGGGAGAGGAAGAGTCAGCTTTCTTTAAATGATGTGACCCCTGGTAGGAAAACCACATAGTAGGGCAGGCCGCACTTCAGAACCAGCTGGGAAGCAGACACTGGGCTTAATGGGGAAAGAAAAGAAAGAAGATAAAATGGACAATGGGGAGGTAGAGAAGGATGAAGAGGGAAAAGGGAACAGAGTGATTATGGGAGTAGCTGACAGGAGGTGACCATATACAAAATACATTGTATGATATTCTCAGAAAGTTATTCAAAATACTGTTTTAAAAAAGCATAACTAATCTGTCCTAAAGCTGCAACTCTGATTGGGTTTCTGATGCTCACTCTCTTTGACCTTCCAGAGTTATTTTCTAAGGCATCCTACCATTGTTAGGTGGAAGTGCTCTACAATATCATTTCCTTTCTCTTAATACAGAATATTTCCTGAGCTTCTCCTGCTATGACTTTCTTTGGTTATCTCATTCTGAAATAGCATCTATTACTCAGAGAAATCATGACATTACAGGATGCTTTGTTTATCAATTAGTTAGTATGTGCTTGACCTTACTAGACCTACAACTTAGCAAAGTGGCTTTTAACAACCAAATTCTCTTACAATCAGAAGAGGTGGTCTTGCTAGGAATTACATTACCAGTACATCAATTCTGAAGATTTCCCCTTTCATACAAAGGCATTCTGATAACTGTCCAGCACGCACACACACACACACACAGACACACACACACCAAAGTTTTACGCTCTCCCTGGTGTTCTCCCCATTCCACTGCCCAGTTGTTTTTTTAAACCAGACTATTAGATCCTTTCTATTTCATCAAATATTATAAGATTTTACCCAGAGCCATATTTTATGGAAAGATCAAAGTAAGTGAACACAGTGGATGTCTGCTTGAAATAGGAATCTGTTTAACCTGAATATTTTATCTAGTACTGTCAGAATGGTTTGAACACATTGCCCAGAGTGGATTAGTTGCATTACAATATTTTTATTAAAAAGAACAATAAAGAAACATATAGTAGCAGAATCAAGCAGCAAATGCTGTCAATTCAGATGAGAGAGACAAAGGTAAAACCTAGGCAGGTCAGTAAATTCTGGTTGCAAGTATCCAATTGATCAGGAGGACTCTACCTCGGGAAGTAATTAAAGAAGTGTTTTAACCAAAGTTATCAAAACTTTCATTCACCAAAACTTCACACATATTGTACGTGTATAACATAACCCACAGTTTGCTTTAAGAAGGAATAAAGGTAGATGAAAATGAAATTTGTGGTTTAGTGGTAATACACCCTTAAAACATGGAATAATTATATTGGACATTTGGAGAAATTGAAATGTAAAAATTTGAGCCATAGGAAACAAAAGATGTGAACTGAGGAAAGCTGAGAATTGAGGCATCATGAGAATACTTGAAAACTCAGTAGACACATCTAGGATACATTCAGACTTTGTTCCAGGGAACAGTACAACACTTCATATTGGAGTAGAGAATATCACAATGACTGAATCCACTCAGATTCTACAGGCTCTGTTCCAACAAAGCTAGTTGTATGATTTTCAGTCCATCTGTCTGTCTGACCGTCTATCTGTCTATCTATCTATCTATCTATCTATCTATCTATCTATCTATCTATCTATCTATCTATGTATCTATCTAATTTTGACAAGGTCTTACTATTACTATACGGCCTTTCTTGCATGGCACTGTTTGTCACTCAAGCTGGTGTCACATTCACAAGATCTGTTTGCTATTCACTCCTGAATATTGAAACTAAAGATATGTGTCACCATGACTAAATAATTCTTTGTACCTCTGGCAAACAGCTGAAATGGCACTGGAAAAGGTAAAAGTCTAGGTACACAATTTTCTTCTGACTTCTTTCCACCCACGTTATTGTATTATATTACACTTATTGTTCAATTGAAAATAAACAAATGTTTGAGATTTTTTAACAAATTAAGTTTATTTTATAATAATAAAGCAGGCAATTATTATGGGCATTACCTAGAATTTTCGTGCATCTGTTTGTTTATTATGAAAATGATATGTTACATGATTGAAGAAGCTAAAGAAAAAATTGACATAATAAACATTTGATAGTGTACTAGAGAGATATCTCAGTGTGGAAATGCTCGGTGTGCAAGCGTAAGAACATGATTTTCAATCCGCAAAACCCACATAACATCTAGGAAATGTAGAAGGTATATCTGTAATCTCAATGTTCCTACATGGAGATGAGAAATAAAGACAAGAGAGTCCCTAGCAGCTCCAAGGCTGGCTTATCCAGTGGTATCAATACAGAAATTTTGTCTCAAAACAAGGTAGAAGACCAATACTGACATACAAGTTTATCCTCTGACCTACACACATGCACACATATCACATACAAATATGTAGTCATAAATATGAATGGACACATACATACAACACATTATACCTAAATTACAGACACACAAAAAAACAAAGATCATTTTCCAAATATTAAATTGGTAGCTTTATGGTGAGAACTAGGAGTTTTAAACATACTAATAGGTGTTATTGCATATATATAATGTTCTTTTCTAGATTGGATTCCTGGTGTGGGACCATGGTCTGTATTCTGTTAATTGTATTTCAAATAAACCCTGGTTGGTCAGTAGCCAGGTAGGAAGTATAGGCAAGACAACCAGACAGGAAATAGAGGCAGGTCAAAGCAAACAGGAGAATTCTGGGAAGAAGGAAGTTCCTTCTGCAGTCCTGACCCACACACAGGAGAAGCAAGATCTGACTGCCTCGATAAAAAAGGTATCGAGCCATGTGGCTAACTAACATATACTAGAATAATGGGCTAATATATGTTAGACGAGTTAATAAGAATCCTGAGCTAATGGGCCAATCAGTTTACAACTAATGTAGACCTGTGTGATTTCTTTGGGACTTAACGATTGTGGAAACCAGGCAGCACAAGGACCAGGTGGGACAGAAACCCCTGCAACAGATCCTCTAATTGCAGTTTATTCAATGAAATTTAACAGAAAATCAGGATTTTGTGAATATCAGAAAATTATGCTTTTGATGTATAGAATACTTGATAGACAATAATACGCATTGAATTTTTCAAAAGATCTATTTATGTTCCAATGAAAGCTCCACAACCATTCTAAATTTCCACAAAAAGTATGTGAAGAAGTCATATATTTTGTCTTGAAGTATTCTTAAGGAAAGTTAGTTCTGTACTCAGGGTTTCTGTGTCTTGCTGCTAAGTAAGTCTAGATTTTACAGAATGTCTTCAGACTTGGCTATAAATCGGTGCTCTGCAAATCCTATCACTTGCTATCCCCCTGACCTCATTAGAATAGACAACAAAGCTAGTCATTTGTAGTTTCTCAGAATTCACTCAAATTATCCTCTAGTGTAGCTAACCAGCCCTCTACAAAATAAGGTTTCCAAGCCCTCTGTTGCCAACCTCCAAATGACTCTTGTTTTCCTTTAGTCTTTTCAAATAATATGATGAAAGTATTTGTATCAATAACAAACCTCAGGATTTTTATTTTAAAGCAATCACAAGTCCTGAATAGATGTTTCTCAAAAGAAGACAAACAAATGCCTAAAAGGTACATGATAAACATATCAAGATTTCAAACCATTAGGAAAATGCAAGTTAAAGCTACAAAGAGGTGTCACTACACTCTTCTTAAAATCGTTATGCCATCTAAAGAAAAGGTGCTTCTGAGGATGTGGAGAAAAGGAATCTTTATCCACAGTGAATAGGAATAAAATTAATAGAGTCTTAATGGGAAGTCACATGGATATTTTTTAATAAATTAAAAATAATTGCATTTAATCTAGCAATCTCATATCTCAACATATGCAAAGGATATGCAATCGAATGTCAAAGGGGCAATATGTTCCTATGTAATTGCAGTAGCATTCACTACAGCCATGGTACAGAAACAGTAAGTCTGCCAAGCAGACTGGCTGAGCTTGAACACATGATGTCAAATATTCTGTCATTTGTAATAGGATAGATGGAACTGGATCTCACTAAGTGAAATGTGCAAGACCCAGAGAAATAAAGCACTGTATGATATCACCAAAGCATAGAATCTAAGCTGTTTTCATAGAGCTCGACTATAAAATAAGTTGTGATTACCAAAGGCACAGCAGAGTACAGAGGAGAGAATGATGCTAAAATACTGATTAATGAATCAGTTGTAGCTATCAGTTATAGATAGAGATGGGCAAATCAGTTGTAGTGCTCTAGTACGATGGCTAGAAAGGATGACAATGTAGAATATGTATTGAAAGATAGAGAATTATACACACATGTTATATACACACGAATACATGTACACACACATATATATATGTGTGTGTATTAATAATATATATATATATTAATAAAGTAACACATAAAACACTTGCAGCAGGAGGGCCTGGAGAGATTGCTCAACAGTAAGTATCACATGTTGTTCTTGAAGAGAACATAATTTGGAGCCCCAGCCCTTAAATGGTGGCTTGCAACCATTTGTAGCCAAGTTCAATAGAGCCGAAACTTTTGTCCCTTTCTATCAGGGGCCTTGAGTACCACCCTCAGCACCTCCTCAGGGTTCATAACAGAACGTCTACAGCAAGTGAAAAATCTGAATTGAATCCTAAGGTCTGAGGGTAAATGAAATAAATTAACTCATATAAATCTTTCATCATGTCCCACTTAGTCTTTCTATGGTCTCTCTAATGCCCACAATGTTTCCTGTTCTCTATTCTTCCTGTTGTTCTTGCTGTGATTGCTACTGTTTCCCCTGCCATGAAGTTTCCAGTCTCTATAACCCACACAGACATTAACAGTGGAATCAACATGCATTTAAGAATCATAAAACAACACAACACAAAACAAACAAAAAAGCAGGTAGACCCTGACAAAGAAGTGTTCCAGGAAAAGGAAGGACCAACATCCACGATGGAATTCCAGACATTCTAAACCATTAGATAAGACTCCCTGAACCCTGAACTTACCCGCTCTCCTCTCCCCATTCTCCAATGTGATAACCAGCTTTGGGGAGCTTAGACCTTGTTCATTGGTATCGGTGAACATATTGTCTTCCTATCTTTTTGAAATTCCTATGTGGTATATTAGCAAAGGTAATTATGGGGAGGAACTTTATGTTGATTGGACTGTTAGAACAAAAAGTGAACATTATGGTGCCAAAGACCACTGGACGGTCATTCCTTTGCTGGTACAGGAGGAAGTTACAATGCTGAGGTATTTTGGGAATGAATCCCATTTGAAGGGGAGAAGAGTCATGGCTTCACAAGGTTTCTACAGACTTTACAGCTACTATCTAAAAGACAGGTGTTACAAAAGCTCTGCAAAAATGGGACCTCCATAAGTCATATACTTGTGGGTCTGTCTAGGAGTCTGTCAGCTGCACATACATTTGCTGTATAATACTTGTACAGTATTACAAGTACTATTACAGAAGTACTTGTAGCTTCAGGACTTTTCTGACTTCCACAGATACTAGGCATGGGCATAGTACATGGACAATCATGTTGGTAAAACAGTCATGCGTACAGAAACTATGTGTTAAAATTTTAAGGTAAAATTTTAAATAAATAAAAATAGTATGAGAAAATATTGTAATGTTTTCTACTAGAAAAAAAATAAATGTTTGGAAGATAAATCTGTCCACCTTAATTGAGAAAATGCAGTGTATAAGGGTTTAACACCAGATGTTAAGCTATGGAGAACCTTTTTACATACATTAAAACAAGAAAATATGGCAGAGACTGAGCAGTACAAGGGGACCCACACACATGGTGAAAGCAGGGTCCTGCCCAGTGCCATGATGAACTGAGAGATAAGACAAGGAGAAGTATGCATATGTTTGGGACAGTCAACCCTGGACTCTGAGGAGAAGACACAGACATGGGCCCACCTGGTGCCTTGAGTGCCAGACAGTCTGTTGCAATTTGCTTGCCTGGTCTGTCACCTGGGTACACTGTCTCTTTAAGAGACAAGCTTTACCCACTCAAAACTTCTCCCCCTTCCACCAAGGCAACAGATCACCCTCCTACCTCCTCTCCAGCTTTCTCTCTCTCTCTCTCTCTCTCTCTCTCTCTCTCTCTCTCTCTCTCTTCCCTTTTCCTCCTTCCCCCATCTCCCTTTTCTTTCCTCCTCCATAACCCACTAAATAAACTCTATACCCCAGCTCTCTCTGCATGGCATATCTGTCTGTCTCTCACCCGACCTGGTCTCCCACCCACTAATGGGACCTGCCAACGCCTTTGGTGACCCACCACTGCCTCTCACGGGATCCCTGCCCCTCATGGCACCAGCCTTGGTTCCCACCTCTTCATAAATGACAACATTGGTACATGACTCAGCCAGGCTCTCTACATGTACCTTTCTGCCTGTGGGTGGACTGACTGAGAATATGTGGGGGCCCTGGACTCGGATCATTTTTCAGCATTGTGTGCCTGCTCCACAGCTACAAAGAGCAAGGTCCCCTTCTCCAAGTCAGTTTTTACTAACTTTCATCTTTGGTTATTTTCCATGGCTGAGAACTGAGATCTGACTTCTCGTACTCAGATTGCAGTCCTAGTCTTGTGGATCAGACTATAGTTGCTCAGCCAATCAGAGTGGTCCCCTATCCCCACCTTCTGAGTTGAGGAGTCTTAGGGTGGCCTTGACCTACCTCTCAACACTTGCACTACCCCTAAGACATTCATTCCCTAAGGCCATTGGATTCTTGCCTTTCTCATGTTATTGCCTTGGAAAATAGACTTAAAACTCTGTCCAATCTACCCCTGGTATGTCTTTTACAAACCCTAAAACCTCTGCCTTGTGTAGATTTCTAACCTTAACAGCCTTTGTACTAACAAATGGCCTATGTATGGTACCCCTTAAATAACAACCTAAAATGGGAGCTTTCTAATTTCCACCAGCAAACAGGCAAATTAAGAAGTTTCCATCCAGCCATGTTCCTCACTGCCAGTGTCCCACTGGCATCCCACGTCCATCCACTTTTCCTCTTCGTAGGCAGCCACATCCCCACCTGCCTGTAAACACTCTTTTTTTCTCCCTTATATTCCTTTTCTTGCTACAATTCCTTCTATTTTATCTCTGACACTGCTACTGCTGGTCCTGCAGTAACTGCAAAAACTGGCTGGGTTGGAAGAAGCTGGCAGCATGGCGGCTGGCACACGTCAGCTGGAGGTGATAGGTAATTTTCCTGTCTTCTTCATATATGAAAGAATATGTAAATGGTGTGGCCAAACAGATGTGAATCTGTAACCTGATTCTTTATGTTCTGTATGACCTCTATTTCTCTTTTGTTATTTGTATCTATTTAAAATTCCTGCCAGGGCTCTAAAAAAGGTTTACTCCCTGCAATATGTGATCACTGCCATTTTGACTAAGGGTAGGTCAGATGACCTCACCACCATCTTGACTAAGGGCAGGTCATATGACCAAGTCCTGCCATCTTGATACTTGACACATTAGGTAACCAAGTCGCCATCTTTACTGAATTATTCCTTGCCTATTCCGGTGGTTTACTTACGTTTTGCCACTAAATTCCTCTTACTGACTCTGTTATATGTGTGTTTGTGCAGTGGCATGCTTTTGGTAGGGCCCATCAAAGCATCCACTTCGCCTAACTCCTGTTTAATATATGTGTGTGCATGCATGTAACTTTTGAGTTAGCTTTATGTATTAACATAAGTTAGCTTTAACTCTGTGTGTGTATATGCATAAAACTTAAATTCAACTGTGTTTAAATATATATGTACTTACTATTAAACATGTTTTAAATAATCTGTTGTTATCGCATTCCACACTCAGAAAGCAATAAGTCTCACATTTCAAATTGGTATGTACGTTTAAATATCTTACAAAAATACTGTATATGCAATACAACCCTGATTTAAAATATATTAAGCTGTTCTGCACTATTGTCAGTTCTACCACAAAGCTGCTATTGCAGACAATTTTTTCTTTTTTGTCTTTCATAAGAATAAATCTCACCTTTTAAGCTAAAAGCCAGTACAGTCAAGCTTGTACTCAACTCTCCAGGCAGATCCTATTGTAGTTATTCAGTCACAAATAAGGTTGCACTTCTGGGTTCTAGAGTCATGCATGCCCTCAGGCAGAAGTGCCTGAATGTTAAAGGGCTCCGTGTAACCCATGTGCACACATGTGTGGTTAATCCACTATGACTCACCTAAGTCCTCACATGCATGCGTCATCTGCATAGGATGTTGTCACGCCAATCCCGTGTGCACACGCACTGTGCAGCTTTTATTTTTTCTTTTATTTATTTATTTATTAAAAATTTCCACCTCCTCCCCACCTCCCTTTTACCTCCCCCTTCCCCACCTCCCCCTCCCTTTCTAGTCTTAAGATCAGTCAAGGTTCCCTGCCCCTTGGGAAGTCCAAGGTCCTCCCCACTCTATCCAGATCTATAAAGGTGAGCATTCAAACATACCAGGCTCCCACAAAGTCAGTCCATGCAGTAGAATCAAAACCCAGTGCCATTGTCCTTGGCTTCTCAGTCAGCCTTCATTGCCAGCCACATTCAGAGTGTTCATTTTGATCACATGCTCCATCACTCCCAGTCCAGCTGGCCTTGGTGAGCTCCCATAAGATCAGTCCCACCGTCTCAGTGGGTGAACGCACCCCTCATGATCCTGACTTCCTTATTCATGTTCTCCCTCCTTCTGCTCCTCATTTGGACCTTGGGAGCTAAGTCCAGTGCTCCAATATGAGTCTCTGTCTCTATCTCCATCCATCGCCAGATGAAGGTTCTATGGTGATATGCAAGATATTCATCAGTGTGGCTATGGGACAAGGCCAGTGCAGGCACCCTCTCCTCTGCTGCTCAAGGAACAATCTGGGGGACCTCTCCTTGGACCTGGGAACCCCTCTAGAGACAAGTCTCTTGCATACCCTAAAATGGTTCCCTTAATTAAGATATTTACTTCCTTGCTCCCATATCCATCCTTCCTCCATCCCACCCATCCCATTCCCTCAAGCTCTCCCGAATCCTTCCCTTCTCTCTTCTCTCTACTCATCTTCCTTTACATCCACCCTCCCACACACACCCGTGCACCCAAGTTTTGCCTGGAAATCTTGTCTACTTCCAATATCCAGGAGGATAACTACATGATTTTCTTTGGGTTCACCTTCTTATTTAGCTTCTCTAGTATCACGAATTATAGGCTCAATGTCCTTTAATTATGGCTAGAATCCACTTATGAGTGAGTACATACCATTCCTCTTTTTGGTCTGGGTTACCTCACTCAGTAAAGCGTTTTCTGCTTCCATCCATTTGCATGCAAAATTCAAGATGTCATTGTTTTTTACCGCTGAGTAAAACTCCAATGTGTATATGTTCCACACCTTCTTTAACCATTCTTCTATCGAGGGGCACTTAGGTTGTTTCCAGGTTCTGGCTATTACAAATAGTGCTGCTATGAACATAGTTGAACAAATGCTTTTGTAGTAAGATATGGCATCTCTTTGGTATATTCCCAAGAGTGGAATTTCTGGGTCCTGAGGTAGGTTGACTCCCAGTTTCCTGAGAAACCACCACACTAATTTCCAAAGTGGCTGCACAAGTTTGCATTCCCACCAACAATGGATGAGTGTTCCCCTCACTCCACATCCTCTCCAGCATAGGCTATCATTGGTGTTTTTGAGTTTAGCTTCTCTGACAGGTGTAAGAGGGTATCTCAAAGTTGTTTTGATTTACATTTCCCTGATCACTAAGCAGGTTGAGCATGCTCTCAAGTGTCTTTTGGCCATTCGAAGTTACTAGGCAGCTTTTAAAGAGCGGGATGCTCCATCTTCCTGTTTTTCCTCTGCACACTGATTCCCCAGGCCTGTACATGCCTCCTCTAATAAATACCTAAAAGGGTTTGTTGCATGTTCCATGTTTCCTTCTCACTCGTGCCAGGTAATTTCACCGATGCTGTAGTTATAACTCATCTATACCTGATAAACAGCTTTAAAATGTTCAGGGATCTGGGGAATATGGCATGTAAATGTTTAATTATTAAAAGACTTCACAATAGAGAGACAGGTTGGCTCTGAACAGCAACACTCTATTTTCTCCAAAGAAGACAGAAGACAGGTGGGCACAGAACAATGTTTACCTGCAATTCACTTCAAGTGGAAGTGCTAATGACTGGACAAAACTGCCTTCATCTAAACAGAAGATCTCCAGACATGGACAAATAATCAAATGGAATTGAGTTGCCTAGCTGCTCAGGCCAAGGTAGGCTCGTCTTCCTACAGATTTCTTAACCTATAGGATCTTCTGGAGCCTGCCAGCTCCTACTTCTTAAAGCAGAAGACAAAGACAGTCCTAATGCCCTTGCCCTCGATGTCCATGGAAGACGCTGAGGGGTGACTCTAGGTAGCCAATAGAATAAGTCCTCTGTCATTTTTTAATCATCTGGATCCATCTCTCATTTGCCATATGGTGGCATGGGTGGGGGAGAGATGCCTTCTACATCCCCATGCACCCCTCTCCCCCTGACTGTGGCAGGTAGGAGAGCTGTCTCTAAAGTCATAAGAGCAGGAGAGCTGTCTGCACCTCTCTCCAGCTACAATACTCAGGAGAGCTTGCCCTTACCCTGTACCTCGCTTGGGTAGCACATGAGAGCCCATGCTATTGGTGTGAACAGCCCCAAAGTTGTGAGCATGAGGAGGCTGGCTCCACTGCTGGTCTGTTATGTTGTGTAGTGGGTAGGGGAAAGACACCCCACCCCTTTACCCAAGACCCTCACTGCCCACGGTGGATCTCTCTTACCAGCTGTGGCACTCAGGAAACAGATCCTGTTTCTTGCCTGGGCAGCATAGTAGAACTGATTCTGTGGGTGGAGGAAAGGGTGAGCCAGTTCTGAGAGTTTAAGTGGAATAGCTGGCCATGCCACCCTAGTCTGGCATGTAATGGTGGGAGTGAGGGAAAGATGCTCTCTTCACCTTGCCATACCACCCATGGCAATTGCAAGAACTGTCCCGGTGGTCATATGAATAGGAGTGCTGTCCCTGTCCCTCACCAGCTGCAACCCTTGCAAGATAGGACCCTGTATATCATCTAGGCAACACAGTAGAGCTGGCTCTCCTGGCTTAGGTGTGGGAGAGACACCCCTGAAGGATTTAAAGCAGAAGAATCAGTTCTACCCATTGGTGATGGCTGCAAGGGGTAAAATAGCTAGTGGAATACCAGAGAGCTCATCCTGGCCATGAAGACAGGAGCAAGCAGGGAGGGTAACTGGTGGGTTGACCAACCCTGCAAATACCCACCCAGAAGTAGGCTTATTAGTTGGCTCACCCCAACAACCTCCTCATCAATAATCTGCTGGAGTATGTGAAGAGGGCAGTCCTGCAGACCCCAAACTGCAGTATCTCCAATACTCAGAGCAACAACAGGAGATCTAAGTTAAGTGTGGCAGAAACAAGAGGTCTGGAAAGAGATCAAAGACTCTTTGCAATGAACACTTGCAAGTAAAGATGCATGGATAAAAGGGTAAACCATGAAACTCACTGTGCCACAGTGCAGCTTCCATGGCAAGGTCTTCCTTCCTTCCTTCCTCCTTCCTTCCTTCCTTCCTTCCTTCCTTCCTTCCTTCCTTCCTTCCTTCCTTCCTTCCTTCCTCTCTCTTTCTTTCTTTCATTTTCTTTTCTTAAATTTATTTTTTAATCATTTTTAAAACAATCTTTTTATTTTACATACCAATCCCTGTTCCCCTTCCCTTCCTCCTTCTTTTTCTTAAATTTTATTTTATTTTATTTTATTTTGTGGAGTAGGATGCAAGGTTTTAGGGTGCATACAAAAAGAATATGGAAGGTGAATGAGATCAAGACGCATAATGTAAAACACACGAAGAATAGATAAAAAGAAAGTTCAAAATATAAAGTAAATATAAACATGCTTTGAATTGTACTATTACAGGTGTGGGTGGATAAATGCAGATAGCAATAGACTAACACTTCATACATAATTAAATTATATTTAGTCTTGGCAGAGACATCATTGAGGATTCATAGTAAATTGCAAGGTGAGATCAACATACACCCAACACTATTTTCATATGAGCAGCTGCCTCTGAATGACTATTCTGTTTTGTAGTTAAGTTGTTGAACCGGGAACTCAACAACTATCCTTGCGTTTGCTACAGTATTACAAGTGCCCTCTTAGCTTGCAAGGCCTTCATCTATGGAAGAATTTCAGTTGAGGTTTATTTCTCCTCAAAAAACATGCCGACTAAAGTTAGCCTCTTCAAGCTCACAAAGTACGTGAGCTTACTATGTTATTTTAGCTCTGAAATGTATGAAAAAATGTTAGAGATCGTTAGCATCAATTTAACATTGAATAAATTGAGAAATCAGCAATTTTCACCTTCATTATTCACTTTTCTGGAGGGTAGAACAAAAGGAATAGAACTCTTTCACCTCTTCCAATCTAAAATTCCTTCCTATCACAAGTGTTTCATAGAGGAGCATAGCTAATGTTTTCTAAGCCTAACAATTGCTTTATCAGTGTTTAGGTAAATCATGTAGCTGGGCTAAGAATTGTCTTTCTTCATTCTTCAACACTTACTAACAAAGCTATTCTCTTAACAAGAGCTGCACCCTTGAGTTTAGGAATGAAATCTGCTTAACTCTTTTTGGTTTCTACTATGCTTCTTTGGCAAACTTTAAAGACAATGATTTTTCTCTCTAAAACCACAGACAGTTGACAATTAACATGAATGATAGTTACTGTTTTATCAGTGACTATGAGTTAAAATATTTCTGTGTTAAAAATTCAATTAAAATTTCCTCTATTCATTAATCTTTTCACTTAATCTGACACTTTTTGAAATACAAATAACTGGTAAAAATTATCTATGTTTTTTATCGTCTACCATCTTCTGGGATCAGAGAGCATTTTCTGTTTTATGGATTGTAAAAAAGATATAAATATGGATATATGATGCAAAATAATAAGCAAAGAAGGGCATCAGGCTTGAGAGTAAGAGCCCAGGACTTAGATGAGGGGCATGGTCCATAGGCATGTAAGAGGACAATATTTCCAGGATATCAGTTCTTGGACTGATAGTTGAGTGAGTAGCTGAGTGAATGAATTCTTATAGAATCTTTGAATCACTGGAATACTTGCACAAGATTCTCAATGAAAGCTGAAAATACCATTCTATATTCTCCACCTTGCTACAAAGAAATAAATACTTTGATGTGCCTAGTGACTGATGCAGAGACTCATAACTCTTAAGTGCTGAGAATAAACAAGTGAGTACTCAGATATGGATATTGCAATCCCCATGTGGCCCAAGGCTCAGGGAGCACTGAGAAAGATAGGGTGGAAAGAATGCAGGAGCTGGAGGATGGGGAGCGGTGCTGTGAAATGTTGTTCTCTGGCACAAGAACTAATAGCAGCACATTCCTACTTGTGACTTTCACGAGGTTGTCACTTAAAAATCCCAGACACACACCATTATTCTCAGTATTCAGTAGACAGAGGCAGGAGACTCACTGTGAGTTTAAATCAGTATGTGTCAGAAGTATGGTCTACGTAGAGAATTTCAGGTCACTCAGGACTATGCAGTAAGACGCTGACTCAATAGGATTTAAGAGAGTGACCACTAGTAGGCTGCTCATGTCAGAATAGATGACCCCAGACTCATGAGCACCCAGGCTGCATGCAATTCATTGAGTTAAAAAATAGGATGTTATATTGGGAGAGAGATATGCTGTGAGGGTCCTGTTTGGAGATGGAAACAATCAAGACATATTATATACATGTGTATAATTTTCAGAGAATAAATAAAAATATTTAAGCGTTACTTGTATACTTTGAGTTGTGTATGTGAAAACTCAAAAATGAAACAAAAGCTGTGCTTCTGAAAGGAAAATATGAAATAAATAAGCATGGATTTGAGAGAAATAAAAAAAAACGTGTGTATACACTTTGGGTTATTACCTCTGTAGATACACCGTCCACCTCCCTCAAATTTCTACTTAACTAATGACTTCAGGATAAAATCAGGGTGAAGGATGCACCCTGAAATCAGGGTGAAGGATAAAATGGAAGCAACAGTTAAGGTAGAAAGTAACACATATTTTTGATAGTTACCAAGACTTTAGATCAGAAAGACTTGCAAAATAGAAGAATCTTCCACATTTGAACCTGAAGGTGATTACAAGGTTACAGACATCAAACTTGGTACTTTGATTAGATAAGACTTGTGAAATCCAAAAAGTCAACATATTCTCCATGGGAGAGGGAGGAATCGATAGGGCCAAGGGCATCAATAGAAGATTGCTGTGCTGTGAGTCCCAAAGAACAAACCACACACTCAGACATCTACATCTTGTGGAGACCTCTCTACACTGAGTCTAGATTTGAGAGTGTCACTGGCATTTAGCCCACAGATCTTCAGCAAATAAGAAACAAGTAGAAGATTTCAAATGACAGGAGTGCTGACAGCAGCCAAGAATGTTTTCTCTAAATGCAAAATAATGTTAAGATTTGAAAAAAAAAACAACAAACAAACAGACAAACAAAAAACCCCAAAAGGAGGCAGAGAGTTATTCTAGGCATCCCAGGCAAGCAAATATTTCTATGGGCCAGGCTCTCTCAGTCAGGAAGAAAACATAAAATCAAATTTATTCACCCAATCATCATATTGTGAAAATCCAACAAAATTTATTTTGTTCCAGGGAGCTTGCCATTCAGTTTTAGATGGCGGAAGGATGTGGTGAGTGTCAGATGCTGCTGCAGCATTCCCCTTGTGAACATAGGAATCGTGAGAGAAATTCAGCTCTGAGCAGAAGGAAGGTACAAAATTTTAATTACAATTTCTGTCAGGTTATTTTTCTCTAAATGTTTTTTAATGGTACATATCACACTATACTAATAATTCCTATTTTTCATCTGAGATTATGTGTCAAGGCTTTGTTTACATGAACAATTCTACCTTGTTGAAATGATCAGAGATCTGTTTAAAATTTTAAAGAGTGAATTTGGATATTAATTTTCAAACAATTCAAGCATCCTTGTTTTCCTACTTTGCTTATTAATGTCTACCTCCTAAATTTATTTGCATAAACAAAAATTTGCATAAAAATTTATTTGCATAAACAAAGAATGATTGATAGAGGTATTAAAATAATTTAGAGTTAAAGTTAAGTCTCATTCTGTTTTTTTTGATGTTTTCTGGTGTTTTGGGGCATTGATGATGAATTTAATAATTTCAAGCTATTAAATTCTCACATATATTACAAACTCACGATAGTACATTTCTTCAGTATTCATAAGCAGTCAAAAGAATATAAGTCCACATGCATACATTACCTTTGTATTGCTGATTTTGCATGTGAAGAGTGAAGGTGTTTATGTGGATAAAGGCATACATGTGTAGTAATATGCATATGGATATCAGAGGACAATTTGTAGTAGCTGTTTTTTTCCTTCCAACAAGTGGGTTTATGAGATGCAGATCAGGTCCTCAGGCTTGGCAGCAAGTGGTTCCACCCAACAGAGCCATCTCATAAACTGCACGTGCATACTGTATATGATCTTAAGCCTACCTGTAGGCCATGAAACTGAGGAGAAGTGCAACATCGTAATTTGATGTCAGAGTAAGTCAGCATTACTTGACTGCCTGATGGTATTTCCTGCCATTATGACAATTACAATATTATATATTATAATCATATGTTACTTGTTTTAAATGATATTAAATGGGAAAGTATCTAACTTGGGTTGCAAAAACACATTGTAGAATACAATTTTATAAGAACATGGAAAATATATGGTATAAATAGAAAAGAAACATTTGTTTCGTATTTCTTTTTTCCTTCCCTCCTTTCCCCATCTTTCCTTTCTTCTTTCTTTCTTTCTTTCTTTCTTTCTTTCTTTCTTTCTTTCTTTCTTCCTTTCTTTCTTTCCTTCTTTCTTCCTTTCTTCTTCATCTTTCTTAGCAATGCTGGGAATTAAACACAAGATATAGTCATCCTAGTAAACTTTGATAAATTTAATATATCTTCTGGGAACTAAGAAAAAATTTAGCTGTGACCCATGGATCAAACAAAAAATTACATTTTCAATGTATACTGTCAGAACATCAAAGGGAAGAAGAGTATTGCAGAAGGATGTGGCCCCAGATCTTGGGCATCCCACCCACAGTGGTCGTTTGTTTGAATTTCAGTTTTACTTAAGTTGCTTTTATTCTGTATCCCTATATTTAGGATAGTGCACAATTGTTCCTTCTTTAAAATTGCTTCTTTTCCCTCTCCTTCTAGCAACTACCAAGATTTATGCTTACCTGTCTTGTTTACACCAAAATATTAATTAAATGGTCCTCCAGTTCCCCTTTAAGTCTATTTACAAATTCTTTCATTAATAAGGCTAAGACTTAAAAAGAGAACTTCAACTTTCTGAGTAGCCAATTAAGAATGACTCAGACTTTCATGGTCCAAGGGCACAGTAAGCTCAGCAGCTCTTATGGAGGTCAGGAAGCAGAGACAGTAGGTGTGCTTTCTTGTTGGTTTTGAATTTGAATTTCTATGGAATAAAGTTTGTCATTACAGATGAATTCAATTATTCCCTGGTTTGTAAGCTGAGAAAATTAAAGATGTATTATACCAACAAATAATTTTTTCTTGTGAGATCTAAATACGTGTATTTGCCAAATTGAAATGCTTGAACCTAGTTCTGCAATAAATATGCATAAGCTACCTTATATAAATTTGAATGCCTAATTGAACAAGGAATTTACTGTTATTAGCACATTCTATAAGTGAAACATAGACAAATGCAGTTAAAAAAAGAACCAGAGTATCTGGGTTTAGTAAATGCTCAAAAAATATTGCCTAAGAAATTGAAACTACTTATTTAATACTTATGATTTTTTTTAAAGATTCTTGTATCTTATTTTATGTATGAGTGTTTTGTCTGCTTGTATGTATGAGTACCCTACATTTATCTGATGCTCAAGGAGACAGAAGAGAACTTCTCGTGCCCCTGGAAGCTGATTTATGGTTGTTGGTTCTGGGCACTGAGGGTGAAGAACAAGCACTCTTCATCACGGATCATCTCCCCACAGGTATTATTTCTTAGAGAGGATTTTTATTTGACAGACACAGTGTCATAATGTGAAAAGTAGAAAGACTGACGAGTATAACATACCTTAGAATCCCAACACTGAGAATGCTGTAGTTGTTTTCCGATAGATTTGTTTAGGCGACTGTCATATACTCCTAACAGATATTTCTACTTGATGACCCAAAGTTCTTATAATTCTTTCAGAGGTTTGACAAATTAGCCACAAATATGTATTTTCAAATTAAATTTCCATCCAGGCCTCTGTCTCCTCAATATCATATCATGAGTTGTAGTTCCACTATCAAGATATACCACACAATACATATGTGAACACACACGTATGTGTGTATGCATATACATATATATAATTATATCCCATGATATATATATGTGAATGTATATATACATACATACACATGATTACATCCCACTATTTGTTATCTATTTGATTACTTCACTTATTTATCTTAATTTTTCTTTAAATGAGACTATGTCACTACAATAATTAGAAAATTAATATAATTTGCTGCAGATGAGAAGGAACTATAAAATTTATACAATTAAATTATTATTAATGTTTCACTAGATTTCATTGCCTGTCAAGTGCTCTGATTGAATGTAGTTATGTGATAACAGAGGCAGATTGTAATCCATTTTTTAATTAATTAATTTATTTATTTAAAATTTCCACCTCCTCCCATCCTCCCATTTCCCTCTCACTCTCCCCCTTCCCCTCCCCCTCACTCTCCAGTCCTAAGAGAAGTCAGGGTGCCCTGCCTTGTGGGAAGTCCAAGCCTCCCCCATTGCTAGGAAGCTGTGCATCCAAACAGACTAGACTCCCAAAAAGCCAGTACATGCAGTAGAATCAAAATCCAGTGTCATTATCATTGGCTTCTCAGTCCCGGTTGGGGTGGGTTGAGGGGAAGGGGAGATGGGGAGAGAGAAGGGAGAAGGGGGGATTGGGGAGAGCTTGGGGAAATGGGATAACTGAGATGGAGGAAGGGTGGGTATGGGAGTAGGGAAGAAGACATCTTATTTAAGGGAGCCATTTTAGGGTTGGCTAGAGCCTTGGCTTTGGAGGGGTTCCCAAGTGTCCAAGGGGATTTCCCCAGCTTGTTCTGTGGGCAGCAGAGGAGAGGGTGCCTGAACTGGGTTTCTCCCATAGCCATACTGATGAATATCTTACATATCACCATAGAACCTTCATCTGGCGAGGGATGGAGATTGAGACAGAGACCCACATTGGGAGCACTGGACTTAGTTCCCAAGGTCCAAATGAGGAGCAGAAGGAGGGAGAATATAAGAAAGAAAGACAGGACCACGAGGAATGCGCCCACCCACGGAGACGGTGGAACTGATCTAGTGGAAACTCACCAAGGTCAGCTGGACTGGGTCTGACCGAGCATGTGATCAAGTCCATTATTCTTTTAATACAGGAAAAGTTTTACAAGTCAAAGACATATCAACACCAAACTGGATTCTCTCTTGATAAACAAATAAAATAGAATGTAGTGCTAAAAATTAACTTTTTTTTATACTTCTGTATCCTTACATTATTATATCCTTAAAAATATATGTCTTTATTTCCTGAGTAATAAGTGTTTAGCATAAATACATACTTTGCTACTGAGAAAAATTGCATTCTACATAATGTATTTCCCCATCTCAGTAAGACAAATGCTATTTTTCTTGAATTATTTTTTATTATACTTTTTAGCAAAATATAAACATATATATTTATAGATCCATCTCACTCAATCTTTCTACTTTATTTTAGAAAGCTGCCTGTTTCAATGCACAACTTTCCAATGCACATAGAATCTTATCATAATGTTAAAGTTTGTGCCTAGAGGCGTATTATTGCAATTCATAAATGATTTATTATTTCAAGTCAGAATTCAGGTGAGTTTACAAGTTGTAGTTTATCTTCTTTTATTCACCATTTTCTTCATATCTTTCTTCTAAAAACACATTTTTCTCAAATCACTATATTTATTGTATTCTTAATTTTGAAGGCACATTTCTTACATGTTACCATCCACTAAATTCAGTTTCAGGTTCTCTCATAGAAACTTTCCTTAACACCCTGAATTGTTCATATATTGTATCAAACTGGTTCACTGAAGTCACTAATGGCATCTAAGTTATTATAAATCACAAACCCTATCTTTCCACTTAGCATGTAATTATTCCTGATTTGAACTCCTTTTATTTAGAATCACATGGCTCAAATTGTATGTAATTCCATCTTCTCAATGACTTCATCTAGGGCTCCTGTAACCAAATTCTAGGTGCTCTACAACATTTATAAAAGACTAAGATACTTTGAGGGCCGAAGTGACATATCAGATTGGGGAGTGACTGCCTTGTAAGCACAAGGACCCATGTTATTTCTTCAGAACCCAAGGAGGACAGCTGTGGAATGAACTTGTAATATGCGGACTGAGGAAGCATTCCTCGGGGCTCACTAGCTGGCTAACTTAGCTTATTTGGTGAATTCCAGACAAGAGTGAAATGCTAAGAAGCGATGTGGGATTGATCTTGATATACAGTGATTCAGCCATAGAAATCTGTTCCCTGCCCCAGCTTATACAGTCTCTTCCAAATACCCTCCCCAAATAATAACTATCTTTTCTTTATAGAATTTAGATCCTTTCACTTCTTTTACAAAACCTGACTAGAGAATGTTTTTATCTCTCATTTTGCATTGATTATTAAAATTATGTATATTAAAATGATACATTTTGTCAATAATAGTGATCTAAGATAGCAAATGTTAAGTTTACGTTAATCTCTAAATGTATCACACATCCTAAGTTATTTTTCACTATAGATTTATATTTTGTCTAGTTTGCTCACAATAAAGTCAGACATTTCAAAAGTAATTATCTATACCATGAGTACTTTTTACGCTTCTTCATCTATACATCTATAACTTTCTTTTCTTCCTTATTTACCAGTTGTGCTGCACCTTTTGCTTGGTTCAACTCTTCATGGTTTTTAACATCTTGATTTAGTGGTTGCAAGAAATAATCAACATTCTTTGGGTTCCTCCTTTGCTTTGCTCATGTGCTGCTATTGTTATGGTCAAGTTGATATCCCCAGAGAGGCCACAAGAATCCAGTCTAGTCCAGAATGCAAAAGTAAGGTTTATTCTTTTCAGCTATAGCTGAGAGCTGTCCACTACATATGATCTAGCACAATAGAGAGCTCCCATTCTTCATTTGGGGTTGACATATATAGGCAGAAAACACAAGCCAGGTTCATTTAGGGTCAACTTGCTAATCACAGGGTGTGGACTACTTCTGCATACCCCCTTTCTCCTTTAAGAGGCTCCTTCTGCTTCTGTGCATGCCCCCCACTTTCCCCTGAGCAACTACATCTGCTTCTGTCTAGACCACAAAGCTGTGTGTCGACAGGTGGCTACCTGCTAGGAACATTTCATGGTTTATATTTTTGCAAGGCTTTTTTGTTTTCAACTAGCTCTTGATGTTGCAAAATTCTTGAACCCAGTGTCTTAACCAGCTCCAGATCAAGCAAAGTTTCTTAAAAATTTCCATGTCCTTACACTATTATTGCATGTTTCAAAGGCCAGGAATCATTATTTTGCACTGTTTCAGGGACAAAGATTACAGCAAAGTACAGGATTAGTATGTGGGGGCAGAAATGTACATACAGAACCCAACGTGGTACAACAACCCAGGAACTCACCCTATTAGAAGCACCTGGAATGGTACCTTACAGAAGCAGCCTGACTGCAGGCATTCAGCAACTCTAAGTTAGCAAAAGAAAATATGTTGAACTTGTTATTTTTCATTTTAAGTGATAGCTCTGACCTTCGTTTCAAAAGGTCTTCTCTCCATTCACATGAACAGGTGTCTTAAATATATCAATGTTAAGTTGCAGCTCAAATTCTATTTTTCCATAAATAATCCACTGATAACCCTCACCAAAGTATATGAGTGTTAAAAAATACAATAACACTGTATATGCATGTGTTTCCATGACAATTTTTCCTTTACATGTAAGTTTGCAACTTTCATGATTTGTTATCATTTTTTGGAAAGTAGGTATTGTTTCTGATTTAACTTGTTATCCTTTACAGACCTTAGCATGACAAAGACTAAAATGAGTGCTGATATAATTCTATATTCACATACACATCTTTCTAGATCTTGAGGCTTGAGAAAGTAAGAAACAGGGTTTTGAATTAAATAAAATATTAGCAATAATTAGAGAAAGCTTGTACATTAGCTACCTTACTTATTACCTTTGATGTAATTGATCAAAGCTGCTCCATACATTTCTGGAGTTGCTAAAAGCTTTTTGTTTCAACACACTAAAAAAGAGGTGTTGATAGAGGGCAAGAAGTAAAAAGTTCCTATTTTAGAATCTATTCTAATGAAGATGTAGTATGAAGTCATCTAATATGGTACTTAGTATCTATAATATGAAAATGTATTTTAGTGGCCAGTAGAAACAGAAAGCTAACAAATTACAATTATTATTTAAGCACAACTATTAAAGCTAAATGGAAAAATAATACAAATTAAGATGAAAATGTGGAGCCGTGGGCGTTTTATTTCCTTTATTGTTTATCTAATTCAATTTTTTGACCAAGACTCTGTTTTAATATCATGATAGCAGTGAAATAAAATGTATTTTGTTACTTTTGAACAAAGTTGCTCAATTTACATAAATTGAATTAATCTCCTTTTATTAAGTAATTACTCTATTAATCACTACTGAATAGGACAATGTGATAGAAGCGTGGTGCAAATCACTGCACCATTACTTCCTGGAATAGTAATGAAGATACAGATGATTTATTCTAATGTAAAAGATGCTTGACTTTCCGCTTCTAATCCAAAGAGCATAGCAATTAGAAGATAGCTAAAAGTATGATCTCAAACTTAACATAATGATCTGGCTCAGAAAATGAAAATATCATTTTCCTACTGAGAATGTGGGACTTAAAATGGATTTTCGGTACCTACTATTTAATCTATGTGAACTATAAAAAGGCAATGGCCATTGCTATTAATCTCTTAAATGTGACCCGAGATAAGGAATGTGAAGGTTTCTGGAGATTAAGGCCTTCTCAATGACACTGGACAAATTCATTCTACACTCGGGGTATTGGATCCACCAAAACACCACTCTTTTATTGCACATAGATAACGCTGAGGGATGCACAGCCTGTGGAAACAGATGTTTCAAGGGGTGGGGGTGTAATAGTTAAAGAGCCAATCATAAACAGCACTTTTAGAGACAATAAGAGTTCCTTGACTTCTAATTGCCTGCTTGATGTGTCGTCCATCTAGGTAACCACCATATGACTCTCCGACTTGGACTGTCAACCAAATTACAAGGTAGTTCTCTTAACAGAAGTACACAATATTTGCTGTTTTCCTAAAAGACTGACTTCAAGATCCCCTAGAATAGCTTATATCCGCAGGCATTACTACATCCTATACACATTGTGTTTTATCATCTGTATCATAGTAATAATTGATAATAAATTCAGTTTATAAATCAGGCAAACTAAAACATAAACAGTACCATCCAATAAAAAAATCAAACATAAGGATTTCCCATAATGGTAGCTATATGACTGCAATGTCTCCCTTTGGAATGATCATCTTAAAAAAGAAAATCACCCTGTTTCTTGTGATAATGTGAGATGATACAACGCCTACAGGATGACTTGAAGGGAAGAAAATGAGAGGGAAATAATGAGGAGCATTAGGTGTCTACCTAGAGAGCATTTCAGCTATGAAAGCTTGACCTTGAACTGAACCAAGTAGACTGACAAACAGCTCATGGATGGTATTATTTGGAGCAGAAATGGCTCAAGTCTTGAGCAGGACAAAGGGTGAGGCAGCATGTGCTTTCAATGAACTCCTCACTGAAATGAATGATGTGAAATTTAATACTCATGAAATGCTTAGTTCTGGACATTTTACACTTAATATGATAGAACTTCAGTTGACCACAGGTGATTGAAAGTGCAAATAATAAAAAAAAATATGGATAAAAGGACCATTGCATTACTAGAAGTATTGCAACAGAGTATCAAAAACTGGCTGGTTTAGATGGATTGTAAGGCTAGAAATTCCAAGCCACGCTGATGGTCGGTCACGCAAGTCCTTGTGAAACTTCTGAGGTTTAGACTTTGGCTTTTCTTATTCCTGATCTACCTTTCCTTTCTCCCTTCTTCCTTCTTCTCTTGCCTCCTCTGGCCCATTTCCCCTGTCTCCTCTTCTGTTCTCTTCCCTCTCCTGTCCTTACCGCCCTGCTATGTAGTTCAGGCTCACCTCAAATTCAGAAATTTCCTCTCTCTACTCTCTGAGCACTGAGCTTCCAAGCACTTTGGCTGTTTTTGGAAAGGACAGTAGTCACTGGATCCAGTGCCAAGTCTCATCCCCTGGGAGCTCATTATAATCTATTATATCTGCAAAAATTTCTTGCAAAAATAAGAAAATATTCTGCAGATTTTGGAGTTAAGATTTATCATATATTTTCACTAGTCTCAAGTCAAACAACAATAGATAATGAAAAAAGAGGCCTCTATGCAAACAATAAAAATACAATTAAAATGAAAAAGAATGATGACAACTTTGTTCCATTCTTTTAAATAATGCATCCAATATTATGGAGAGCTGATAAGTAGAAAATAAAATTATCTCATTTGAAAATTTATGAGCTAATGACTCATTTAGAGAAACCATGGAAAATGTGTCTGACTCACACACACACAAACACACACACACTCCACACCTGACTCCAACATTATGTTTTCTTTCCTCAGATGAACACATAACTATAGATTGTATGCCTCATTTTCTTTTTCTGTGGCATTGAAAAAATGGTATTCTTCCAACATGTTAAAAGAATCTTTCTGATCTTAAAAATTATTAGGGAATTCTATTTCTTCCTAAACCAGGATTTTCATTTTTGTCTCAGTGTTACATAAGTACTAGAAAAGGAAAAGCAAAATTTTAAACATAGAAAAATAGTGAAAGACAGTAGAGAGAAAACCACAGACAGGCATTTGGGAAATTTAAGCATATGATAAAACAAAGAAAAGGAGGCCACATATTCATAAATTACTATCTTTCTCATCAGTTTAAGGAACACAAATTAAGATTGTGAGCATCTTTCTATCACATGAATTTTCTGAAGATAGTTTCAATCCTATTACCACTTCAGTATTGATCTACGTATGCAACAGATAATGAGTGTTGTGAACTTAGAATACCAATGTAATAGTATACAATGATCAAGACCAGATAAGATTATTTATTAAATCACCTGGCTAGAACTTGTATACAATATGTGTGTTAGTTTTTGTCAATTTGACATGTGATAGAGTCACCTGCAAGAGGCAATTTCAATTGAGGAAATCATAGATTTTCTCATCATCACAGTGGCCTTTAAGAAAATCAGTTTCTTGATTGATACTTGATGTGGAAGTGTTCAGACTACTGTAGGTGGAGTCAACCATGGGCAGTTAGTACTAGGGTGTATAAAAAAGCAAACCCAGAAATCCAGGAAAAGCTAGCGAGTAAGCATTGTTCTAACATGACTCCTGTGTAAGTTACTGACCTGAATTGACCTGTTAAAGGGCTACTACTTAAATAGCAAACCCTTTGCTCCCGGGTTGTTTTTAGTCATGGTTATTATTACAGCAATACGAACCTAACTAAGACACACTACATAGTCAACAAAATTGTGTGTGCCTTTCTTTTATGCATTGCTTTTTTGTTATAAAATGCATTGGCGTGGTGGTTAAATTAGCTGTCAACTTGATTGGATCTGGAATCAACCAAGGCATACTTCTATTTAAGTCTCTAAGACTGGTTGAGTGGTAGGTTGGTAGTACTAAGTGAGTGGGAGAAAACCCTCCCTTAGAGGGAATGACATGTTCAGGCAGTGGTTCAGAAATAAGGGGATCTAAGTGAAAAATCTCTTGCCTTTTCCTGTTCATCCTCACCTCTTGCTGGTGACAGTATTTACTTTGTTGCTGTCACCATTTTTTGCCATCTTCTGATGACAAATGAATCAACATTATTTGATCTTCCAACATTATGAAGATTTATGGCATGCTAGGTATCCTCCAAACCCTCATCATCATATTGCGACTTCTGAGTCATCCAGATTTTTGTCTTAAGCAACTAGAAGGTTCTCAGCCTCCTAGTACACCAGCAATCATTATTTGGTAACCCAGCATGTATTATGTAATCCAATCTAATAAGTCCTCTTTGTAATATATTCATTCTTTCTGTGATGATCTTCTAGAGAAACCTAATACATCAAGATATATTTAGTGCCTCTTAAAACTCAAGTGATAAAACTTTTTATATAAAAGTTTAGAAGCATTGTAGCTAACATGTCAATAAACTTTTCACAAGAAATACATTCCATCCCTTAAGCCTTTTGTAGGGCTTACAATTGCTAACCTTAAATGAAACCTAGACAGTCACTACTTGTATAGGCTGTCTACCCATGCATCCACCTGCACATATATCCACACATCTATCCATGTATATGAACCCATCTATTCCTCAGGTTTTTCAGTTACTCAAACTATATTTTTAATGTACTTATTTCGGTCCTAACCAGTGATCACTGGAGTGAATATACTTTGAAGATTCTACACTTGATTTGGAGAAGTGTATGCTAATGGGAGAAAACAGCTTGAATAAACAGGAGATAACAAGATTGCTACTTTTTTTCTGATACAGCAAGCCCCAGAAATGAAGGTTTAGATATGTGGAGACATAAAAAGGCTTTGGGAGGTGTTCTGGATGTAAAGTCCTAGTGTCATCCTAGAATACAATACAATATAGCTAAAGGTGAGTTCTGTGATAATTATTCTGAGTGCTGATTCTCTTCCTGTTTCCCAGATGGATAACAGATATTGTAGTGATCAAAGACACCAACAATGGCAGACAGTTAACAAATATAAAGCACCCAACAGAATATTAATCTACATATCAGCAAATAGATCTTTGCCTAAGAAAATAGATATTAAAGAGAAGGAAGTAGTTCATTTTCAGCTTCATGTTTAAATGTTATCTTTCTGAAAGTAGTTATTCAAATTTAGAGTCTTACTGAAAGGGTGAAGGGTCTAAGTAATTAATCTTGGGCTCCTTTTTTACCATGTTACTTTAGACTTGAAATAGACTCCCAACTCTAATATCACCTTTCCTTCCACTTTCTAACTTACTGACAAACAACTTGTTTTATTTCCTGAAACCACAAATGTGCCTCTACCTAATACATTTATGAACTGCTTGCAACTAAATATTCTTGGAATTGCATATACAATATAGTTGGGAGTGAATAAAATAATTTTCCCAATATAAACTTCAAATGTGTCATATCTTTGACTTAGTTGGGTGTTTGACAATATATGTAAAAATGTATGGCTTTAGTTCATAAAAGATGACCCTTTCAAGGGAACAGGAACATACGTATTCAAGGATCATGCTAGCCGATTGTCTCCCATAAAACAAAGCACATAAAATGAGTAAGAAAACAATAACTGAATTTATTCAAGACTATAATCACATTATGAGCTAGGCGTGGTAGTTTATGCCTGTAATTCTAGCACCGGAGAAGTTGAGACAAGATGATTGTTAATGAAAATGCATGAATAAACCAAATCATCCTAAGATCATGCATTTAGAGGAAGCTGTAATGTTTTATATAAGAACCACTTTCAACAAGAGGTATGGGACACACATACTTTTACAATCATTCATATGTTTACTAGGTGGCTATGTTCATTTTTCTAGAATGTTCTGAGTTCACTTGGGCTAGGCAACAGCTATGCAAAGTGATAATAGGAAGGTTTTAGTGAGTAGTCACTTTGAAAATAAAATTATCCCCAACCAAAAAATACATCTTGAGATGAAAATTGATTCCTGAAAACATATGGAAGCAGCAAGATAAATAGAGCAGTGTGTATCTACCAGCTACGCCATTTGTCATTTTCGGCAGCCTTCAAACATTTCTTCCAAAGTGTGAAATACAATTTAAGAGAAAAATAAGAATGTGTCATAGGCAGGCTTTAATCTGCAAGATTCATCTGTCAGTCTGAGGCCAAAACTATGGCAATTTGACTTTAGAATTTGGAGGATTTACCTCTGGTTGGGGTTCCCAAGTTATAATGACAACAGAATGCTATCTTAAGCCCAAATTATTCTTGCCTATCAGTTGCATAGGGTTGACCCAATGAGTGATGGTGTAGGTTTCATGAAATAAAATAGTGAATTGAACAAAACCAAAGCAGGCAACGTTTAGTAAGGTCTTTAAACTTCTTATTTATCTATTAATTTGTTAGTTTGTATACCTACTTGTTTCATATTGGGTATTATATCATGAAAATGATAACTCCTGAAAATCTAAGGGAGGGACTATAAAGTAACTTGGAGGAATCAAATCAGCACAGTCACAAGATGATGACTTTAAAATCTTACAGTAGTCGCTGGGAATGAGTGTATGCCTTCAAGGGACTGGGCACACCTCTGTCTCTACGTTGATGCAATACAGCAGAAGCAATTTTCTCTGGCACCTGAGGCTTCGGATATTGCAGAAGAACAAAAAAAAATATCTGGAATAACAGAGAAGCAGGGGAGAATGAACTGTTGAGTTTCCCCCTTAAATGGTTTGTTAAAAAATACCTTTGGTCTAAAAGGTGAAAGCAATGAATGGGGCATGCTACATTATCTGATATAAACATTGGAATAGAGGTTATTTAAACAGGACATGAAGGTGATTAAACTGAATGCCATTTCTAAAGACAGAATATGTACAAAACAATTTATAGAAGTCATTTTGAAAAGACCTATGTGAAAGCAATTGTGCCAGATGTCAGCTGTTAAGATTGTATCTGTCTTCTTCCCTAAGTAGATAATCAGAAAGCCCACTGGGACAGAAACATTTCAGTTAAGTTTCAGTGGGCTCCAAACACAAGCATTCCTTATGTATAAAAGATTACCACTGGAAAAGACTGCTATCATTATAGAAAATGCTCTTCCCCAAGGGGGAGCTCAAGCTTTTCTTTAATTAAACTTCCTCCTTTGATAACAAAGCAAAGGACGTCTGTGGTAGAACTACTAAATCCTAAGAACACTTCACTTTCCCTTAACAGCCATGGTATACATAAACTCACCCTTCTACATCTGCAAGTTTTTCCTTTCATTTTTTTTAGAATTCATAAATGGTGTATCATTTATTCAATGAGAAAAGAGGAAAATTAGGTCTCTTTCATTCATTTTCTCCCAAACTCTCAAAATTCCCTTCCCTCATTTAGAAACAAAACAAGAGGGGAAAAAAAAAACAATAAAACAAAAAACCAAAAATAAACCCACACTGAGAGGTACATTTGTACAAAAGCTGCACAGCATCCCAGCCTGCTCCGCACAAAATTGGATGGGTGTTATTACAGAAATGAACCCGACTGACAGACATGGAAAGAGCTGTGTTGAACTCAGGTTCTGTAGGTTACAAGCACTGCAAAAATATCTCCACTTGCTTCTTTCAAACTGGAAAGTGATCACACAACAGACCTGAGGTTAGAAAGGACCACAGTGTGAATCAGAATCCCATTCTTCTAGGACTTCGGGTTCAAGGCGAACATTGGCGTGAGCTTCCTTTAGGAGAGAATGGAGGGAAGTAGGAAACCCTGGTCACTGTCAAAAGGCACTGGGGTCTTCCTGGAGGCAAATGAGTTAAGTAACCTCCCAAGGAACAAGCTCAGTCCCTCTGCCTCCTCCTCCAGGCCCACCAACCTCGGCCACTCCTTAGCCTTGAAGATGCAAGAGCCTCCACACCCACCACAAGCTGAAATGGGGATGGCAAGACTTGTGTCTCAGCTTTGTTGGTTTTCTTTTGGGATTTACTTTTTTCCTCAGAGCCCCAAGCATGAGTCCCATGTCTCTCCACTTACTGCTACTTCTCATGTCAAGTTTTTCCTTTCATTTTAAGAGAGAAAACAGATATTATGTGTCTCCTTCAGATAAAAATGAAGGACCATATGTCTAAAAGCCATATCTCCAAAGTTCATTCTTCTCTGGTTGAATATTATATTGTTTCTAAAATAAGAAGAAAATAGTTGTGTGGCCATCATTTTGCACAGACACATGATTATTGCTGATGGGAAATCAGTTTTTAGAATTGTCTTATTAGGTATTTTTGTGATCAAATTTCATAAAATTTTAAATTACTCACTCTTGAAATTCCAACCTATAGCCTGCAGAGGTTATTTGGAGTAGTTTCTATTGTACATGCAAACTGTTGTTGGCCAAAATGTCACCGCATGGCATATGACAGAAGCCTAAATCAACTTTACCTTTCAGTACAGAATAACAAACAATGAGAATCTGTTCACAGTCCTTTCATAACAAGGGGCTTAAATGCAGTGTAAGTTTTAACAATCATGTTTTGTCATTCTTTATCATTTTACATGCTCAGTTCTGCAGGATAAACGTGGTGTGAAGACTCTCAAACTCAATAATCTAGATTCTTCTAACTTGCGTTGCAGAGGTTTACCCGAGCAGATATGAACAGAATGAAAATATGTTCATCCATTTATGACAAATCTATGAAAGAGACCTTATAGCAAAGGCAACAAGAAATTAGAAGAGAAGGACAAATGAGAAAATATAAGGTGAGAAGACCTAAAAACTAGGGCAAAACAGATGAAACAAAAACACAGAAACCATTTTTTAAATGAATAGGTTATCTAAGCACCAAAAAGCCCATTAAACTACAATCTAGGAACATAGCCAGCAGAATCCTCAAGTTAGTTCAGAGGATTCTTCATGTCTCAATAAAGCCTTAGGTTAATACCTTTATTTTTAAAGTAGATGTATTTCTTTCTTTAAATGAAATTCTGGTCAGGATCTCAATGTGTTAAACAGTAAACCATCCCCTTGCGTGATACTTGCAGCAAAGCAAAGAGTTTTGTAGTTTTTGCTGACTTCTTCTCGTCCTATAGTTTTTCTGAACACGCATCTCTGAAGGAGGCACTGAGTTACTTTGCTCTAAGAAATCATTTGCTGCTCCATGTTTTTTCAAGGACCCACAACATGGAATAGTCTTCTGTCTGCTTCCTAGTCTTTCTTGTTTTAACAGCAGAGTAAAACTGGGGTCAGTTTTATGTAAAAAAAAAAGGCTTGGATTTGAAAATTCACATTGTGATCATAGGCATACTTTTAAACATTTCTGACAGATTCTTCAGCTGTAAACGACAGAAACTTACTCTTCTCATTCATGAAGCACTACTACTTACAAAAAAAAGCTGCATGGAACATTTTTCATTGTTGAAACCTGATTTCAGTCAGTCTTGTGATCAGCAAATGCACTTATAGTTCAAAATGACCTACTAGCATCTTCTTTGTGTCCCTGGAAAATGCCTTAGCACAAAGAACCAGCCTTTCTCATATGACTCCAATAAGATTTAAAAAAGTAATCTTTCGATTACTTGTGTCTGAGACACAGGTTCGACACTTGTAGCACTTTCGACATGCAATCATGCTCCCTAGTTACCTCATGGTACCATGGACCTATTATTCTTGAGATTTTTCTTCCTGGGATCCCTGAAGTTTAGAGTAGCTTCCCCTTGAACAGGCATAGAATATAGAACAGAGAAAGACATATTCTGGTGTGAAAATTCTTCAGTATTCTTTCTGTTTGTATCACCTTATTTACTTAACACATTTGCATATGTACTTGTTCACATGAGGTGGTTTAATCTAATTACTCTTTCCTATAAAAGGAAATATCCTTTCTAACTAATCTATAAATAGCAAATTGCATTGTCAGAAAGTTTCTCACACTTCAAGAATCCTTCTTCATTTAAGTGTACAAGTCTGCTCTCCTCCTCCTAATGATAATAATAATAATAACAATGATGATGATGACAATCTCTTTGAAAAAGTTTCTCCTTACCTAAGTCAATATATGTTTTTGTTTAACTCTAATTATGTTGCTAAAGAGTTAAGGGAACATAAAAATAGCCATAAAGTTTGTAGTTCTTTTTATTAGTTTTCTGCTAGTCTGAATAAAAAATCTGATAAAGTACACAATTTTACATTTTAGACTAAAAGAGAAACAGAAATATAACCGTAAGGTATGAGATGTAGGGGATATTTAGATTTCTCAAAGCAAACCTAGTAGTATTATGGGTACCATGAATTAACAGTTATGAACAACACAGTGTGCAGCTGGGAGAGCAATAAAAAGGTAGACTTAAAGTTTGTGAGTCAGAACAGGTTCTATAATCACAGCATTTCAAGTTATGCTTTCTTTAGCCTTTGCTTCCTAGCCACAACCCCATATGAAATCTCCACTCCAATCATCACAGAAGGCTGGCAGTACCATCTCTGTCAAGCTTCAGGCAAATCTATTCTGTCTTCATTATTTCATATAAGCAGCATTGGCTAAGATGTTTCTAAAGAACAGGATCCAACTGCATTAAGATATTAGAGAGGTTTTTCCCCAGAGTTTGTTTTCTATCAATTAATTAAATGACACCAAATTTCCTTGGACTCCACATGATCACATATGTTTTTGGAAAGCTAAGTGAGTCACCTGACATTATTTCTATTCACTGTTGCATCAGATTGTACTTCTTAAAGATTAATTGTCTTTTATTAATAGCTATATGTGTCATTCCCAGAATGATGCAATTAAAAAATAAGACTTACAAAAGAGGAAAGCATTTGATGAACAATTATAGATCTAAAGTGTTCATTGGTGAACCTACAGAACTAATAAGCTAAGTTTTTGTTACAAAGATAGAAGAGTCAAATTAGCCCCTCATGTTTTGCAGGTTATCAGTTGGCTTTACTTTCTGTGAGATGATAAGTACATAGCTCTTGCTGTGGTTCAAGAGACTGTTGCATCAATTAATGAGTCTCCTTCCTCCACTGGAAAAGAGAGCTACAGGATTACAGAAGCCATGACCTCCACCTTCAGAAAACTTCTAATTCAATGATAGAGTGCTTAAACATGAAATGTAGTAGCAGTAGATTAAAGCCCTGTTTAAATAACGAGAATGAAAACTGGAGAGATGGTTCAGTGGTTGTGAGTGCTTACTGTTCTTACAGAGAATCAGGGTTTTATCCCCCAACATTCACATAGCTTTCAGTCACATGAAATTTCAGTTCTATGAAGTAGATTATGCAAAACACTCATACACATGAAATAAAAACAAACCACTTTTTGAAAAATTAAAAAATAAATAATGACTAGAATTCTAGACTCTGGGTACTGTGTTTCACTAGGTCAGGAATGGGACACACATATTTAATTTTTTTAAAAAAACAATATTATTTTAGGTCTTTTTTATATTTTGTTTCTTTTTTTATTGAGCTCTACATTTTTCTTGGCTCCCCTTACTGCCTCTCCCTCACCTTCAACCCTCTCCCAAGGTCCCCAAGCTCCCAATTTACTCAGAAGATCTTATCTTTTTCTGCTTCCCATGTAGATTAGATCCATGTACGTCTTTCTTAGGGTCTTCATTGTAGTCTAGGTTCTCTGGGATTGTGATTTGTGGGCTAGTATTCTTTGCTTTATGTTTAAAAACCACCTATGAGTGAGTACATATGAGTGATAATTGTCTTTCTGGGTCTGGGTTGCCTCACTCAAAATAATATTTTCTATTCCCGTCCATTTGCCTGCAAAATTAAAGCTGTTATTGTTTTTTTCTGCTGTGTAGTGCTGCATTATGTAAATGTACCACATTTTTCTTATCCATTCTTCAGTCTAGGGGCATTTAGTTTTTTTCCATGTTCTGGTTATGACAAACAATGCTGCTATTAACATAGTTGAGCACATGTCCTTGTGGCACAATTGAGTGTCTGTTTGTATTTTTTGTATTTGAGTATTTTGCTTCCATGTATGTTTGTGTACCACATCCATGCAGCACCCACGAAGATCAGAAGATGAAGGTAGGATCCCTGGAACTCTAGTAACAGACTGTTGTTAACCTCTGTATGGGTGCTGAAAACCAAGCCTGGGTCTTCTAGATGAGCCCTTGAACCTCAGAGCTAAGTCTCCAGCCCCACATTTGAATTTCTCACAGGCTCACAGGAGATGACGCTGTTGACATTTAAGTACCTTAGGAATCATTTGGTTACCATGGGCATGGTGGTCATGTTAACTTAGTGTTTTAGTCTTTGTTGCCATTGAATGGAAGTTTTCCATTGTTTTGCATAACATTCAGCTGTGTTTTTAAGTTTTAGAAATAGAGATAGATATTAACAACAGAGTGGGTGCTGTAATAGGATGGACAATGATGTTAAACTCTAGACAACCTCCAATAACAACAAAAAGCTCACAAATAGAAATCAATCAATGTGTTCTATGTTTTGATATAAAAGAGACACATTAAAATTCAACTTGGAAACTTCAACTTCTTTGTGTTAAAAAAAACTCACATGCCTGTCAAAGTGCTCTGCTGCCGTGAAGTGACTTATACAATGCAACTGAACCAAAGATGCATCTCCCTCTTTAGTGGGGAGAAGCAATGGGCATGGCATTCTTTTCAGAAGTCAAGAAAAGCATTCTTATTATTGATAGAATAGTAAAGCTATATTCTTTTCATTAGAATAACAGGTCTTTTGTGTTACAGAAAATTTAAAGCATAATCCTTGTAATTCTTTCTTGTCTCATGTCTGTCTTAACCGTTTTATGTTGGTATCAGAATAGAGGAGACAATGGAAGGCTGGGTGATGTATAAAGATTAGTGCTATTTTTTTGAGAATATCATAATATCTCTAAAACCAATGAAGAGTTAGATAAACTCATGACTCAAGTTTGGGTTCAACAAATATGATAAAATTCAAGCAAAACTCTAAGTAATGTACTTCACATTGTTTTTGAAAATTTTGAAGATATCCTTGAATCTCCATCCTCTCGACACCTGTTTCCACTCCATCCCCTCTCTTTTCCTCTCCTATCCTATCCTCTCCTATCCCTCTATCTCTAGTCTCCTTTTCAGGTTCTTATTATATGTACAGGCTGATCTTGCCTATCTAAGCTAAATTAGTCAACTGCTTCCAACTTTCTAAATGCCTAGAATCATAGGAATAACACACATTAGCCAGGTCCTAGCTATTCAGTTTAAATTACAACTTCCCACAATTAGCAAGGCATGCTGAGAGAAGTCAATATCCCTCTTGGAAGCAAGGAGATCAAGCATTCAGTGTCAGCCTTCACTACACAGGAAGATTTAAGTTAACCTGGGTTACATGAACCAACTTAAAAAATTGAAAATATAAAACAAATTTTTTCTAAAAACACTAATTAAGAATTATAATTTGAGGACTGTAAAAGTTATAAAATAATGTAACTTTATTATGATTTTATCAATATATATGTCAATATGACCTTTAATTTCTACACTTATATAACATAGTTAGATTAGTATGTCAGTAAATGAAATAAGAAGGCTTGATGGTATCTTTCAAATGCCAATTTGTCCCAGTGATTCTTTAAAAACAAATAAAATAGACTTTGGTTATAAGTGTTGCTAACGACAGCTTCAGTGAAGATTCCTGAGTTAAGGAAGGGAGATGAGTCTGTCAGGAGAATGGGAGATACATCTTTAAAATATTTTACCCAAAAATATTTCTCCAGAAAAGTAGTTAACATTCCTAGCAATAACTGTCTGAAAAATGATCAAACCTTTCTTTCATTCTTGGTGTGAATTCAAGTCCACATTAAGGAAATTTTGTTCTTTGTGTATGGGACCAACTGAGTTGAGATAAAGCTTCTCAGATATTTAAAATGTGCAGGTGGCGTTGAGAAAAATGAATTGACAAGCAAGATGGCTCCTTGTGCCCTTAGTAGTCATCCTCCATCTATTCCGCCATATGTATCTCTGGGGAAAGTCCTTGTCCACACATCGTTCTTAGCACTGTCAAAACAAATATCAGTTGACTTTACGTCTCTTTTTGTAACCAGTAAGCAACCGAGTTTAAAGGAATTAGAAAATGAAAAGGAAGCCACTTGCTCAGTGCCACTTGCAATAATCATTGTTTCCAAACTCAGTGCTGGCCAGGGACTTTTCAGTTCAATCACCTGACCCGTTAGCCCACGGAAGCACACGGGAAGATAGAAATAGTGTTGAACAAGGCAAATGAAACCATAAACCAGAGCTGCTCAAGATGGAATGTAATGTTCACTCTGTTCTCTTGTGACTCTCAGCTGGGAATAGAATAGCTGTAAGCAAGGATACGCAATGATTGCTTTCCAAGGTAGCCTCAAAGCAGAAAATGCCCATTGAAATGGGATATGACAGTACAAAACACTCCAGACACCGCTTCAGAGTCCAAGGACACAATGTGTGATGGAAAATGAAAAGCATATACACAATTTTTTTTCTTTTAATGGGACAATGTTAAACTAGCAAGAACATTATTAACACTTCTTTGCCTAAGGTATACAGACAAATAATTTTGCCAGGACACAATGGATAACAAGTAATGTGAATGCTTTGCTTAGCTCCCATTACTTGTGTACACAGCACAATCTTTTGAGTTTTATATCTGTACAATCAATAAGCACACAACATTAAGATCAAGAAGAAAAGAAAAATTCCAAAAGATTTAAAAAAGGAAAATGTGGACCTCAGCCTTACACAGGATACAAATGACTAGAAATAAATGCAAATTAGGAAAAATAGATAAAAGTTGAAAAAAATGCTACATGGATGTTGATGTGTGCTATACAGTTCAGCATGTATGCAATGGAAATTTCTAATTATATATAGTACATTGTATAATAAGTATTTTCTAATACTTATACTGTACTACTTATCATAAGAAGTCTAGAAATAATTTGTTTTTTCTGGGAGGATTCGTACATTTTATATATGAGCAGTTATTCTCAGAATCTATGAGTATTGGTTCTAAGAATGTGCTTGAGCCAAAATTTGTGTGTTCTCATGTCTTTAATATAGAACAGGAGAGGGTTAACATACAACTCACATGCACATTCCTTTGTATAATTTAAATCACCCTAGATTTTCTCACTTAACCTGGATAAGACTACCTTCTGTCTATTCACATAGTCTTCCCTCGGATTAATTTTAGGGACCTATGGTGTACTTAGTTGTGGAGATGGATAATTCTCTAGTCATCCACTACTTGGCACTCCGGGAGCTGTTAAGCTTCAGTCCTTAGATTATATGTTTCCATTTTCTTTGAACAAACCCTTAACTGCAAAATGGCAGTGATAGAAACAGGATGAACACATTAAACTTTCCTAGTGTAGAGCAACATAGAATTTGAAAATCTATGACTAGAAGAGTATTGTTGTGATTTAAAACACTGTCGTAACTGCCTTACTAGGTGGGCAGGCAACTTAGCAAGCTGGGTTGAAATTTTTTATTTTGTAAAATAGGAATAGTAATGCTACTCAAAGTGTCTTTTAGAAGGATTGTAAATATATACTTGCAATTAATTTGCAAAATAAAAATTTATAGCATTTGCCTCACGTTTTTCTTATAAAACTTCATAATTTTTTTATATAGATGGTTTTATAGAAGGATAGCAAATCTTCAAACTTGGTCCATTTCCGTCTTTATTTTATTTTTTAAATTTCTACCGTATGAGTGATGTAAACATCACAATGTTCTTGAATTTGAATTTCTTTATGAGTGAAGCTATTCACCTCTTCTTACAGTTTGTTTTATAAGTTACTCAAAGTGATTTATTCGACATATTTATTGATTTTATCACGAAGTCATTACATTTTCTGCAGTGATTGCCACACTGCAGCATGTATATCAAATCATGCCTACTGACTATTTTTGTAAATGTAGCTTTACTCAGATAAAGATACACCAATTTAATTGCATGCAATCTATGGATCAGTTGACTAATTCCCATGAAGAAATTACCTTTCACATAGCATAAAATCTTTACTGTTCAACTCTTTTCAGAAAAACCTTTATTGACTAATGTTTCACAGTAATTCTACATGCCCATGACTGTCACAATTGAGGACTGTCAGTATCAGGATGGTACTCATCATGTGTGTTCTTTCCCTTCACAGTTCTCAACATGGAGCTAGTGTTTAACGAAGTTTTCAGTATAAACCCAGTTTTGTTGCTGATTAAAAGTTTAAGTAAATGAGATACAACTAAAGGTTTGATTTTGGTTACACAATATATTTAAGAAATTCTTCTTTTTGCTGAGAAAATTCTATTCATTTTCAAGGTCAATCTCATACTGTGCATTAGTCTTGAGGATTCTATGAACCTATAGAACAATCAAGTGTTCTAAATAAATCTCTATAGCCCACTATAAGAATTTAAGGTGGAAAGAAGGACAGATCTGTCTTCATATTGTAATTCAGGGTGCGAGAAGCTGTTCTCTTTTTAAAAATGACAACCTCTTTTGGATTAGTGACTGTATTGTGCATCTCTTTATATGCAGTCAGCATCCAGCAAATACTGCTCTTATATTAAATATTCATTAAATGAATGAATGAAGAATGGACTTGTTGTTAGTTTTAGTTTGGGTCATTTAACTTTCCCGTGCATTAATTTAACTACCATACATAATATTTCTCCATCATTTTTCAAGGTCAAGAACAATTCAGCCCACTCTGTAGACAAAAGCTTTACTGACCAGACTGCTACATTCTCTTCTCAGGGCATACAGCACTTTGCTGTAAAGACAATGAATTTTTTGTTACATTGATCTAGGATTATTTTATGGCAAAGTATCTGAGAAACAGAAGCTATCTCCTTACTTTGATCTGTTGCATTGTTTACTGGAATAAAAGAAGGTTATCCTTTAAAAATCTGACTGCCATATTTTCTCAGCATATTTATTCAACACATTCATTAGGAATTGATCTGGAATAAGTAATGTAGAATGACTTACAATATCATTTTCTCCAAAATGAATATATAAATGAAAGAATGTTCAAAATGTCCTTCCAAAGCACAGTAGCAAGACATATAAATAGACATATTTTCTTTCAAGAGATACATTTGAAATTGTGCTCTTTTAAATATAAAATAAAAAAGGATAGCCAAGCATTGCATGCCATTCTCATACATGACTAGTCAACATTACATATCAAGCTGATCTCTCAAGAGACAATTGTCCTACAGAGTAAAAAATTCCATGAAAAAAAATTCTCAATCTCTTTATTAAAAAAGAAATCTGTGACCAGGTTAATTTATGAAAAATTCTGAGTTTATGGTTAAAATGTATTGAGCAAAGTGAAGATTGTGTTATGCCAGCCAAGCTCTCCAACACTTCATTATGTTTTGTAGGTGCTGAATGATTTCATATTCTTCAAACATCATCTAATGATTCTCCTGGTGAGAATAACCTTGTAATTATAGAAATTAGTGAGTTAATTAATGCTTTCTGTTTTTCTCAACTTTTAATTGCAAGCATATTTTTTTAGGAAACTAAAAAGAACCTATATTTTAATAATTACTGAAACTATGGATTTATTGGATAATATTAACCCTGACTTCCAAAGCATTCAGATCCCTAGAGGGCTCTGCATGCATAAAATACTTTCTGAACATTTGTTAATGTCTGTAGCTGCATAGAATATGAAAGTTAGTCAGCTGTGTTCGCCAGGGTCCCTTAAAAAGTAACCAAAAATACCACCCTTGAGTTATCGACTTAGTTCATGTTCAATTGTTCTTCATTCTTTAGGAAAGGCATGCAGCCCTCAAGGTATGTTTTCTAAGCCAGCATTATTTAAATCGAACAATCATAATCATATACATTCATGAAGTAAAATAGTATGTTTTAAAATGTGTAATCAGTTGGATGTAATATACTGATTTTTGAATAATACAACTTTAAATGCATCAAATATCTGGTCACTAAAAAGCATTAATTAGATATATTGCCATAAAGGATGTACAGATAAGTGTAAGCACAGGTAAAAAATACTCAATATCATTTATCTTTCAAGAAATGCAAATTGAATCAAGAACTCAACTTGATTTTGTGGGTGAGATATGTTTGTTAATCCTCGGCAGCCAATTGTGCTAATTAGGTTTTTGTCAACTTGATGCAAGCTAGAGTATTTGAGAAGAGGAACTTCCATTAAGATAATGCCCTCAATAGGTTGTCTGTGGCAATTACATGGGGGAATTTCTTTGATTAATGTTTGCACTGAAGGACAAAGACCACAAGGTAAGACATACCACCCCTGGGCAGGCAGACATGAATTGTTAAGAGAGCAGGATGAGATCCAAATGAGCAAGTCAGTATGCTGCATCACCCATGACTTCTATATCAGTTCTTGACATCAGGTTCTTTCTCAGTCATTCCTTCATGATGAATTGTGACTGGGACATGTGAGATAAAATAAATACTTTCTACCCCAAGTTGTTTTTGGTTATGGGGTTTTATCATAGCAATAGAAACCCTAAGTAAGATATCAGTAGTGTTCAGAATAAATTAACTTTTGCAATTGTAATATCCTTATAAACTGTACCATCATCAAGACACCCCAGAATTATTAATTATAATATCATCCAGTCCTGAGTTACCTTTGTGGATTATCACCAGTATAGCACACAACTGAAGAAGAGCCATTCAAGTTGGTGTTTGAAATCAACACTATCACTTTCTAAAAAACAAGACAAAAGAAAAAATAACGTTGGTTGCGACATTCATTACATTCCGAATGGGGATATTAGCATTTAGGTATTTTCAGAGAAAGTGTTGCATGCTATAGAACACACGTGGTCTAGCAAACCATTAGATTAAACCACTGATCTTATTTTATTTTATTTTCATTTTTTAAAAAAGACAACAAACTTTTTTTTTTCATTATACATACCAATCCAAGTTCCTACTCCCTCACCTTCTCTACCTTCCAGAGTAGTGGTGTTTACAACTAATTGATTATAATTCTTCTTATTATCCCTAATTACTGAATTACAATAAGAGCTTCATGGGCATCCTGCCCTAGCATGCCTACCTCAGTTTTCTAGCCTATACCAAAGGAAGCTGCAGGCAATACTCTGGATTCGTGAAGAAAACTTTCATCTTTAGACACAACACAATTACTTCAAATGAACATTGTCCTCTTAAGACAATGGGTAGAACAAGAATTAAAAAAATCCTTATTGTTCTGTTTTACATGATGTTCATGATTTTTTAGTCTTTAATGAGTGTTGAATAAATAGTGTAATGTTGAATTCTGTTCTCTAGAGGAACAGAATTTATAGAATGAATTCATACACACACAGACATTTGTGTGTGTGTGGCTTTAACATGCTATGGTCTAACTAGTCCAACAATGCCTGTCTACCAATGAAAGGTCCAAGAATCCAGTAACAGTTCAGATAAAGAGGCTGAATATTTTTGCCGGTTTTCAGTATAAGTCAGAATATTGAAGAATCAGGTTCTGATGCCAGTTAAGGAATGAACTTGTTAGAGAGAGATAGGGCAAACAGGCAAAGAAAGAGCAAGTTTACTTCTTCCGTGTCATTTACATATGGCCCAGATTAAAGTTGTACCTTTCAAAAGATTTGGATTAAAGTGGTATCTTCCCACTACAAAGATTCATATCAGAAGTGTTTCTTTCAAACTTCAAATATTTTAATTAAGAGAAAAAAACCTCTCACAGGTGTGACTAGCCATTTGGAATTTAGGTAATTCCAGATATATTCAAGTTGATAACTAAGAACAGCCATCACAGCAGTAGAAAAGTGGAATGCACCAAAATATAGTAAGTGATACTTCAGTGTGTAGCTGAAGATAATGAAGAGATTCGGTTGGAATGAATTTAAAGGGCAAAAGGAATATGTTGCCTTCCCAAGCATGAGTAGGGTATTATGGAATGAAAAACAGGGGTTGATAGATGGACCTAACTTACTCGGACAAGTCACATTCCTACAAAGAACTAAGGTTCAATAACCTTGAGTACGTGATGGGAGAAGGGTGCAGGACCATGTTAATGCAGGGAGAACTCAAGAAAGAGAAGTCAAAGGCAGTTAGGAAGCCACCGTGACCTAATACAAACTCTTCTTAGCAGAGGTCATCAGAAGTCTTTCCACAAAACCATATAGTTTACTGTGTCCCTCTGCCCTCCTATCAAGAAAGAAAGTGCCCATTTTATCTTCCTTTTTTTATAAGGCTAAAATCAATCGATTTTTGAGAAATAAATCTATGTCAAGACTTCTGTGCTTCATAACAGGGGAGGCATCCTTTCATGAACCACAATCCCATGGACGTAACCATGACCACTTTCCTTCCTACCAAAGTGCCCTCTATTACTTTGGCTAGAACCATCAGATCTTACTTCGGGTTCCTTCTAAAGTGCCATTTTCTCATAAGACACCACAAAAAAATCAATGTCTGTTTTCTCTCTTATCTCATTCTGTTTATCTCAAGAAACTGCAGTATACTTCAAATATTTGTTCTAAAGTCTATATGTTTGTTAAACCTTGGTTCTAGTAGGAAGTTTATAGTTTATTCTCAAGAGAAGATTATTAGAAAATAGTGATGTTTTCTGTTTTGATCATAGTGCTTAACTTTCCATAAACTGGAGGTATTCCCCTTGAATTTAAGGGAAACATCTCTTAGGGTTTATTTATAATTTCTTGTGTTATATTTTATTCATATTTCCTCTCTGTTAATCTATTGTATATGTGTGTATTTGTGAGTGTGTGAGTGTCTGTGTATATGTGTGTGTGTGTGCATGCCAGTGTGTATAGACCAGAGGTTAACCAACATTCTACAATATTCATGATTAAGTCAGAAGACGATTTATGGAAGTCATATCTGCCCTTTCCTTTTATGGTTCAGGTGACCGAACTCAGGTTATGGGGTTGGTACCAGGTAGTTTTAATAGTTGAGTTGTTTCACTGATCACCCAATCATTCCTTAAACACATCACTTCACTGGTGCGGGAGAATTATCTGTATTCTGTCAATCATATTTTAATAAAACGCTGATTGGCCAGGCAGTCAGTATAGTCGGGAAAGCCAGACAGGAAGTAGGGGTGGAGCAAAGAGACTGGGAGTATTCTGGAAGCAGAAGCTCTCTCTCAGCCACTCCTGCGCAGATCACTGAAGAGACAGCATGTAACCTGCCCAGCTGAGAAAGGTACGGAGCCATTATGGCTAACATAGATGAGAATAATGGGTTAATATATGTTATAAGAGTTAACAAGAAGCCTGACCTAATGGACCAATCAGTTTATAACCTAATGTAGACTCCGTGTGATTTTTTGCGGGGAGTTGCCGGTTGTGGGGTACTGGGTGGGACAGAAACCCCAGCAAGCCGGCCCCTCATACTACACTTCACTTATTTCTTCCCACTGAAAAGAGACTACATTGACTTTTTTTGAAGAAAAAGATAGATTTATTTTTATTTTACACGAAAAATGTTTTGTCTGAATCTATGTATGTGCACCAAGTACATGCCTATTGCCCACTAAGTCCCCAAAACAATATGGAATTCCCTTTAAATGGAGTTAACACACAACTATGAGCTGTCATTTGGGTAATGGGAAAAGAGCCCTGGTCATCTGTAAGAGCAGTTGGTGTGGTTAACAGCTGAGTCTTCTCTCTAGCTCTCTACATTGACTGCTTTCTTTGTTACTAATGCAAAGTATTGCTTCTAAAATATACAGAGTACAGTTTTAGATAAGGAGAGAAGCTAAACCTGTCTCTGAACATGAGCACCCAGAAAGCAGTGTAGTCCTACTTGGGTATAATTGCGCAGTATTCCCATCCTCCCCTCCATGCATACAAAGCAAATACAAATTGGCATACTTTCTGTTGACACAAGTAAAGTTTATATGCGCTCCTTTTAACAAACTATTTCTTTGTGGTTTGGGTGTTTGAGAGATATCTGCTGTTCTAACAAAGTTATCCTGCTATTAACTCCACAGAAATAGACTGTTTTGTTTAAAGAGGAGGTAGTTTTTGTTTTTTGTTTTTTGTTTTTTGTTTTTTGTTTTTTTTTTTTGTTTTTGTTTTTTTTTTGCTCAGGAAATTATCAGCCTAGTTCCAAGTGCTAATGCTTATAGTGGCTGACAAAGTAAAAGACACATAAAGAATAGCAAGCGATCAGGATTAGGTAGAATCTACAGTACCTAAGATACTCGAGAATTACCTTGTTTCCTAATGATAACACTCTGGGAAATGGGTAGAATATAGTATCTGTATAAAAGAGAAAAGGGACAGACTAGTGAGAACTCATGGTCAGTTTGAGGATGTGACGCAAATATTCTCAAAAGGGAGCCAAGCAGTGGAGGCACATGCCTTTAATCCCATCACTCGGAAAACAGAGGAGGGTGAATCTCTGTGAGTTCAAGGCCAACCTGGTCTATCAGAGCTAGCTCCAGCACAGGCTCCAAAGCGACAGAGAAACCTTGTCTCAAAAAAAAAAAATTCTGACAAAGAACTAAATGAGGAACTTTTTCAGTCTACATTATTGTCTTGCTGCTGAGTAGTGTCAATGAAGGAAGTTAGTCTATTTGTAAAGTATTCACCGGAAAATGCCTATTTCAAACCTGGCTCTGCTGTCTCTACAGTCTGTATTTTATACATATACAATCATTACACATAATTACTGCAACAGTAACCTAGTGAGGTGTGTAATAAACATCACTGGCCCTCTGACCACACTGCTACGGAATTGTTTAGATAGATAAGTGTGAACATTTAAAAGACTTGTTTATTCTAACAGGTTAATTTCAAAGGGAAAAACAAACTCTATAAATATAATTTTATAAGTTCTATCTTATGATAGCCTAGTTCAAAAAGCTTTACATGAATTAATTCATTGCATTATCAGTGGATTGTTGAGAAGCAAGTAGTTCTTGTGAGAGACAGAGTTCACTATTGCAGATACATAATCTATACATCTTTACTCTTCATCCTTCTTTGTTAATTCCCTTGTCTTTTGACCTCCCTGCCAATACTTCCTTATACATACATGTCCCTGTGACTTCCTTATACATACATGTCCCTGTGACTTCCTAATACATACATATCCCTGTGACTACTTATTGCCATCTATCCTCTTGTTTTTCTTTGTATACAGACAGTAGAAGAGTACTGTATTTAGTAGCTCCTGGATACCACACTGGCACTTGTAGATACCTTGTGCTTTGTGTACTTGTGTGAGTGGTATGTGGACATACCTATAGGACTGTGATCTCAATTTATAGATAAGGAACTGATTTTTTTTAGGGAGATGATCTGAGTTCTGCCAAGTCATAAAGGATAAAGGTAGCAAATACCAGAATTCAGACTTAAACCCAGGCTTGTATCAAATTATATCCCACATCATCCTGTTGTCTTTTAATTTTTCTCCTTGTAGACTATAAAATCCTAATTTCTAACACCATTTTCTCTGAATTTTTTGATAGACCAATTCCCTATAGAGAAGAAAGAATTTCAACCCTTAGATCAGCGGGAGATATTTTTAATATCTTCATTCATTGCAGGAAGAAATAGTGTTTAATGAAGCAAACTCTAGTCAGAACAGAAAAGCAGTTGTTAAAGTAACCTATAAAATGTACACATGGTAATTCACATCTCAAATGCATCCATTTGTGCCAGTAAATATTTTCAAATAAGAACAAAGATACTTTAAGAAAGCCCCATATTTTTATTTTTCAATACCAGTCTAATGAATGTCTGGGATGCCATTATGACTCACGAACAGATAATTTTGCCCAGGATGAATAAAGTGAGCAGAATCCAAGACAACTAAGCATAGTGTGTGCCATCTGGAGGACACACCGTCTAGAGAGAAGTTTGTCTTATTTATGGAAGGAAAAGGGGTAAATTCTGGTATTATTTCTCCTATGAGACTAGTCAAATAACAACATGAAGTAGTGTGGAAACATGTCCACGATAGCCTTTATCCTAGATCCATGCTAGCCCATGAACAGCCTCGTTTATTTTTTCACCTTCCTCTTGTGTGTGTCTCTCTCTCCATCTTTCATCAACTCAGACTTTAGAGGAGATAAAGTTCTGAAAACTTCTTAAGCCCATACTTCTAAGCACATCTGTATTTTTCTACATCAATTAAAATTCCTGAGACTCTATTCCTTTCTGTCTGTCATGTGAATATACTACCTTTAAAAAAATTATGAGAAACACTGTCATTTCCATGAACACATTAATAAATCATATAGAATTTGATATAACTTAGTGTGATATACATTTCAGTTATTAAACATTGAATGTGTATTTTGTTTGCTCTTCTGTTTTTCCTTCATATCTATCTTTAAAGAAGGCAGTGCATGACGCATAGTGTGGATTCAATAAATAAATAAATAAAGAAAGAAAGAAAGAAAGAAAGAAAGAACAGAGGGATTCCTTTGCTTAATTGAAAAAGAAATGGAGTAATTTCAAACAAATATTAAAAACAATATTGAATCTTTGCAAGTCTTGGAGTAAACCCAGAATGAATTTCTAGGAAGGAAAGATTTACAAGATTACCCTGGGCTAGAAAGAACGTCGTGTTTAATTAGATGACCATTATCACTAAGTTAAATATAGTTGCTACATCATTGCGTAGAGTTTCTTTTCTCTCACTATCAGCATGCCTGGCATAGTGGTTGACCCTAAACTTCAAATTATTGTAATTTTCTTCTTTGTTTATTGTAGTAGACTGAATAGTAATCCCAAATTTCTCAGTCCTCACAATTTTAAGTTCATTAAGTCAACAATGTTGAAATGAAAATATTCTGGGTTAGCCACATAGACCCTGAATACTATCACTACTGCCCTTATAAAATAGGTGAAGAAGAAAAATGGGTACATAGAAGAGGAGTTTGGAAGATTACCGTATACAGATGTTGAAGCAATATGCCCAAACATTGAAAAGCCAACAGTCACCAGAAAAGAGAACATAAAAGAAACCTACAGCTGCAGGATTTTCTTAGGGCAGGGAGACTGTATTCATATTGATTTTGGTTTAATACTTAGACTTCTGGCCTTCAGAATTATGACAAAATACATGTTGGCTGTTTAATGTTACAGAATGATTATATCTATTGTACTAACCTTTGCCTTGAGTTCAAATAAATTTCTATTGATCAGGTAATTCTAATAAAAATACTCTATACTCTCATTCTTTAGAATATTTATCTCCTTTGTGAAATTCCTCTGTTTTTTTTTTTACTTTATTTTGTTATGGAATTTACCATAGGATGCTTGTAACTTATTTTGAAGTCTAGCATTGTTAAGAAAAGAGGACCACAAGGAGAGATCCCCAGATGGTTCTCTGGACAGAGGAGAGGGTGCCTGAACCGGCCTTGGCCCACAACCATACTGATGAATATTTTGCATGTCACCATAGAACCCTCATCTGGCGATGGATGGAGATGGAGGCGGAGAACCACGTTGGAACACTGGACCTAGCTCCCTAGGTCCAAATAAGAGGCAGAAGGAAAGAGAACGTGAGCAAAGAAGGCAAGGGCAGAGGAAACCTTCATCCGACTTTGGATGGCGACACAGATGGAGACCCATATTGGAACACCGAACTGAGCACTCCACGGTCCAAATGAGGAACAGAAAGATGAAGAAAATAAAAAAAGTAATCAGGACTGCGAGGGATGCGAGCACCCGCTGATACAAGGGAACTGATATAATGAGAGTTCACCAAGGCCTGTTGGACTGGGACTGAACGAGGACGTGATCCAACCAGATTCTCTGAATGTGGCTGGCCCAGAGCCTTTTTGAAAAGCCATTGACAATGACACTGGGACTTGCTTCCTCTGCATATACTGGATTTTGGCGCTCCAGTCTGTTTGGACTCTCACCTTTCCTGGACCTGGAGGGAGGGGGGAGGAACTTGAACTTCCCACAGGGCAGGAAACCCTGACTGCTCTAGGGGATGGAGAGGGAGGAGGAGAGGGAGTGGGGGGAGTGGGAGGGTGTTTGGAGGAGGGGCTGAAATGGAAAGTTTTATAATTTAATAAAAAAAAATCTCAAAAAAAAAGAAAAAAAAAGAAAAGAGGACCATTTGCATCTATATTTTTTTCTGTTAGGACACTGCATAATGTCTGGGTGTGAAAATGAATTCATTAAATATTTGTAAAGAAAATTAAATTAAATTGCAAAGATAGAATAAAGTTTTTTGTGTGTGGTTCTTAATAAAGTGAATTAAAATTTCATACTTCTTTTTTCTTTTGAAATATAATAGATATAATTCCATTTTGATAAACATTCAAAGCTAATTGGTATGATTGATAACACTGTGATCACCCTCAAATCTGAAGTATCATAAAATCAAAAGATCACATACTTCCAGTTGTTCCTTAGGGCAACTTTATAAAATAAACAGACATTGCACAGTCCCAGAGTAAGAACACAGATTACAAAGCATAGGTCTGGATGACTTCTATAATTTTCCACTAGAAAGACAATTGGAAAAGTGGCATAGTCAGTATTAAGCTATTGAAACTACAGCCTGTAGTTAGAGTAGGCAAAGTGAGTAGACTTGTATTTTAGGGTAAGGATAAGGAAGTTCATTTTAAAAAACACCGGCTAAAATCTGATTTCGGTATACTATGAGCTATACTAGGATGCCCAGTGTGATTTTACAATGTGGTGACTTGTGAAACCTCTCAGCTCTGCTGTCTCTCTGGCTTTTGCTCTAGGACAGCACAGGTCGTGGAGACAGCTCCTATACTTTTGCCAACAGTCATGTATGTGAAGCCTTTGCATGATTCCTGTCAATACCCTTGCAGTATGTAACCCAAAGCAGTATGTACCCCAAAGATAAACAGTGGTCAGTCACAGTCACACAGTTTCCACTCATTCGCTCTGAAACTAGGAGTAACGTGCTTGTGGAAAGCCTGGCTATTGGACCTCACTAAATCCTCTTTCTCTACCAACTTATTTTGGAGGCTGGAAAGATAGATCCAGGGTTCAAAGCACTTACTGCTTTCCCAGAGAGCTGAGTTCTGTTTGCAGCACTCATATCAGGTGCCTCACATGTGTCTATAACTCTGGCCCTCTGTTCCCATGGACATTTGAAATCACAGGCACATACCTACATGCAAGTATACACACTGACATAATTAAAATAAATCTAGAACAGAATAAAGCATTTTGCACACATCTGGTGTCTATTGCAATTCAATTATATTGAAACTTAATCGCACTCTTATAATACTATATATTTAAATAAGTTCAAATGTTGAGACATTAAAGGAGGTTGATGAGGACAAAATGAGCATGCCTAGGGAGATGTGTCTGTAGATCCCTGTTGAGAAATCATTAAGACCTGTGTTCAAATCCCCAGAACCCATGTAAATCCTGGGTGTAGCAGGGCACATTTGTAGCCACTGTTCTAGGAGTAGGAACGAGGCTAATCCCAAGGCTTTAACCAACCAGCCTGTCTCACACTGGAAGACTCAGCTTCAGTGAGAGACACTGTCCAAACAAGTGACTGAAGAAGAGACCCTGTCAACTTTGAAACTCCATACCTAAGTGCATGGGTCAGTGCACCCATATATGAGATTACAGTACACAGAACAAGAATAAAGGGGGGAGAGGATAGGAGAGGAGAGGAGAGGAGAGGGGAGGGAAGGGGAGGAGAGGAGAGGAGAGGAGAGGGGAGGAAAAAGAGGAGAGGAGAGGAGAGGGGAGGGGAGGGGAGGGGAGGGAAGGAGAGGAAATGATTGATTTAAGAAGTACATGACTGTTCTGGAAGGAATGGATTAATGAATGGATTAACTCAGTCCTTCACGATGTGACAATACAGAAAGCAGCCTTTTTTTTTTTTCCCAACTCAAAGTATAGCCTCTGGTAGGGGAAAATTATAGTATAACCAAGGACATAACTCTAGTTCTTCTTTGGCTAAAGCAGATCACCATAAAACAATGTTTCGCTTTCTCTAATCTGCCCTTCCTAATTTAAACTGTATTACTTTCCCCCAAAGCTCACCATAGAGTGAAAGTAAAGTGAAATATTTAATGTATTGTTTAACACTGATTTACAAACTGAAAGTGTCTCAAATCACCTAGGAACCAAACTTCTGGTCATGTCTGTCAGGGAGATTCTAGATATGATTAATTAATGAATTAATTAAAGTGAGTGTCACCATGCCAAAGAATGAAACCATGTACTGAATTGGAAAGAGGAAAGAAATGAGTACGGCCCCCCCTCCCTGGCTTCATTGGGTCACAGTTTTATCGCTGCTTCAAAGCTTCCATGAAGGTCTGTAACTAGGAGCCAAGATAAGCGCTGTCTTCTTTAAAGTGTTTGTCAGCCTTTTTATTGTAACAAGTAACAACCACAGGTAATTTTCTCTCTCCTTGCTGTCTCTCTCTTTATCTCTCATTTACTCTCGCTTTTCCTGTTTTCATTCACTCTTTGTATCCTTTGCTTCCTTCTTCCCTCCCCTCCCCATATTTCCTTCTTTCTTTCTCCTTCCTCCTCTTTTCTCTCCTAAGTCATGATAATGGTTTTTCTTTGGTTTTACAAATTGATATATGTCCTTCTCACTAAACAAATGCTTTCTCTTTGTACACATCCATTTTGGTAATGCTGAGCCACAAATCTAGAATCAAACAAATAAAGCCATCTTTCACAGGATGACTCAAATCTGAGAAAAGAGAGGTTCTGAGTCAGAGGAAGGGTTTTAGCATTTTGCGGACAGATTTTTTCTGCTTTGTTATTCAGCCTTGTGTAGGATTTAATTATCTGAATCAGCTCTTCGTAAAACCCACGAACCCATCTACGCAGAGTAAAAATAAACAGCCTTGTTAGAAAAGATCAAAGCAGTATAAAGAACAGCAACACACGTTTATCTGCGAAAACATCACAGCAGGCTCATGAAGAAAGACCTGGGAAGCTGAGTGAAGAGCAAGGTTACTTGGAATGCCCCCAAAGTGGTCATAAGCAGTCACCTTAAATGTAACCCTTAAATCACTCTCTTGCCTAGATACCGAAAAATATCTTAATTATAAGAAACAGACAAAAATGGATTGATTCCTCATTATCTCACAATGGAAACAGAGGATTAACAACTTGGTGAACAGTGTTTCCTTTTCTACCAACTGGTTAAAATTTTTTCCATCTCATAATAATATGCTTCACTTTATTTTATATGACAGATTAAGCATCAGGAAGAACATTTTTTTAAAAGCATTGGAGATACTTCAGTGAACAAAATAAGGGTAATACCCTGACTTTATTAACTGGTATAATACAGTAATTAAATACATTTTCTTATCTAAGGTAGAAGAGGCTATGGAAATTAAAGAAAGATACTTTTGATAGCCAGTCTGCAATATTAACTATGATAATAGCATCCAATAAATTGAGTTGTGAGTGTTTGGCATGTTTTGTTGATATGCTGAGGTAATTACAGACTGCCATGGTTTTATAACTTGATCACCATCAAAACTCAAGTTGAAACTCCCAGTGCAACTGTGCTGAATGATTAGACAGGGTGGGAGATGTTTTGGTCATGAAGGTTTACTACTGCTAGGAAAAAGGAAAGCAGAGGGTGAGCTCTCATCTTCTATTACACTGTGAGTGAAAAGCAGGCTGCTTCCCTCTAGAGACAGAAAGGTCTAAGGTACCATCTTAGAAGCAGAGCATAGTGTAGCCCCTGAACCTGTTTCTGCTTTATTCTTGGACTTCTGAAGCTCCAGAACTGTATGAAGTCAGTTTCATTCGGAAGTAAATCATTTACTCTCAGGTATTACACCACAGCCCTCAGGAAGGAGTAAGACAAATGGCGGAAATCACCCAGGCAAAAGAAGAACAGTAGCTTTTAAGAGGATAGCTAAAGCATGTGATGGATCACCTAGCAGGTCAGGTAGACCAGACTGGACATTGACTGCAGGACACAAAGAAAGGGGTAGAGAAGCAAGCGATAACACATCATTAAGGCCGTTCAGCCATCGTTGGCTTTTATAATTGCCACAGGAAGGAAAAATCATAGCAAATGTACTGGACTCAGTATTATCGTTGTACCTATGTTTTTGATCATGTGTAGCTCATGCATGCATATGGGCATGACTGCATATTCAGGCACATCTACTCTTGTGTTTGCATGTGAATATATGTCTGAGATTGATGCCAAAAATCTTCTAATGTATTCATTGAGCCACAAGTCTCTCTCAATCAAACCCTGTTTCAGGGACACATTATCTACACCTTATGAGGCTGAGCCACTACATCCACGTGGCATTTATATGGAATCTGGGGACTCTAACTCTTATCATGTTGCTTGGCTGGTTAGTGGTTTAACTAATAAGCCATCTCTGTATTTTCTTAACCATGCATCTTTGTTTTAAATGTATTCATATTGGTTAAATACAATATTGAAATAACAAAGAATATAATTGAGTTCACATAATCTATTGTGAAGTGTCTGTTTATCTTGTACAAATTTGTTGACATTCAGAGAAAAAAGAAACACACACACACATGATTACATTGAACAGCATTCATTGAGACTAGTTGATTAGAATTTTAAACATTATGAAAACATTTGATTGTTGTGGATACAGAGCTAAAAGATCTTGGGCTATTACAATCTATATAGCTATTGTATTTCTCACTTCTGTGTGTAATCTAACATTCTTGTGACTCTTAAGGAAATCCTTTTAGAATATATAAACAGGTTCTATCAGTTCAAAAAGCTAAATCTGTCTTCAAATAGCATCTGAAGGCAAAACTTTCCCAACTCGTCTGTAATTTGTCTAATGCACCAAGCAATCAGTTTGAAAAGTATTGTGACATATGACTTTTTCTCTGTTATTGAAGAAATATCATAACACTTACCATGCAGGGACAATGAATTGAGGGGAATATAAATCTGTGTTCTTTGTATATCTGATACCTGAATAAACTCTCTCCTACTGCCTTTGTGGTGAAAGCCACATTTTGTGCCTTTCTAATGACATCCATATCACAGGACAGATAAAATCATTGCTTCAGAGAAGGGAAACAAGCCACTGAATTGGGGTTTGATGTCTTTGTTAGCTTATTTTTTATTATATGCACTCTAGTATGCAGATGGAAATTAAAAATTAAAGAGAGTTGCCTCAAGGGGGCAAGTGACCCCCAGACAACTAGGTTAAATTCTAAAATGTCCTCAAATGAATAGAAATAATATAACTTCTTTATAACATAATAAAGCATTGGTTGTCTTATATCAGATACTGTTTTCATATTTGAACAAATTGACTTCATTTATAACCTGTGGGGAGAGGGCTGTGGCACACTCATCTGTTAAACCGTCATTAAACATCAGATCCACACTTCTGCCCATGATTTTAGAGTACACGTCCTTAGTCATGATGCTATATGCACCATTTTGAAAACTAACATTTCATGAATATTGAGAAATTTCTCAAATGTCATCATTTGTTAGGATCCACTGAGAAGTAGCTGTAGTGCACTTCAAGACAAAGGCAAGGGAGGTGAGCGTTACCTATGCTCATCATGATGATGCTGGTGGCCACAAGTAGAGATGGCCACAGAGAATTTGCTGTGCACCTGAACAAGCAAATGTGATTAGCTCAACTGAGGAATTCAGCCTCATTCTCTCTTCTTTTCGTATGTGAGAAAGTTGACAAGGGCTAACTCTGTTGAAATTCGATCAAAAACTGATTTTACATCGTATTGATTGAAGTGTCAAACTCTCAATTTGCATTTAATTTAATAGGATTATCTTCTGTGCATATAAAATAAATTAAACCATATCTTTCAATTCTTATGGTGTGAGTTTGTTTATCTTACACAAATAAAGTCATTTAATCTTTGTGATCAAATTATTTGTCCAAAAGTCAGAGAAGGCATTACTAACAACAACTTTGGATTGCTTCACCAATATGGTATTTTTCCAGAACAACTCAAGCTCAAAATAACTATAATTCTATGCTTAAAGTGGAATGTTTTTTTATTTATTTCTAACTTTTTTGGTTTTATTGATAAGGTAAGTTAGGAATAGACTTGTCTTCTCTTCTCTTCATTATTCATTAGACTTCACATGTGGGAGACTTCTGTAGATTTTACCATGGGTATAATAATCACAAATAATCTTATCACTAAGATTCCTGGTTCCCCAATATCCCCTATGCTATAAACCAGCTCCCAGCATCATTGTCAGCTGTGTAGTAAGCTTTGCCAGCCAGTAAGAGATGCAGAAATAGTGTCCTTGTAATCTTAGATCATGCTTGAACACAAGTTTTCCTTTGTCACCAAGAGAAGTAATGTATTATTTTCACAAAATGCTTGACTCTTTCCCTGTCTTGCTGGAAAAAAAAAACTATTTAAACTCGTATCAGAAAATATGAATATCATTTACTGGAGCATCTCAATAATCCCCCATTTACTAATGATTCAGAGATATTAGTTTGTTTAGGATCACAGATATTTTTTTCTTCCTCTGAGTAAAGGAAATGGTTTGGTAGATATAAAAAGAGGCATTTACTCTGTTCCGAACAGTACACTTAGCATTTTGACAGACACATTCATTTTAAGCCCATAATCTATAGGTGAGGAAAACATTACCATTTGCAGAGAACTTGAAACTCAGAGAGTTGCAATTTCTTCTACCGAGACATGAAGCTTTTAAATTTCTACCTCCGCTACCCAGATTGCTTGCTAAACCTAGAATCTCTGAGGAAACTAAAAGATGCAGCATTTTCTCACAATATTTAACTTCACTGGATTCAGTTCAAACCTTTGTAAATGACCAGATGTCTTGTAGTTGATAATAATTTAAACAGACCTCCAAAAAGTTTTGGTTTGTATTCAGCTCTAACCCTGTCATCTTAAATTAATGATATATAGACTTTAAAATTTCATCTATTTAGCTTTTAAAACGTGTAATAATAGATCTTGCCTTGTGTAATAAAATAAAATATTACATCTAAAAGGATCTACATTGAGTTCAGTGTATTAAAAAGTGTGTATTAAAGCTGTCTTGACCTCAAAATTTGATACATATGTTACGGGCTTTCCCCCAAGTCTCCAATTAGTGAGAGCAAGAGCAAAAGCAGACCAGAAATTCTTATTTTAACACCAATAGCAATGCCTAATGTAATGCAAATTACTCAACTGAGAAATATAATCATAACTTAATAATTTTGGTTTTAATATCTATTCCAAAGCACACAGAATTATAAATTATTGATGGGTAGATATGTAAAGAAAGTAAAAATCATATGGACCAGATACAGGTTAAAAAACATGATGCTAGTGTTGATATCTGGAGTGAGTCAGCTAAGACAAGAGCTATAGGATGACTATGGACCATGACTGTTCCATGGCCAGTTCTGATAATATGTTACTTTTGTGTAATTTTTTATATGAAAGCTCTTGAGAGCAAGGTGTGTATCTTTGTCTAGAGTGAATTTAGTATGTTGCATCAGGCTAGAGCTCCACTACATCCTTCTTCATTCTCTGGCCCCTCAACTACTCTCTCTCCCTACCCACAGATAATCACCTGTGACCTAACAATAAATCACAATGAATTAAAAACAGAGGGTTTTAATTCTGATTTTCACTTAGAAATTTCTATAAACTCCACCTAAAAGTGGTTTTTAGGTTCCCCCTGTTTTTGCTGGTTACGTTCATTATTCTAGCTCTCTATCCCACACTGAAAAATAATGGGTAATGAATAAGAGCAGAATCAGACAGGAGTAAATAATCACTGCAAAAATACAAGGACCCATAACTTCCACTGTTTTCCTAAAATCAAACCTCGCTTTGGGTAAGCAATCAATATTTGCCTACATGAATTGATTGAACGTGATCCAAATCAAGCCATGGATTAGAGCAAACCAGCATGATTGGGGAGAGTGCTTACTTCTTGTAACCATTTTACAGACATCACTACAAAATTGTAGTGATTCATACAGTATTATATGTGATATAGTCACATCATCATTGATTGTCCAGATAGCTAAGAATTAGAAGAATTAAAGTCATATCTTATCTTATTAATTGCTTATTAGCAATAGGGCCTGGATTCAGAGGTGAATGCATTCTACTGCAATGCTCTGACTTTTATGACTACATAATAGATGTGATAAGAAGAGTGACATACACTTTCTTTTGGTGTACATATATAAGTAGGCACACACATATGCATGTTTATATATACATCTATATGTATGTATATATGAATACCTACATGGATGCATATACACATGTGGGGGGGCAATGCTTTGTTTTTGTCTCCATGAAAGTATAGTATACAACAAAAATCTTTAATAATAATGTTTCTCTCAGTACTTACTAAATCTTCAAATATCTAATTGTAGAATTGCTGCCATGCTTGAACAGAAATTAAACTCTTTCTTAATACAATGCTGCAACCCAGATTGTTAAATTTGCTACTAATCTCTCAGGTGGAATTTAGCTGCTTATAGTCCTTCCTTGTTGGACAAGGACTGTGATGTCCTTGGACTCCTTGTATGTTTGGAGGGAGAACAAGAACTCTGTCCAGTACTAGAAGATCAGCACATTTTGTTAACAAAAGTGGAGCAGATAATAAAAAGAATACTTACTTTACCACCTAAATCCCATCATTCTTTTCTGCAGGACATTGACTCTAAACCTTCATCCCTATCTGCCTGAAACAAATCAAATTGTGAGGACACTTTTCACCTAATCAACTCTGCAACTTGAATCAATTTTCTGATACCTACATCTAATTAACACTAATAGTAAAACTAATTTAATGATACAGTTTCCTTGGCTGAAATATAGAACTGTGTCACCTAATTAAACTAAGCAGATGCTGCCCAGTGTCAATTAGTCTTTCATCTGAATGACCACCAATTAAAAAAAGAAAAAAAAAGCATTTTGAGCCCAACCCCTCATCTGCGATGCTCTTTGGCAGTGAATTTTCATGGTGAATAACAAAATTGAAATAAACACTAATTATACACTAAATATTACTTTAGATGATAATTTGAGTAACCTGAAGGGTTAAATGATATAATATTCTCTCTAAGCTTTTGTGCACATCATCAGTCATTTGCATGCAGTTGCAAATTGAATAGTGGGAGAGAAAAGGTAAGGGTACATTAAAAATCATATACCTGAGGCTCCTAAGACTGTTTGACAGTCAATGGATCACGGGCTTGTGTTTTAACTCTATTTGGTATTTCCTGACCACCAGTATGCTGAAGATTGATCTTGTATTTCCATAATCATTGTAAAATATAATATTAACAGAATTTCCTTATGAAAATGATGAGAAAACTAAAGCCAGAGGGATTAATAATTTTGCTGACACATCTGGCGACTAGTGAACTACAGAATAGACCCAAGCTTCCAAAATGCAAACTCTCCATCAATAAATTAAATTACTATGTCTCAGTCAAAGACATGTGTAACATGAGGGGCTATTTGTTTGTTGGGGGTTTCTATCAGACACGTCTGAATACGTACTGTGAATACTCTTGAACTGCTGCATGACAAAAACTCTCATCTAAAACAATCTCAATTACTAATGCTTGTACCCAAACATCAAGTGTGAAACCATCGTTATTCAAGAGCAAGAGGCACATTGGATCTGAAGGAATGATGAGCCCTTGAAAATACCCTGATATTTGACAAAAAAAAAATGTCTTCAAGTCTTTGGGTGACTAAAGAAATGTTGATGCTTCTAACAATTTTTTTTTTCAGAACTGGAGTGACAAGGAAAATCACTGCTTCATTGTTATGTATTTTCATGTTCCTGTTGAGAAGAAATGAGCAAAAGTGTTCATGATAATTAATGTCCTATGGCAAACATTTCACATGATTATCACAGTTCTTCACAAGGTTTGGGGAACAGTATTACTTCCTTCCTCAGAAAGTTGTATTTATGCATTTAGGAATGACTATGTATATACATATATACATGTAACAAAAATTAATGAAAATAGGGCCATGAATGTGAAAGAGAAGGATGTGTAGTAGTGTTAGAAAGAGAAGAGGGAAATTATACAATTATACTTTTCAGAAATGATTAAAAATAGAAACTGCAGTGTTTTCAGATACTTTAGGTATTTCATTATTTTACAAAGGTCATAGGCTTCTCTATTCAAAATAAATCCCATTGACATATTTACTGGACCATTAATTCATCAATTCATGATGCCTGAACATTGTAAAATTAGTACTGTTCTACAACAGATGACAAATTAATGTATCATTTACTCTTTTTTGGTAGATATACAAATCATAACTTTGAGTAAGCAAGAAAGTAAACTTTCCATAAAAGGACTATCCTAACTGAAATCATTTGTGGGCTGAACCTATTAAGTTATTCATGAACAAACTAAGTCATAGGAATTCACTTACCATTCAAAGTCCTTTCAAAATAATTGAGGGGAAAGAAGCATTATCTCTAGATTAATGTCTAGACTTTGTTTCTGATTACTGATTCAAAGAGTAAGAATGAAATAAAGATGCAAAAATAAACAATTGTAGAAGCTGTAGAGCTTTGAAATAGTAAACCATTAAATTTCTGATGTTTGCAATATAAATACATAATTTATGTTATAAGAGGTCCAGTCTTTAGTGAGGAAAAATGATAAGGAAAAATACTGATGGAATTTTGTATGTTTGTAATTGAGACGCCTTTGTATTTTCATTAGTGTTTTGTTTTCCAAGGTTGGTTAGCACAGTAGTCCCTTCATGTACGTCCTTGCCAGTTAGACAGTGACTTTTTCTGTGATAGGGTTAAATGAATTTTGAACACACATTCCCAGATAACCTTATCTACAGCTACAGATGAAATGATCATGCCTTTGCATTATGTGTGGCTCTACTTCTTTCAGTCGTCCCTGCTAGCTTTTCTTATTGTTTTATAATTGTCTACTTAGTAAGTTTATCCCACAGATGGGCTCAGTTTTAATGGTCCTGTTATTATTGGTTTACTTTACTATTTACTATTCAAAGTTATAATTTGCATGTCTACCATAAACACAGCAAATAGACACTTTAACTTGACATTTGTTGTGGATTAATGCTATTTGTGTACCCTACATTGACAAATTAATGGAGGATTACCATTATAGGCTATTGAGACGTATTTTGTTTAGTCTATAACCTCTGAGATATACTAAACTATCTAAGATATCTGAAAACACAATGTTATTTACTTTTAATTATTTCTCGAGATTATAATTTCATACTTTCCCTCTTTCCTTTCTTCCAATCAAACACTAGCACATAACTCTCCTTACTCTTCCAAATTCATGCCCCCCTTTATTTATTTATTTATTTATTAGAAATTTCCACCCTCTCCCCTTCTCCCACTTCCCTTCCACTCTCCCACCTCCTCCTCCCCCTCCCTCTCCAGTTCTAAGAGAAGTTAAGGTGCCCTGTCCTGTGGAAAGTTCAAGGCCCTTCCCCCTTCATCCTGGACTAGGAAGGTGTGCATACAATCAGACTAGGCTCCCAAAAAAGCCAGTACATGCAGTAGAGTCAAAACCCTGTCCATTATCATTGGCTTCTCAGTCAGCCCTCAATGTCAACCACATCCAGAGTGTTGGGTCTGCTCACAAGCTCTTTCAGACCCAGTTCAGCTGGCCTTGGTGAGCTCCCATTAGATCAGTTGCACCGTTTCAGTAGGTGGACGCACACCTCACTGTCTTGACTTCCTTTCTCATGTTCTCCCTCCTTCTGCTCTTCATCCGGACCTTGGGAGCTCAGTTCAGTGCTCATGGCCCCTTTTTACATTAACATTTAAAAATAAATGTGTCTGGACTTGGATTCTGAAGAGAGACATCAAACCACAAAGTTAATTAATTGCCTCTTATCCTTATAAAGTCTATATTCTTAAATACGTTTAAGGTTCAATATCCTATTGTACCCATGCAAGCAGCCCAGTGAAAAGGCTCTTATCATGAAGGTCTCCTAACCTAAATCAATGAGGACTGGTAACATGAGAAAGTCACTGTTGGATTTTACTATACTGTCACCTTGCAAGACCCAATTTTAGGACAGTGAAAGGCTGGAAGATTCAAATGTATTCCAACAGTAGAGCTGCAGGGACTGGTTAATAGGATGTAAGTACATGACAGAAGAAAGGGTTTAGTAAGGTTTCTGGGTTGTTTAGATTCTTGCTACGTGCTGAAGAGAAAGGCTGCGTATCTACAAAGGGCCCTGTGAACTATAACAGCTGTGCATTGCTGCAATGATAAAGTGCAAATATTCCAATGTAACACTAAAGGGACAAACACGTTTTTTAGCTTCTTTGTTTGTCACTTTGTGGTCTTCTGATGTCACCATACTATTATCTTTCACTTACTTCTTTAAATATACAGCATTCACCATCCCAGTTGTTTTCCTTCTTAGATGCCCTTTCTCCTCTCAGCCTGAAGAGCTTCTCACTCTGGTTCCAGCCTCAGTATAAGAATCACTTGTACTTGTATGTCGGGCAGTGATGGCACACATCTTTAATCCCAACACTATAGAGGCAGAGGCAGGTGAATCTCTGTGAGTTAGAGGTCAGCCTGGTCTACAAGAGTTAGTTTCAGGAGGGCTAGGACTGTTACACATGAAAACCCTATCTCAAAAAACCAAAAAAAGAAAAAAAGAAAAATCACTTGTACAATGTGACATTTTGCTACTTATTTTGTCACTGATATACACACTTTACATGCCTATGGTTGAAGACATTTTCTTTTGACAAATTCTGGATTCATTAACCTTCCTCCTTGCCTAACTAAAATATAAAAACACTGTAATAAGACTGCATGTGTATTGCTAGATTCTGTTGCATCCTCATTACATACTGATAAAAAACAAATGCAAGGAAGAAACTTCAAAAGTGTTTTCCCCCCATTTTAGTTTATTCTACTTGCATTTATTCCATGCATTGATATATTATCCCTCAATCCCTGCTTTTGTTGAACCATCCCCCAAGAACTACATCCATCTCCCAACTTTAAATCATCTTTGCCCCTGACCCCTCATCCTCTTTTTTCCTTTTTCTTTATAACCCACTGAGTTCAACTGATACTAATTTTATGCACATGGCAGTTGGGCATCATCCATTGAATCATGTACAATCTACCACGGAACCTTCCACAAAAGGAAACTCACTGACCTTCCTTTAGAGACCATCAACTGCCAGTAGTTACTCAGTTAGAGGTGAAGTCTCATGAGTGTCTTTCATTGAGTGACTTGATCATATGTAGTTCTTGTGCCAGTAGTCACAGTGGATATCAATTAATATGGAGACTTACAACTGGCCAAAGGGCAGAGAATGACTGACTATGAGAGGTTAATCCCTGAATGGGACAACTATATCACATATGCACATCCACAGACTTAAGGAACTTTACAGAAAAAGACAGGAAGGTTGTAATAGTGAAGGATGCTGGGAAATAATGTCATCTGGGCATGATAGGCCTATTTCACTCATAGGCTCACAAGAGAACAAGAGGCAAAAAGTTTTAGTTGAATAACTTATTTTTTTCTTCACAACAGTTATTCGGTTTAATGTTGGTATATATATAGATATAGATATAGATATATAGATGAGCTAAGTCATGCCTTAGGGCTAAGATATAGTATGTATCTTGACCAAAACAGAATTTTATTTTTGGTCTTTACATAAAGATATGAAAGAGAACCATGCAAAGATAAATATTTTCAACGGGCATTGCACTGAATCTGTAGATTGTTTTGGGCAAGACTACCATTTTTACTATGGTAATTCTACCTACCCAAGAGCATGGGAGATCTTTCTATTTTATGGTGTCTACTTCAATTTCTTTCTTCAAAGATTTAAAGTTCTTGCCATACAGGTCTTCTCCTTGTTTGGTTAGAGTTTTCACCAAGATATTTTATGTTATTTGTGGCTATTGTGAAGCTGATATTTCTCTGATTTCTTTCTCAGAAAATTTATAATCTGTATAAAGGAGAACTACTGATTTTGTTGGGTTAATCTTGTATCCTTTTAAAAGACATCAACATTAATCCGACCACTTTGAACCTGATAGAAGAGAAAGTGGGAAGTAGTCTACAAGATATAGGCACAGGAGACCACTTCCTAAGCAGAACCCCAGGAGCGCAGACAATAAGAGAAACAATAAATAAATGGGACCTACTGAAACTGAGAAGCTTCTGTAAAGCAAAGGACACTGTCAGTAAGACAAAAAGGCTACCTTCTGACTGGGAAAAGATCTTCACAAACCCTGCAACAGATAAAGGTCTGATTTCCAAAATATACAAAGAACTCAAGAAACTAGACACTAAAACTCTAATTAACCCAATTAAAAAATGGGGTACTGAACTGAACAGAAAATTCACAACAGATGAACTTCGAATGGCTAAAAAGCACTTAAGGTCATGCTCAACCTCCTTAGCGATCAGGGAAATGCAAATCAAAACAACTTTGAGATATCATCTTACACCTGTCAGAATAGCCAAACTCAAAAACACCAATGATAGCCTATGCTGGAGAGGATGTGGAATGAGGGGAACACTCATCCATTGTTGGTGGGGATGCAAACTTGTGCAGCCACTGTGGAAATCAGTGTGGCGGTTTCTCAGGAAACTGGGAGTCAACCTCCCTCAGGACCCAGCAATTCCACTCTTGGGAATATACCCTAGAGATTCCCTAACATACTACAAAAGCATTTGTTTTACTATGTTCATAGCAGCACTATTTGTAATAGCCAGAGCCTGGAAACAGCCTAGGTGCCCCTCAATAGAAGAATGGTTAAAAAAGGTGTGGAACATATACACATTAGAGTTTTACTCAGCGGTAAAAAACAATGACATCTTGAATTTTGCATGCAAATGGATGGAAACAGAAAACGCTTTACTGAGTGAGGTAACCCAGACCAAAAAGAGGAATGGTATGTACTCACTCATAAGTGGATTCTAGCCATAATTAAAGGACATTGAGCCTATAATTCGTGATACTAGAGAAGCTAAATAAGAAGGTGAACCTGATGAAAATTATTTAGCGGTAAAAAACAGTGACATCTTGAATTTTGCATGCAAATGGATGGAAATAGAAAACGCTTTACTGAGTGAGGTAAGCCAGACCCAAAAAGAGGAACATGGTGTGTATTCACTCATAAGTGGATTCTAACCATAATTAAAGGTCTTTGAGCCTAATATTCGTGATCCTAGAGAAGCTAAATAAGAAGATGAACCTGATGAAAATTATTTAGCTATCCGCCAGGAGGTAGGAAATAGACAAGAGTCCCAGGTAACCTCGGGTGCATGGGGGGGGTGGGAGGGTTGTCAGAAAGGGAGAGGGTTAGAGAGAAGGGAGTAGGGGAGGATTGGGGAAAGATCGGGGGACTGGGATGGGGGGGAGGGAGGAAGGATGGATATGGGATCAGGCAAGTATATACCTCAACTAAGGGAATCATTTTAGGGTTTACAAGAGACTTGATTATAAAGGGGATCCCCGGTCCAAGGAGAGATCCCCAGATGATTCTCTGGACAGAGGAGAGGGTGCCTGAACCGGCCTTGGCCCACAACAATACTGATGAATATTTTGCATGTCACCATAGAACCCTCATCTGGCGATGGATGGAGATGGAGGCGGAGAACCACGTTGGTACACTGGACCTAGCTCCCTAGGTCCAAATAAGAGGCAGAAGGAAAGAGAACGTGAGCAAAGAAGGCAAGGGCAGAGGAAACCTTCATCTGACGTTGGATGGCGATACAGATGGAGACCCATATTGGAACACGGAACTGAGCACTCCACGGTCCAAATGAGGAACAGAAAGATGAAGAAAATAAAAAAAGTAATCAGGACTGCGAGGGATGCGAGCACCCACTGATACAAGGGAACTGATATAATGAGAGTTCACCAAGGCCTGTTGGACTGGGACTGAACGAGGTCGTGATCCAACCAGATTCTCTGAATGTGGCTGGCCCGGAGCCTTTTTGAAAAGCCATTAACAATGACACTGGGACTTGCTTCCTCTACATATACTGGATTTTGGCGCTCCAGTCTGTTTGGACTCTCACCTTTCCTGGACCTGGAGGGAGGGGGGGAGGAACTTGAACTTCCCGCAGGGCAGGAAACCCTGATTGCTCTAGGGGATGGAGAGGGAGGAGGAGAGGGAGTGGGGGGAGTGGGAGGGTGTTTGGAGGAGGGGCTGAAATGGAAACTTTTATAATTTAATAAAAAAAAGGAAAAAAAATCTTGTATCCTTTTACATCACTGAAGGTGCTTATGAATTGTAGAGGTTCCTTGGTAGAATTTTGGGGGTCATTTATATAAACTATCATATCACCAGCAAATAGTGAGAGTTTGACTTCTTTTTTTTTCCAATTTGTATCCATTTAATCTTCTTTTGTTATCTTATTGCTCTAGTTACAACCTTAAGTACTATATTGAAAAGATATGGAGAGAGAGTGAACAAACTTGTCTGTTCCTGATTTCTGTGGGATCGTTTGAGTTTCTCTCCATTTAGTTTGATACTGATTGCTATCTTGTTGTATGTTGCCTTTATTATTATAATTAGGTATGTTTCTTATATCTGTGCTCTCTCTAAGACCTTTATTGTGAGGAGATGTTGTATTTTGTTGAAAGCTTTTTCAGTATCTAATGAGATGATCATGTGTTTTTCTTTTTCATTTTGTTTATATGGTGGACCTCGAAAGAACAATACTCAGCTTCATATGGAAAAAGGAAAAATGCCTGGATAGCCAAAATAATCCTGGACAATAAAGGAACTTCTGGAGGCATCACACTCCCTGACTCCAAACTCTACTACAAAGCTATAGTACTGAAAATAACCTCTTATTGACATAAAACAGACAAGAAGACCATGGGAACCAAATTAAAGACCCAGAAATCAATCATATATTTATGAATGCCTGATTTTTAACAAGAAGCAACGAATATAAAATGGAAAAGAGAAAACATATTTAGCAAATGGTGTGGGCATAACAAATATCAACATGTAGAAGAATTAAAACAGATTCATATCTATTGCCATGCACAAAATTCATGTGCAAATGGATCAAAGACCTCAACATAACCGCACCAAACCTCATAGAAAAGAGAGTGGGAAACACACTTGAATGTACTGGCACAGGAGACCACTTCCTAAATATAATCCCAGCAGCACAGAAACTGAGCGCAACAATAAATAAATGGGACCTCTGAAACTGAGAAACTTCTGTAAAGCAAAGGACATCGTCAACAAGAAAAAATGGCAGCCTACAGAATGGGAAAAGATCTTCACCAACCCCACATTGGACAGAGGACCCTTCTCCAAATTACACAAAGAATTCAAGAAATTGATCATCAAAAAATAAATAATCTGATAAGAACATGACATAGAGACCTAAAGAGAGAATCTCAACAGATGAATCTAAAATGGCTCAAAGACACTTAAGGAAATGCTCAGCATCCTTAGCCATAAGAGAAATACAAATCGAAACAACTCTGAGATTCCATGGTACACCTATAAGAATGGACAAGATAAAAAACACTGATGATAACTTATGCTGGAGAGGATGTGAGGAAAAGGGAACACTCCTCCTTTTCTGGTGGTAGTGCAAACTGACACAGCCTCTTTAGATTTCAGTATGGCGATTTATCAGAAAATTAGGAAACAACCTACTTCAAGATCCAGCACTACCACTTTTGGGTATATATCCAAAGGATGCTCAATCATACCACAAGGACATGTGCTCATTTATGTTCATATTAGCATTATTTGTCATAACCAGAACCTGGAAACAACCTAAATGCTCCTCAACATAGAAATGGATAAAGAAGATGTGGTATATTAACACAATGGAGTATCACACAGCAGAAAAAAATAATGACATCTTGACATTTGGTGGTAAATGGATGAATCTAGCAAACATCATATTTAGTGAGGGAACCCAGATCTAGAAAGACAAATATAATATGTACCAACTCGTAAGTGACTTTTATACATAAAACAAAGAAAAACCAGCCTATAATATACAATCATGGAAAACCTAGACAACAGAATGAACCCTAAGAGAGACATACATTGCACTAATCTACATGGGAATAGAAAAACACAAGATCGTCTCAATAAATTGGGAGCATGGGGATAATGGGAGAGGGTAGAAGGGTATGGGAGAGAAAGGGAGGTCAGTGGAGAAAAATATATAGCTCAATAAAAACTATAAAAACATCAGAGTTCCGGGAAGAGCAAACCTCAAAACAAAATTGTCATTTGTAAAAATCTAGGTGTTCTGTTTACATAATAAACAGTCACCAGCTTCCCTCCATAGGCTCACCAGGGCAGCAGTTACTGTACTTTAGAGGGGTTTCACATCAAAATAACAATATAGCTCAAGTTTTATATTTTTCTGGTTCTGCAAATATATAACAAAATTCCTGATGCTTCAAGCTATTTTTAAGTAAAAATAGGCTTTTAATTGAGGAGTTAACTAACATTTATGCTAATGGGCCAAACTGCCTTAGCAAATAAATATATTTTCTCTGTAATATAGAAAATTCACCTGGAAAAATATAAGTATTTTTCACTTTTAAATTTCAAATTGTTGAAAGTTTTAAATTATTAATTGGTTCCTTTCTCCTATGCTTTGTGGTAAATCCCCACTGGTGAGTGTGCATTTAATATAGACTATTATATGTTAATTTTTCAGTTCTGCGTCCACTCATTTAGCAAATTTATTAAATAGTTGTCAAGTGTCAGACATGGTTCAGTTATTAAACATATATCAAGTAAATAGCTGCATTTATGCTTAGATATTTATGTATCTAATAACTCAGGAGGTAAAAATAACTCAAAGAGGTACTGTATCTTTAGTGACACATGCTATAAAGATGAGGTCTGGAACTCACATAGCAATTGAAAGGAATGTGAGGAGGATGTGCTCATGTAAATACAGCATAGTATTCAGCAAACAACTGAATTGGCCCTGAAGGAGAACTGTAGATTTACCATAGCATGGCAGAGCAATGCACAGTCCCTGAAGAGAAGCTGTGCCTTCCATCTTTGATTTACAGCAAGGCATGCAGTATAAACACTGAGTAGTAAAGGAAGAAGTGGTAAAGGGGCCACTTGAGAGGGCCAACCTGCCAGAAGATAAAAACTGGCTATAGAGGAAGAGGTTTGGTTTCTCTGTCCATTGCTTTGTTTTTAGGGGAAAAAAAAGTAATCTCAAAATAAGCTCTTTGTAAAACGGTTAATGTTGTTGTTTCCTCTATTTACAAATTCTGAGCAGTGCAGACACTTATTCAAAGGCAGCCCCTCTGGAGCAGATGACAATATAATATATAATTCTAACTGACCTCCTGAGGTCTCTGTGTTGACTGGCTTTGTAAACAAGCATAACAGATCAACGTCTATCTTCTCATCTGTCCGTCTCCATTCTCTTCCCTCTAGACATTCACCATCTGATATATTGATACTTAAAGGAATGGTGTTGAGAATCAGAGCCTTAATTGAGATGAGCCAATTCATCAACAATATGAAACTTTCGATTCCCCTGCAATTAGAAGTATGTTTCATCTAAAATCCTCAAGCTTCAAAGAAAAATGCTAGCTGAAGTACAATACTGGCTTGCAGCTACAGAGACACATCTCTCTAAACGTATTCAAAATTGCTTTAGCAATTCTATAAAGGCAGTTAGGTCACCCACCACAAAATTCAGTTACAACAAGAGAAATGCAGTAACTGTTTAATCATAAATAGAAATATAACAAAGAAGAGGAGGAAACACTAACATGCTGCAGACAATCTTTTGAGGGGTGGAGAAGGAGGCAAATTAAATGTCAGGGATACATGAAATAACAGAAACTATTGAAAATAACAGAAATTTAGTCTTTGAAGGTAAAAGCTTATTCTACAATGTATTTAGACCTAACTATTTTCAGTTCTTCCATTCACTCATGAACATTTACGTTGTTTCTATACACCCACTGCTGTGAATAGGATTTCAATAAGCATGGTTATGTAGGAATCTGTCTGACCTAGGGATTTCCATTCAGTTGAGTTGAAGAGTGGGAGGAGTGAGAATATGAACAAGACCATGATGGGGGCACCCACTGAAATAGTTTACCTGAGCTAATTGGAGCTCACCAACTCCAACCAGACAGGAACAGAACCACCATAGGTCGAAACTAGTCCATCAGAATGTGGATAGCAGTTGTATGGTTGGGTGGGTCCTATCACTCACTCCTAAACTATCTGCTACTGATTTAGTAGGAAGAGGAAAACATGTTGCCTTTAGTTGTGTATCCACTGTTGATCCCACTCAGGTCCAATGGATAGCCCCAATTCAAACTAAGCCAAAAGTCACTAGTCAGGGAAAAAAGAGAAAGGGGCAAGGGAGTTTGGTAATAGAGCAAGGAAAGAGATAACAGAAAAGAAGTGTACAGAACCAGAAAGAATTATCTACTTGTGTGAAATCATCAAAAAACTAACATTATTAGTACATAAAATATATACAAATGTACAATGACACAGATAACTCATGTTAAAGATCACAATACCCAAGATTTAGCAAGTACTCCGTACATGTTCACCATTTTTAATACAAACAACCTCACTCTAGTTCATAAACATCTATTTTTATTATCCAATTAAAATAAAGGAAATTTAACCAAAGTAACCAAAAATTGTGCTGATATTAACATTGCAAGACAGCCTTCTTTAAACCCATATTTCTGTGGAGCCTGCCTCTTCATGGTCACCGCATGACTGTGATCACTAACTGTTACCAGCTCCATTGTCAGGCGCATCAGTGAATCTCAAAAGCACGAAGGAAGAAAGCATTTAGCATATGTCAGTCAGTGAACTGGAACACTTGCTAGATGTGGTCTAACATATTTTTACTGCTGGTCCTCTGCTTGCTCAGGAAGAATTAAATCGATTCACATACCCTCTGATAGTTCAGAACAATCGAAGAATCAAGCCTGTATATCCTGGATGCTTAGCAGTAAAACATCTACTCAAGTTTAACAAATTCTAGGCCCATGGTGCTCATACCAGAATTTCTACCTCAGTTTATTAAAAGTAAGGGTGAAGTCTGCTTTTTCACACATATCCTGTCTTACTTGTACATGTAAAAACTGAACCTTTTGGTAGAGCTGAGATTAAAAAATGATTTCAGAGCTAAGGGAGATGAAAACAGAGCAATATAGCAGAGTTCATAAAACCGTGATCATTCAGGAAAGCTGTGATTCAAGGTTCTTTTTTCTTGCACACCTTCAATCAGGATTTTGAAACCGAATTCTCTGTGCACTAAAATCACTTGGGAAGCAAATGCAGCATTTGGATATGTAGGGTTTCTCATAGATTTTTAAGAGATAACAGCTATAAAATTGAAAATTGAGGAAGGACAGATTATATCACTTAGCCAAATCAAGATATAGACGTTCATGTTCTATGACTATGACCAATAAATGCCACTTTACTGTGGTACTCTTAGAAGTTTTCATTTTCTTTTCTTTGTTTTTTAAAGTCAACCATAACAATAGATTTATACCTCTTTATTTTATAAGTCACATTAATTCTTTTTTCTTTTGTCTCTTTTACCTCCCTGAGTGATAACTCATACATGCTATCACAAACTCATCTTGCATTGTTTGCATCAGGAACTAGAAGCTATTTCTGCTGCATAATGAGAATAAAGGTATGTTTTGCAGTGCTGAGAATGACCTATAATATCTAAACCATTAAACTCTACACATAATTTTAATTTTAACAAACGTTATCTGTATAATATAGATATCATTCATGCATTGTACTTTCTAAACAATGGTTCCTTCAGTATTTACTGAGTCACTGGCTTCAATCAGTGGTGGTAGCAATTAACAACAACAATGAAGGATATTCAGGAACTGGAAAGATGGATCTATGTTTAAGAGCATCTGCTTCTCTTTCAGATGGTCCAGCTTCAATTCTCAAGCTAACAAGAGTATGTAACTCAAGTCCCAGGGCATTCAACACCCTCTTTTGTATTGGTGAACACTGAATAAACATGGTATATTGACATATATGAAGATAAACCACTCATACACATAAAAAATAACTTAAAAATAAAAAATCCAGATATCTGGTAAATCATGAAGCATAAAAATGTAATGGTTTTTTTTTTTGCAATCAGACATATGTTTACAGAATACATGTACCCAGCCCATTTGCCAATATCTGGAAGAATTTCCTTTGAGGAAGCTTCTCTCAAAGTACGTGCAAAGAAAGTTTTGTTAAGAAAGCCCTCCTGTCTCACTCTCTCTTTCTGTTAAGGAAAGATCTCTCACTCTCTCTTACTTGGGTGTGGGTGTGGATGTGGGTGCATGTGTATGAAACTGTTTTAGACAACTCTAAATTATGGGCACATTTCCAGAGATAAAGGAGTTAAAACATGTTGATGAGTAATTTATGAGGAGAGTAAGGAAGAGGAAGGTAGTAAATAAACCAGGAAAAGAAGAAAAGTGGAGCATCATGACTTTTCAGATATTCCCTAGTGAGATGCACAAAGATTCAAGATGCAGACAGGATAAAACAAATATGTATGTTTGCAGGGGGGGCAAATGATACACTAAATGGAATAAACACATATTAACACACATGCATACACACACACACACGTACGTGCATACACATGCACACAAGCATGTGTCTATGCTTCATTTCTGAAAAATGGATTATGGATGTTCTTGTTTTCTTAAAAAAAGAAGGGGAAATTGTGTGGGGTAATTCTGTATTTTGTCAATTATAGTTTAAAATAAACGCTGATTGGCCAATAGCCAAAAAGAAAGTATAGGCAGGACAACCAGACAGGAAGTAGAAGTGGGGCAATGAGAACATGAGAATTTTGGGAAGAAGGAAGCTTTTTCCCCAGTCCTGTTCAGACAAAGAAGAAATAGAATGTGATCTGCCCCACTGAAAGAGATACTGAGACATGTGGGTAACATAGATAAGAACAATGGGTTAATATAAGTTACAAGAGTTAATAAGAAGCCTGAGCTAATGGGCCAATCAGTTTATCATTGATATAGACCTCTCTGTGTGATTTCTTTGGGGCTTACTGGCTGTGGGAACTGGGCAGGACAAAAACCCCAACAAGCAGGCCCACATTTACAAGATAAAGCATCTATAAACTATTGATTATTAATAAACTAAATGTACTAATAGCCAGAAAAATCTACTTCTGCATTTAAATAGCTTTTTGTATTCAAAATATTTTTTCTCTTTGGATTGGCAGCACTCAATGCAAAAGACTTCATTTTTTATTGTATATTACTGTGCTATAATTCTTACCTCTTTATTTACCTTATCAAAATGGCAAGAGAAGATTTTTTTCGGCATTCTTTTATAAAAACTGAACTTTGATAAGGGATTATGATGCATACTAAAAGAATGATTCTTGAAGCAGAAAATATATTTCCATGAAAAGAAATGCCAGCTGCTTAAAACACTGTCTTCTTCATGATCTGCCTTGAACCAACACTGGTAACAGTAAATCATACTGAGTATAAATCCCACTGTAATTGCATCAAACTGCTACCATGTAAAATCTTTTACTTTCACTATAGTCCTTTAGGAAAATATTTTGCTTATTAAAAAATGAGTGTAGAGGCCTATATGTCAGCAATCTGTTCAATGCTGAAGACAGATATCTAGTTTAGGAGTGTCCTCAGGGTAAACAGTAAATTAATAAGAGAACAAAGAAGACCAATTTTTTTTAATTGAAAATGAATTCTTCTCTCATACAGAGCATCCCAAATATTTTCCCTTCCTTCCATTCCTTCTAGCTCTCCCTAACACCCCATCTCCTCCAGATCCACTAGCCCTTCATTTCCTCTTCGGAAAAGAACCTGCCTCTACGAGACAGTCAAAAGACAAGGCAATTCTTAAAACCCCATCCACGCCCTGCTTCTCTCTTGGAGCTTGCTGCACAGATGATCAATTTTTTCAACTTCTTCCACCTTCAAGATCATCTTCTTTAAATGAGGAAATATTTGACACTACACAATTATGATCACTTTGCTGCTTTGCTCATGTTTAAAAGCAAGCATGGCTCTATTGGATTTTCAATGATGTAGAGAACTAACATAGCATGTGATAATAAATTTATTTTTAATGAGAATAAAAGTTTTCTAATTTGAGTATTCTTGCACTTTGAGCTATCGCCTTAATAACACATTCTAGGGGCTGTTAGAAAGGGTCAAATGAGTTTACTATGATGACTTCAGCACAGATGGAATCATTCATTGCTCCTAAATTCATAATACCATCTGTTTAATACTTATATTTGCTGTGTTCTTTCTTTCTTTTTTGGAGACAGTGTTTCTCTGTAGGTTTGGAGTTTAACCTGGAACTAGCCCTTTTTATTTATTTGTTTTATTGATTTTTATTGAGCTCTACATTTTTCTTTGCTCCACTCCATAGACCTGTCTGGCCTCAAACCCAGAGATCCGCCTGCCTGTACTGCCAAGTGCTGAGATCGAAGTCGTGTGCCACCACTGCCCAACTGCTGTGGTCTTTCTTTCAGTTTCTTAGGATAGGATAACAATTAAGTTATATTGAAAATTCCATTTTATTGTAATGATTTTCATAGTTTGCAGAGATGGATTTGACAGAATATAGGACAAATGACTATACCCTCCAATTGACTAATAACTACTGCAATTTGCAAGAGTTTTGCTTTTGTTTCTTGAGAAAAGGAGGAGAGACAAGAAGGTGGTGTGTAGGGATGAGGGCAGATTCTGTGTGAAGTTTGGCGAAAGGAAAGGTTGTTACCAAAATATATTGTATCAAAAAATTTTGAAGAGTAAGTTCTAAGGCAGTTTATAATCATATTTATTTTACCAATACTTTACAATAAGAAATCATGAATTTGTAAGATTCTATAGAAGAAATTATTTGTTAATTTCATGTCAAGAAAACTATCACTGGTCCTTATCATGTGTACTGTAGATTAACATGAGATATCATCACTAAGCCTCGGGTCAAGGTCAGATTTGGTAGAAGTGAGGGATTTGAGGTAGAAAAAGGTCTTCTAGATTCAAGATGCAAAAGAAGGTAACTTAGACGGGACAATCAGGAGAATACTTTTATTCAACCTCCAGTCCATTTTGATGCTAGCATGTCACTTCTTACTTCCCACAGCAACTTGTGTTCTCACAGACATGGCTCTATTAAGTAAGCCATACTTTCTCATTTACTGCTTCTCTTCTGGACAAGATTCTTAGTACCATAGCTAATTAAATTCCATGTCCATTGCCCTATAATTAGATTTTAGTTAATAGTAAGGAAGAGGTTGTCTAATTATTATGCATGCACATATATTATACACACCTGTAAACTGACACTTATAATTATCTGTGTGGTGTAAGAGAACGTTAACTCATGCAAAAGTTACTAGAAACACCTTTTTATTAAAGTGACAGGGTCTATTTATTCTATTGCACTGCCCACTCACTTATCCTCCTACATAAGCAGTAACTCCAAGGGAAGGAATGGAAGTTCCAAGGCTTGAGAGGTGAAATTTAAACATGCTTGTGGTATGGAAACAGCTTTATCTGTTAATGGCCTTGAAAGCCTTATAATTAAGGCCAACTAAAAAAATTAAACAGACAATTAGCTTGTCCTTTAAGGGTATAAACAAAGTGGAGATTTTAAACATTAGCAAGACGAACTCCACATTAGAAAATCCTCTTGCCTGGAGTTTAATTCTGCTTCGTTACTGTTGTTGCATCACAATAGCAGGTGACCAAGATATTGGGCTAGAAGGAATCAAGGGAGGGAGAAATGAATGAAAGGTTCCCACACTTGCATTTGATATGGTCAGAAAACTGCACGTGTGCTTCAATCAATCTGCTGCAAAGCAAATGCCTTGGCGGAATAACTTGAAAATGATGTATGCTTGGCCAAGTACATTTGTAGTCATCTATCCTTGAAAACACAAAAATACATCAGCAAACCAGAAGCTCGATGACGTGACAGTGTCTTGGCCATAGTTTATTTTCAAACATGCTGTCTCTGCACAAATGTTAGGTAATGATGATGAAAGCAATTTCAGAATAATTACAGTCCAATCATTTGGCTCCCAGCCCCTCCTGAATCTCACTGTCAGTTGCTCGGTTCCTTGGAGATTAACATCTCTTGCTACAGTGAAGAAAGCACTGATGGAGACTCTTGCCTATGTATATCATAATACTGAGAATATGAATGATAAACTGGGATAGTATCAGCTCCCTTGGCTCATCTGTATTGATAATTGATTGTTGTAATCTCTCTTCGGTCCTCCCTGGACTTTTTTTTTAATTTATAAAAGTTTATTAACTTATAAAAGTTTCCATTTCTGCCCCTCCTCCCAACACCCTCCTACTCCCACCACTCCCTCTCCTCCTCCCTCTCCATCCCTAAGAGTAGGCAGGGTTTCCTGCCCTGTGGGAAGTTCAAGTTCCTCCCCCCTCCAATCAGGTCCAGAAAGATGAGTATCCAAACAGACTGGATCCCAAAAATCCAGTATATGCGGAGGAAACAAGTCCCAGTGTCATTGTCAACGGCTTTTCAGAAAGACCCAGTGCCAGCCGCATTCAGAGAATCTGGTTGGATCACGTGCTCGTGAAGTCCCAGTCCAACTGGCCTTGGTGAACTCTCATTAGATCAGTCCCCTTGTATCAGTGGGTGAACGCACTCCTCACGGTCCTGCCTTTCTTGTTCATGTTCTCCCTCCTTCTGCTCCTCATTTAGACCTTGGGGGCTCAGTCCAGTGCTCCAATGTGGGTCTCTGTCTCAATCTCCATCCATTAACGGGTGAAGGTTCCCTCTGATCCTGCCTTCTTTGCTCACGTTCTCTTTCCTTCTGCTTCTCGTTTGGACCTAGAGAGTTAAGTCCAGTGTTCCAATGTGGGTCTCTGTCTCTATCTCCATCCATCGCCAGATGAAGGTTCTATGGTGATATGCAAAATATTCATCAGTATGGTTATGGGGCAAGGCCGGTTCAGGCACCCTCTCCTCTGTGCAGAGAATAATCTGGGGATCTCTCCTTGGACCTGGGATCCCATTTATAATCAAGTCTCTTGTAAACCCTAAAATGACTCCCTTAGTTGAGATATATACTTCCCTGATCCTATATCCATCTTTTCTCCCTCCCCCCCATCCCATTCCACCAAGCCATCCCCAGTCCTCCCCCTCTCCCTTCTCTCTAACCCGCTCTACTTCCAACAACCCCCTCACCCCCCCATGCACCCGAGGTTGCCTGGTACTCTTGTCTACTTCCAATCTCCAGGAGGATAACTACATGATTTTCTTCAGGTTCACCTTCTTATTTAGCTTCTCTAGGATCACGAATAATAGGCTCAAAGACCTTTAATTATGGTTAGAATCCACTTATGAGTGAATACATACCATATTCCTCTTTTTGGGTCTGGCTTACCTCACTCAGTAAAGCGTTTTCTATGTCCATCCATTTGCATGCAAAATTCAAGATGTCATTGTTTTTTACCGCTGAGTAAAACTCTAATGTATATATGTTCCACACCTTATTTAACCATTCTTCTATTGAGGGGCACCTAGGTTGTTTCCAGGTTCTGGCTATTACAAATAGTGCTGCTATGAACATAGTTGAACAAATGCTTTTGTGGTATGATAGGGCATCTCTTGGGTATATTCCCAGGAGTGGAATGGCTGGGTCCTGAGGGAGGTTGACTCCCAGTTTCCTGAGAAACCGCCACACTGATTTCCACAGTGGCTGCACAAGTTTGCATTCCCACCAACAATGGATGAGAGTTCCCCTCTCTCCACATCCTCTCCAGCATAGGCTATCATTGGTGTTTTTGACTTTAGCTAATCTGACCAGTGTAAAATGGTATCTCATAGTTGTTTTGATTTGCATTTCCCTGATCGCTAATGATGTTGAGCATGACCTAACGTGTCTTTTGGCCATTCGAAGTTCTTCTGTTGAGAATTCTCTGTTCAGATCAGCACCCCATTTTTGAATTGGGTTGATTAGAGTTTTATTGTCTAGTTTCTTGAGTTCTTTGTATATTTTGGAGATCAGGCCTTTATCTGATGAGGGGTTGGTGAAGATCTTCTCCAAGCCAGAAGGTGTTTTTAAGGAGAGAGGGTTAGAGAGAAGGGAGTAGGGGAGGAATGGGGAAAGCTCGGGGGACTGGGATGGAGGGGAGGGAGGAAGGATGGATATGACCCGGAATCAGGGAAGAATATATCTCAACTAAGGGAGTCATTTTAGGGTTTACAAGAGACTTGATTATAAATGGGATCCCAGGTCCAAGGAGAGATCCCCGGATTGTTCTTTGGACAGAGGAGAGGGTGCCTGAACCGCCTTGGCCCATAACCATACTGATGAATATTTTGCATATCACCATAGAACCTTCATCTGGCAATGGATGGAGATAGAGACAGAGACCCATATTGGAACACTGGACTTAACTCCCTAGGTCCAAACGAGAAGCAGAAAAAAAGAGAACGTGAGCAAAGAAGGCAAGACCAGAGGGAGCCTTCATCCGACGATGGATGGTGATACAGACGGAGACCCACATTGGAGCACCGGACTGAGCCCCCCAAGGTCCAAATGAGGAGCAGAAGGAGGAAGAACATGAAAAAAGAAATCAGGACCGCAAGGGGTGCGATCACCCACTGATACAAGGGGACTGATCTAATGAGAGTTCACCAAGGCCAGTTGGACTGGGACTGAACGAGCACGTGATCCAACCAGATTCTCTGAATGTGGATGGCCCGGAGTCTCTCTGAAAAGCCATTGACAATGACACTGGGACTTGTTTACTCCGCATATACTGGATTTTGGGGATCCATTCTGTTTGGATACTCACCTTCCTGGACCTGGAGGGAGGGGGGAGGAACTTGAACTACCCACAGGGCAGGAAACCCTGACTGCTCTTAGGGATGGAGAGGGAGGAGGAGAGGGAGTGGGGGGAGTGGGAGGGTATTGGGAGGGGGCGGAAATGGAAACTTTTATAATTTAATAAACTTTGGAAAAAAAAAGATTTTGAAATGAACAAGACCCTGAAATCATACTAAAAGCTTTCACAGAAACTGTGATGCCATAATACATACTTTTTCAACACATTCTGTACAGCAATACTGCTATGTGATAATAGACAATACACATATACAGTAAACCTTTTGTTGCAGGATATACTGAGCAGAGTTGTTATGGAGGGTAATCAGCTGACCATGGAGTTATCTAAGAAACTCTGCAATTGAAATGTCTATTTTTGCAGTTTATAAAGTGTTAAGCTTCATTCACACACACACACACATGGATGCTTCATGTAGCTTCTTATTGTGGAGTGGATAACGATGTGCTTCAGACATACTTTCTTTTACACTTGTCTACATTTTTTTTGTCACAGACCTTTCAATACTCTGTCTCCCAATTCCATCCCTCCGTGTATTAAAATGGAATAAATTTTTCTTCACTTTCAGTTAGCAAAACAAATCATATCATGGGCAAGTACTCTTTGGAAACTGTTCACCCCAGTCAACATTATTTAAATGATCTTCTTCAGGACCTAACTGTTCCTTTCGCAAATTCTGACTATGCAAAACAAAAGCTGGTAGATAACCACAACTCAGCTCCTGCTGAAAAGAGCTAATAATTAGTCTATCTAAAGTTAACTGACTTTACACAATTATTAATATTGTGCAAAGTGTCATTTTTCTTTGTGACTTTAAAACATGGTAGGTTTGAAGGACAGAGAATATATTGGAAAAAACCCAGCAAGAATATAAGCAGATTCCATTTTGACTTAGCTTTCATAAACTTCTTAGGCAGGCAGGCAAAATAAATAAATCACATGAAAGGAACTGATATTATTCATACTGGATAATAGGCTTCACACCCCTTTGATATTCCCACAAAGGAGATGCGAAATAACTATCGGATCCCATCAGAACATGGAGCTTTCTCTAAGTGTAATAGAGTAGGGTCTGGGTTTGATAAAGGGGATCAAGCTCATAAAAGTATGCAAACAGCACTTTTGGAAGCATCAATAAATATATTGGATTATTTGTACTTTAGGATAAAAGACACTTAATTAAAAATTCTTTCATGCATTATTATTGTGTGTTTGTATGATGTACATGGAAGTTATTCAAATATCATGGCATCTGTATAGAACTCAGAGAAAAACTCTGTGGTGTTATCTCATTTCACCTCCACAAGGACCTTCACTCAGGTCTTAAAGTTTACCCTCCAAGTACACTTACCTCTGAACTATCATGTAAGCCTCCAAGATTCATGTAGTGAAAGTACATGATCATGGGGAGGAAGATGCAGAAGAGCTATCTGGCTATTCACTAAAGAAATTCTGCAGATGAAACAGAGAAAAATCAAACACATTACCTTAGGACACTCATCACCATTGGCATTGTGAATGTGAACACTTGATTCACACTTAAATAGTAAAAACTTTTCATTATACTTAATTCTTTGGCTGTTGTGGGACTGAGAGGGTAAGACACATTATTGAATAAAGGGACTGATTGTCAGTTTATGACCACAATGATGGCTCATCATTTGCCTGTCAATCTCATTTTGGAGAGTATTAGAAAATCAAATGGATTTATACATTAAAACAATGATAAATAGATGGAATGAGCAAGTGAACAGACTGAGGGTTGAAAACACACATGCACACACACATACATGCTCACACACATGCACGCACATACCATGCACACACACAAACACACATGCTCTCTCTCTTTCACACAGACAGACACATACACATGGTCACACTATGTGAGTGATTTCTTAAGATTTCCCTTCTTAAGGGAACTCACATTTATTAGGCTTGGAAATAAAGATCGTCAATATCAGACCCTACCTAGTCATTAAATCACATGTTTTTTGTAGATAGAAAGGCTTTCAGTATTTGTGTCGTACTGTATGTTGAAAAGAAGACGTCTTTAAACTTTTGTAAATACTTGATTTCAGCTTAAAACTCTCTCTTTGACTAGACGTTGAGAGGAAGTGGACTTTGATCAAATATTTTTCTAGTACAACAAGTTACCTTGCAACTTCATTAAGTCCTAGCTCTGTAATAATGTAAAGGCTTGTATGTCCTCTGTCAGTGGATTCTGCCTCAGATGCCTACACGCAGCAGCATCCCTCATGGACACGACAGAAGACAAAACCGTTTTAGAAAATCAGCTCTTTAGTAGATGAAGCTCAGATTCAGATCTTTCTATTTCTGAAAAGTGCTGGAGGAGGGTGTATCTTGATCCCTATCCTGACATTCAGGACGGCAGTCTCATCATTTTATTGAGTTTTGCAGCCTGACTGGTGCTGTGTAAATAAATAAATAACTGTCAGGAAATAACAAGGAAGGAAAATCTACCTGTTTGTCCTATGTGTGTCATTGTGCTACATTCTTGAGGAAATTTGCAGGTGTGGAATTATTCTCCAAAAAATGGCTGAGCACTGAACAGCACCTGTTTTAAGGAGACCTGAAGAACCTTGCTAAACTCTTTCCAGCAATACCAACAATGAGACAGAGATTGTTCTTAATTTAAATAAAGATGGAGTGTCTTTGTATCAGAAACGGATGCTTTCTTCTTCCCCCTGCTCTCTGGAAGAGCTGCACTCTAACCAGGCCTCACTGTTTCAACAACGCTTCTCAAGACACTTATCTCAAGACTTATTATGCAAAATCCTTTAAATTAAATGAAATTCTCAGTAGCTTCCACATGTATTTTCATGTATAGATAAAAATAATAAGATTGACATTTCAGGTTAATAGGTAAGGAATACAAGTAACCAGCTCATCTCAGTGCTGAAGGGCCCGGAGGTGCTCAGCACCCAAAGCCTGATATAATGACAATAGAATTTATGCCACTCCACCATCACTCACCGCCATCACCTTCATCTTGAGCTGGAGATCATACTATCATTTCATTTAAAAATACTCCTTCAACATCATCATTATTATTATTGTTATTGTTATTATTATTATTTGAGACAGCGTTTTTCTCTATCTTTGGAGTCTGTCCTGAAACTAGCTCTTGTAGATCAGACTGGCCTCAAACTCACAGAGACCTGCCTGTCTCTGCCTCCCAAGCACTAGGATTAAATGCATACTAAAATGCTCCTTATTTTAAAGGTAACTGTAATTTGATTATAGGACTACAACATTGAAATAATAACAGGAAATCTTAGCAGGAACAATTGCACAAATTTTTAAGCCATTAAGGTGATACCACAGTTTTTATATCTTATTTATTAGCTACTCTCTGAACTTAAGTATCAAATATATGCATGCTATACATATGCAAAACTGATTTATAACTTTCATTTAGCAAAATATACTACAACCTATATTCTTATGAATAAGCATGCCAGTTAACAAGTCTGCAAATGTAATTCTGGGTATAATAGCATTTCTTTTGTAGTTGAAAAATCAGAACCTATTTAGGTATTTGTTCTTTCCACTTTTAGAATCAAGATTTTTCAGGGCTCAGAAAAATGTCAATAAACTAGAGTTGAATATAAAATGAAGCAGCCAAATCAAGGAGGTGATGGCATAAGGACTTGAATGTCTAAGGACAAATTTGGATCCCTTCAAAGGAAGCACAACACCAAGGTTGCCTGTGGAAGATGAACATTTCCCAAGGAGTGCATTGAGGAGAAGGTGCACATGGGAGGCCCGGGAATCAAAACCAACATACAGTAAGTGTCTGGGGGGGAAAAGAATCACCACAAGTGCATTTCTCTAAACATACGAGTTGCGAGTGCATTGACGAGGACCGCGATTTTACTAAAATACTAGAGGACTAAGAAAACACTGGAGAGACCAACACAGAGCTCAAACATTGTAGGGTTATAAAGGGAAACCAGGTCTCCTGGAAGTTCTACATATACAGAAAAGATGATAGTGCACAGGTGAAAAAACATCGAGGACTTGGTTGTAATTCCTGTTTCAGTTCTTTCATCTCCAGAATTGTTTTTTTTTTATTTTTCTTAAAGTATAAAATGTTAGTGGTCATTGTGTAATGAAGAATTTAGGCTTAATCAATTTCACACTGCAAACAGTTGCTGCATGCATGTGTTTTTTGTGCCTTCACGGCTATAAGTATATTACTTTATATTATTTTAACAATGTATTTTTTGATTGTGTGTGGGGGCATGCATACATATGTATATGTGACATCAGGTGCCCATAAATGTCGAAGGTGTCAGGTTCTCATGGAGTCATAGGTGAGGTGGTTGTGAGCAGTCTGATTTTAGGATTGAGCTTGGGTCCTGTGGAATATAAATATACACTATTACTTTCTGAGCTATCTCTCTATCCATCCCTTATTTTACACTAATGATTTTGCAGGAATATAAAAGATGACTACTTTTATGTAGCATCTATTCTAGAAAGGAATGATGATTCTTCCAAAGAGTGGGAGAAAAGATGGCTGTTCTTGAGTTTGACCAGGGGTGAAAATTTCGTCTGCAAAAGCCTCAGACCTTTCCATAGTCTCTACATGCTCAGGTTTTCATAACTTCTGTGCTAATAGTCAGAACATGGGTGGCCAGTCCCAGCATGCACACTGCAATGCCTCAAATTCAGAATTATCTGTACATTTAAATGTTTATTTCTCAGACTGTAAACATGTAGTCTTAGCCTCCCTGATGACGCATTTTCCAGAACTGTATCACATGCAAAAGCAAGGTGTTGAAGGGACTAAGTAAAGAGCTGGTGGTTGTAGCTACCACAGAGGGAGGTGAGCTGTACTAACATGAGGAAACAGGGCTGAGACAGGATGTCAGTAACTAATAGGGTTTGTCATAATATGGTTCCACTTTTAGATAGATTTCAAGGCAATTAAGAAGAGCAAACTTCTTATAGTACAAACGTAGAGTACTAACAGTCAATGACTGACAGAACCTTGTAGGCTACAATAATGAGGGTAGATTTTATTGTAGATAGAATGAAGACCCGTTGGGTGTTCTTTCAGCATAACATTTTGGTTGCAGCCTATGCTAGGTTATAATTTGCTCAAATGATTTAATATAATTTTTCCTATTCTTTTGTTATACACCGTTCTTCCTACACAGTTTTTTCCTTTGCCATAGCATTCCAGTCATGGTAGCCCTCCTATAAGGAATTGTTTCTGCAACTTTCCAAAAGAGGTCTAAGTACTGATGTTTTGCAAGAATTGCTCCTCTTCTGTGCAAACGAGGACACAAAGCTTGTGATTGGCTCTGTCTGAGAACCTAAACCTTAATTACAAAGCTATTTCTCACTTTACAGTTTCTAGAGGCATTTCATAAAATTTAGGGCTTCATCCCTCTTCAGTGATGTTCACGTTTTAAAGATGAATCAATCAAACCTTTGCTACCTGCTCAAAATGATAAAGATAATGAGCCTGCACCTTTTGCTCACTTTCATTGCCTAGTTCCTTCTACAAAAGCTTGGGTAAAAAATCTGCAATGTGTCCTGGAATTCTTTAGCCTCCTGTCTGCCCTATTCTCTTTTTCCCTACAGACTTATCTCTTTTCCACTTTGGTGCCTTGTTTTCTAACTGAGATATAAGGTTCACAGAACGTAGGTCACAGGCCATCCTGTTCCCATTTATTGTTATGTTTTTATTAACACACCACTGGAATTACAGAGTACATTAATTACCTAGTGTAAGTATGTTCAGAAAATGCCCAGAAAGTGAAATAAGTCCCGCTGTCATTACACTATTGACTATGCATTCTGATTCTAGAATTTTGTGTCTGTAATATTACCCAAGAACACCAAGTTACTATTATATGTATCTCAGGCAGAAGTTTTTGGTATAAATAATACGTTTTTGCCCCAATTCTTCCCAGTGCCTTACTTTCCTACAGGTAGATTAACTCCAAAACCTTTATAAAGAGCAAAGCAAATCCAAAGCTTGTGGCTCACACCCACAGTTGCCGCTAAGCATCTTCACACGCCTAGTAGCAGAGAGAGGTTCACCCATGACAGATGCTCATGCAGCTACTTCCACAAAAGAGGCCACCTGCCTTCATCTGAATTTCAAGCTCTTTCTGTTATCTCCATCTTTATCTGGTTTAGGAGGTCGTAAATTATCTTTCTCTCTGTTCAAAGCTTTGCCTTCCGAAACTGACTCCATGCAAAACACACTGTATTTGGAATTGAGAGCTCGTTCAAAGTTGAACATTTTAACCAGGTACATTTTATTTTTTTAAAAAAATATTATTCATTAACTACGAAAAGCAAGAAGGAACTCACTGGAAAGGAAAATGGCATGAAGTACACTGATGGCCTCTTTAGAATGTCCTTCTGTCGAATTTTATCTCTATTGAAGATTATACAGCCAAAGCAAAGCTAGTGGTCAGCTTGTGTGTAAACTACAAGTGTTCCATGATGGAGAATAAAGAAGATCTTGGGGAGTACTGACAGATAAAATCCTCCCCAGAAACCCCATTAAATTTCACCTCTCCTTTCGAAAAACCCCCTCCTGTAAGGCTCATGGTAGGGTGAAAAGTTTAAATGCTTGTAAACACCTGTGAGACAAAAAGGAAAGGTTCCAAAGATTTGACATATGCAGAGGAAAAGCGTCTATTTAAGGAAGCAGAACCTTAGTTGAAATGAACGGATAAATTGTCTGTTCTCATTTGAAGCAAGTCAGTTAGAGCCAGCAAGTTCCCAAAACCAGTCCCAACGTGACACCTAGTGGCAACTGGAGGATTAACCCTTCAGGTCCTGATGAATCAATGTGTCTCCAAGGCTTTATTTTGTTGTTTTTGTTTATTTGTTTGTTTTTTCTTCCTTGATGACTCAAATTGCTTACTTGGGAAGGAATTCATTAATTTCACAGGAAAGATCAATTACACAGAAAAATCTCCTCACAGGGAAGTGTTAACTCCATAGTTTTGAAAATGGTACTCAATCTCATTTCCACGGCCCCCATGTGTAAATTGTTTCTTCCTCAGAATCTGTGAACAATGTCTCCCACCCTCACCTAACATCTCAATGCCTATTTATAAATTCAAAGATCTGAAGCCCTTCCCTTCCTCTTTTAAATAATAATTTTTCATCTTTAATAAGTGTGATAGCCATCTCAGGAGATTATACATGGTACTCTTTGAAAGATTCCAGCACTGACAAAATTTCACAAAAAAGTTAATTATTCAAAAGTGTTTATACATGAAGAGGTCACTTTGACTTCTTTTCTTTAACTCTTGTGTATTATGAGGCGTTTCTTCCTTCCTTCCTTCCTTCCTTCCTTCCTTCCTTCCTTCCTTCCTTCCTTCCTTCTTCCTGTCTTTCTGGTTTTTATTATTGCTTAGGCTTTTTTCCAACATTTAACAATATCTACCCAAAGACACACATACACAATATATGTATACATATTTACACATATACACATATATGCACACACACAAACATGCATACACACATGTACACGAAGACATGAACACACACACACACACACACCTGGTAAATACAATCACATTTTGATACTCTATCTTCTTAGTCTTTGTAAAACCCTGTCAACACAAGTTTTAGTGCCTCGGTTTCATTTCCTCCCTGGATACACATTAACCCTTTCCTGAGTAAACACAGGTTTTTTTTTTTTCCGTTTTGTTTTGTTTCTTTTTTTTTTTTTTTGAGTAAACACTCTTTTAATGTTTTAGTCTTTCCCCGTCTCTTTTCTGATCAAGCATTCATCACAAATAGGCTGATGAAAGGGGAACATGTTTAGAGATGAAGTGATAGTGTTCAAAAACAATTACGCTGATATGGGCTCAAGCTTTTCTGCCTAGTACAATAAAATACAAAGTAATTGTAGGAATAGTTTGACTTTCCAACTCTAAATTTTTATTCACACACGTTAGTTCTAGCTCCATCAGTTTCTTAGGACATGAATTCAATTTCTCTCACGCGAGTTTACCTACGCACCTTAGAGAAATTTGTGTTCTCTGTGTAATTAATCCCATCGCTATATCTTTGTAGTCCTCAATTGTGCTTTAAAAATGAGCTTCTAACATTCCCATCTTATGGAGAAAGCAACTGAGGTTCAGCGAGCTGCTAGTCCTCCAACTGAGATTTCAGGAGCTACGATGCCATGTTTTCAGGCCTGATGGTCTTTGTAGCAAGGCCTCTGGATATTTAGAAAGAAGTGAAAATTCCACTCATATCTGGAAAGATCTCCTTAGCATTAAAGTGGTTGTCTAGGAAACCCACAGTATATATGAATATGCACAAACATATGTGTAAACATGCACATTCACAGAGTTGGTAAGGTATCAAATCATTGGATATAATATCGAATCACGAGAGAATTTTGCTTGGAATTGTGCTCTTCTTTTCTATTTCCCAGACTGTAGTCATTCTGGAGGACTTTATTCCTTCACAGAAGAGGTAAATTTACTTCACTTCCAGGGTTTCACTGTGCATTTTGCTTACTTTTTTGGAGGTGGAACTTTAACGGAAATGAAGATGTGTGGCCCTTCACACTTAAATTTCATTCTAAAGACCACATATATTTTACTGTTCATTACCAAAAACTACTATAATGTAGAACATAAATCCTATAATTTTTGAAAATCTTACCCCAGGAACTGAGGGAATGTTGCTTTGGTCATAACTTCCAAACACTGGGTAAAGTCAGCTGTAGAATTATAATTATGAGCCTGAAGATGCACAAAGAGGTACATAAAAGCCTATTTGAAGATAATTGGATTTAGATAAGTAGCATTAAAAATTAAAGTTGTAGCATTTACTTTGATAAGTGCAAACACTTCTTTGTTCCACAGGCCAGACCAAAAAACGTCAAAGAACACAACGGGATGGCCACTGGTGAAGCAGATGACATTGACCAACAACAGAGCATCTTAAGCCAGGTTGCCTAAGGACACAATTGATTAACTTCAGATGCCATAGTTAAACTCTCTTGTCTCAGCTTTTCCATTTATTGAATATTGACCTTCAATGAGCTAATATTTATTAGAAGGGTGTTTACTACAAAGTTAGTCTTCCAAGTGTGAGTGTCAGTATGGCTGAGGTTATATCTGTAAACCCAATATTCACAGCTGAAACTGCCTGTCCTTCAAGACATCCTGCGGGAGGATGTCATGTGGAGCAGTCACACTGACAGGAAGGAGGCATTTGCCAGGCGTGTCATCCTCACGATATAGTGAAACAGGCACACACAATTGTTAGATCAGGATGAGGCCTCCCAGTCCCTTTTTCTTCAGATGATAGAATGACAAAACTAAATAGGTCCTCTTCATATCGTGTTTTTGAGTGTCCAGCTGGTGGAGGCAGAAAAAGCAACTTCAGTGAGACAAGAGTTTCAGAGAACAGATTTGGAAGAAAGTATGATCCAGGACTTCTAGAAATAGAAATGCTATGGTGCAGAGTGCCAGGAATTACGATTACCCTCATATCTGTATCATTCTTGAAGGAAAAAAGAATTATATAATGCAGAGGTGTTCCTGGTAAATGCCAGTCTGGTTAGCCAGCCTACCAAAACAAGTGAAGTATTGGTACAGACTAGGTTCCATTTAGTGTTATCAACACTTTAACCGAGGGAAATAGAATGACTGTGACAGGAACAACTTGGTGCCAGAATCCTTACCTATGTCCAGCCCTAATTAGCTACACACTGATCCAACTGACAAACCCAAAATTGGCAGTCAGAAACATGATAGGAAAAGACACACATTTCCTCCTCTGTGTAAGTGGCCATTCTCTGATTCAGAGCTTCAGAAGGAAGATTGTGATCTTTCTTTCCAGTTAGAATCCAAACTCCACGCTGAACTGGGCATTCTTTACTTGTTACTGAAACATGTCTGCTCAGGGCTTAATTGTCTGTCTTTACTTTCATCTTTTCGTGATGCAAAAAGTATTCTAAGAACATTTTATATGATCACAGCCCCTCTCTCTTTCTGCCAGTTTCTTTCTAATTATATTCACTGAACACCTACTGTGTGTCATGCACTATAGAATATAATATGAATCATTCAGGTAGCATGTAGCCCCCTAAGTGTCAGAGAAGAGAAACAAGATGTAAGTAAAGACACAAATAGACATGGCGTTTGTGAAGCCTGAGGCGCAGAGGGTGTGAGGGAAAGGTAATCATCCTGGACAGATGTCCACTTCAGATGGGATGATAGGAAATGACATTTCTCAAGTTACGACCTTGAACAAAGTCATGCAGTTTGAAAGGAGTAACAATTCTTTCTAGATTTTAGGTAATGATTATTGAATGTGAACATATACAAAGGTTCCAGACTCATTCAAAGCTCCAAAAATAAGAAAAGGTTCAGTATGATCAGGAACATAAAGGCAGCGTGTACGATGGCAGCAGAGCAAATAAAGGAAAGGTGGTTTCTTCCGAGGTGTGTGACTTTGATTCAGAGTGACTGTAAAGGACTGGATAGTCTTCCGTTTTAGTATTGACATTTATATTTAGTATTGCAAAATATCAATGCAAGTGTTAAGCAAAGAAATCTCCTACTCCAATGTGTAGTTTATCCAGACTATTGTATAGACAATGAGTTAAGTGGGTAAGAATGGCAACCATGAGATGAATTGGGAAGGCACTAGTCTCAAGGTGAGAGATAACGGTGACTTTATCCACCTGCTATGCCAAGTAGACGATACTGTATTTTCTTAACTTCAGATATGAATTTAAAAAGTTGTTAATCGTTGCTGCCTAAACTTACATATTATCTTAATAATAGTCAGGACTCAAATCCTGGCCAGTGTAGACCAAGACAGGCTCCCACTCATATTAACTATTGACTTTTTAATGGATTTGGCAAGGAAAATTCATGCTTCAGGTATCCTTATCTTTTTGGGACCCCACCTGTGAATTGAGCAATACTGTTTCTTATATGCTAGCAAATCTAACATTCATGAGAGCTTCATGAAGCAGATGATACTATTATTGCCATTTAAGGAGAAGTGATCTCAGCCCTGGAGAAATAAAATTCTGAAAGTCAAAGGTAGGATTTGAAAACTGGCTGTTGTGTCTACCCTGAGGAACAGTACAATATACACACTCAGGAGAAATCCCACCAATATCCTCCATAGATTTCCAATTAAGGATTTATATAAAACATAGAACAGCTTTTTATGGTGAATTCATCAAAATGCTAAAGATTCAACAGACAGATCCTTCCACACACTTTGGAGGAGAAGAAGAGAACAGCTTTGAAAAGAGAAGGGATAAAGGATTTGTATTTTAGCTATCCTTAGGTCTCCAAATCAACAATTGCACTGCGTTGGCTTGTTTCTAATACTAATAAGAGAGACACAGATGGAAACATCCAGCTGCACTTCCTGCTCTTTCTGACACAACCATTTCTCAGGAAGCCCCTACTCAAAACACATGTAGAGGTTAGCTTCTGACAAATTTCAACAAGTTAGGTCTGTAGAGTCTCCAAATCAATCACAGGACGCCCAATATTATGAAGGAACACCACCAACAAAACAGCCGCAACAACAAAAGGGCCTCCTTCATCTCTTCAGGCTCCAGAAAGATCAAAGGCCAGCTATCCTTTTCCTTAGCTCCCAGCTTCCCTGAGATACAGTCTCTATCTCCTTTGCATCCACGGAGACCTAAAACACTAGTTCCAGAATTGCTGACACTTCCAGATGCCCTTTTGTCTTCCTGAGGCTTCTCCAGTTTTGTAAATAAAATTCAGCTAATTTAGGCTTTTCCAGGACAGAGTTGCAAATCCTTTTGTCCAAAGCTAGAATATCTTAGTGTCACAGAGAGAAACTAAATTGAAGTGGACAACTTAGACTTCCGAATATGAATTTTTGTTATTGTATTTGAGTAACAGGGTTTTTTTTTGTTTCCCTTCCCTCCTCTCCTCCAAGTCACCTCTACCCTTTTTCATCAACCCCTCCACTTCCACTCTTCCTCCTGCTCCACTCAGAAAGGGGTAGGCCTCCCATGGGCTTGAACAAAATATGGCACATAAGTTGACGCAAGACAGAGTTCCTCTCCTTGTGTCAAGGTTGGGAAAGGAAATCCAACATGGGGAACAGGTTCCCCCAAGCCAGCTAAGTGCCAGGGATAGGTCCTGATCTCATTTCTAGGAACCTAACAAACAGACCAATCTACACAACTGTCACACACATGCAGAGGGCCTAGGCCAGTCCCATGGAGGCTCCCTATATGTTGGTCCAGAGTCTATGAACTTCAACAAACTCAGGACAGTTGTCTCTTGTACAGACACGTTGGAAACCAATATGATGGCTTCTCAAAAAAATTGGAAACAATATAGCTCAAGATTTAACTATACCAATCTTGGGCATATACACAAAGGATGCTCAATCATACCTCAAGGACTATGTTCATAGCAGCATTATTCATAATATCCAGAACCTGAAACCAACCTAGATGCCCCTCAACCAAAGAACAGATGAGGAAAATGTGGTACATTTACTTAATGGAACATTACTCATCTATGAAGAACAATGACTTCATGAAAATTGCAGGCTAATGGATGGAACAAGAAAAAAATCATTCTGAGTGAAATAACCTAGACATTGAAAGACAAACACTTTCAAACACAAACTCATAAGTGGAAGTTAGGAGTAAAGTATAGAATAACCAATGTACAATCCACAGCCCTAGAGATGCTGAATAATGAGGGCCAAAGAGGAATGTACAGATTTCCCTTGGAAAGGGAAATAGAGGAGCTCTCTTGGGTAAATTGTGGTTGGGAGAGGGGGGGATGAAAGGATGGAAGCTAGAGGTAGCATGCTGGAGACTGACTGGATGGGGAGAGTAATTAAAGAGACATCTTGACAATGGGGTCCATTTTGGGCTTAGGAAGAAATCTGACACCAGGGAAACACCCAGTCATCCACAAGGATAACCCCAGCTAAGACTCCTAACAATAGTGGAATGGGTGCCCTAAGTGAGATCTACTGTAATCAGATTGGTGACTACCGACCACATTCTAAATTCTTTAATTATTAAAACAAACGATACTATGTGAAGCTTTCTCACTTTCCAAAACAAACGAACATTCATGTGATCTATAGTTTTCTTTGAAATGCTACTAACTTAATCAGAATGCAGATCCTAACTCTCAGAATCCAGGACTTTATTATCTATTGTTTTAAACTTACATCCTTCTGTTATTAATAATGTTTTATACTTGTCAAATATAGAGATTGAAATCAAGTATAATATGAAGTATGTTTTCCTGCCTCTACTAATTCTTCATTTGTTTTTTCTATAAGGATTAAAAACATTTTGTGCATTGTGATAGAGCCACTGAACCCTTCCAAATTTAAACTTGTGGTCTTCAATCCTACATGAAAATTTATAATCACACCTGGTGTTCTATAAAATTCAAAGTACCTTGGCTCTGCCTGGAAGATTCCAATTTAATTGTTGTTCAGAGAGTCGAGAAACTATTCATTTGAAAAGGCTCTCTCTCCTAGCCTTTCTGTGAATTATTATGGTGTAAGGGGAAGAAAATAAATGCTCTCAGCCAACAAACATAATTTTATATAATATCAAATAAATTGTGAACTTCCAACATATTCGCATGCTGAAGCCACAACCTTTGTTGTGACTGTATTTGAAGTCAAGGCCTTTATAAGGGACAGAAAGATCAAATGAGTTAAAAGACCAGTGCTCCACTCCCATAGGACTTTTGGTGTTAGGTCATAATTTTTTAAAAAAATCGAGATTGTAATATAATTGTAACATCATTTTCTTCCCTTTCCTCCCTCCAAACCTTTCCCTATTCTCTTCCTTGTTCTGTTTCACATTCACAGCCTCCTTTATTTTTCAATTGTTATTACATGCATATATTTATCTGTATGTATATTTGTATTCCCAAATGTAATATGCTCAGTTTGTATATTGCTACTTGGTTGTATGTTTTCAGTGCTGATCATTTGTCTTTGGACAACACTAATAGACAATGTCCAAACAAAGGGCAAAAATCCTACCGGGCCTCAACCCTACACAAAGAACTATAGGCGACTAAAGAGTTCTGAGCGTAGAAGAACTAGTAGTCACCAACTGGACCCATGTGTCATAAGATGAGGAAATGTCATCAGACTACTAGAAACATTTATGCATCTAAAATCTAGCCGTTTCTCCATTGTCTGTCTAATCTCTTTATCTTGTCTGCTCTCATCCAAGGAAAGGACATGTAAGAACACAACAAAGAGGCAGCCATCTCTAAACCAGGAAGAGAGTCCTCAAATAAGCATAACTCCTTTAGTACCTTGTAACTAGACAATCAGCCCTCAGAACTGTGTGAAGGTAAGGATCTGCTCAAGTCACCAAGTCTGAAGAGCTTTGCTTGGGTAGCTTAAGAAAACTGTAATAAATTTGATTCTGTGAGATAAGATTTTGCTGTAACAATTATCTGTTACCCTAGAGATGTCTTTGAAGATGTGTAATGAGTAGAAAGTGGAAGAATTATGAAGTGCATATTGTTTAAGCACAGGTTGTCTTGAATACACTATAGAAATATGAACATAAGAGAAAATTCTGTAGCTCTTGGTAGGTGTGTTGACTATTATGTCAACTTGATACAAGGCAGAGTCACTTGGGAAAGGGAGCTTTTCTGCTCCCAAGTCCATGGAGTATTTTCTTGATTGATAGTTGGTAGGGGAGGGCCCAGCTTGCTGTAGACAGTGACACCCCTGGGCTGGTGGTCCAGGGAGGTGTAAGAAAGCAGACTGAACAAGCCACCTAGAGAGAAAGCCAGCAAGCAGCATTTCTCTGTGGCTTCTACATTAGTTCCTGCCTCCAGATTCCTATCATGCTTCAGTTCCTGCCTTGCTTTTTTTCTCAGAGATGGAATATTTCCTGGAAATGTAAGATGCAATAAACCTTGTCCCCCAAGGTGTGTTTTGTCACGGCATATGATCACAGCAATAGAAAACCTAACTAAGACAGTAGAACATATTATAAAGGGGAAGAGGGAAGCTTAGAAAAAAGTAACAGTCACCTTCCAAAATGCACCTCTCATTGTGACTAGAACGTTGGGAGAGATGATACTGTTAGAGGTGTATCTTGTACTGTGTTTGTAGTTCATTTGATGGAGTGCTTGTCCAGCATGTATGAAGCTGCTTTCTATCTCTGTCACTATACCATCTGGGCCTAGTGGCACAGCTGTATAAATCTAGTACTGAGGAGTCGGAAGCAGAGAGAGACGAGAAACTCAAGGGCAGTCCTGTTCTACAGATTTAGAGGCTAGTCGGGTATAAACCAGACCCCATTTCAAAAATGAAAGAGATGTGTCTGTGACATATCAGATAAAAATGAGGACTAGGTTATTACACACAACAAAGAAGTCAAATTATAACATGGTTGTAAGCATATGACTGAATTATTATCTAGTATTTGAAAAAAAGAACCTTGTAAGACATACAATTTTGTATTTTCACTATGAAAAATACATAGTGTTGAAGTCACATTCTGCTTTCTTATTAGTACTTTTAGCAAAATGTGAGGGGTGGGAATGTCATCAGAGGAACTGCTAGGCAAAACAATAACAATAACAAATACATACTCTGAGATTTGGAAAACTCTCTGCCGTATCACATAGGAAAAAAAAACTGAAAAAAAACTTTCTGGATTGAATATCAAAAGTGTGACTCTACTATCCACAATTCATTCTTTAAAGGGATTATGAACAGGGATTACCAGTCATTTTAACTAAAGCCAGGAATAGAAATGAGATTGTTCTAGCAGACACCGCCAACTGGAACTAAGTGGGACAAAAGCAACCAGGCAGAATGAAGGCCAGCTGTCAGAATGTGGGAACTAAGGAATTGGGGAACTTAGGTTTCTTCCCAAGAATGTGGGATCTCCTTTAGGAAAAGGAACTACTGACCAGAGAGACAATTTGGAGACCTTTCTGGTAGTTGCTTTTCTTACAGTCTGTGAGCAAACCTGCCTTCTAAGATTCAACTAGTACTACGCCATTGCTGCCAGTAAGTTAAGGAGTCCTTGACCAACAACTCAGGAAATCCTAAGCCTGTGAGGATGGACACCCATGGAACTAAGGGATTAGGACCATTTCTCAGAACTGAAGAACTCTAAGTCAAAGGCAGTATTTCCACTATCATAGGCCAGCAGAACACAGCAGGCAGCCAGAGAGGATTATGCTCCATCTTTGAAATCAAATCAAATTACCTTGATGGATTTTTTTTAACTTCCTTGGGAATTTTGACCTTGATATTTTCCGTTTCTAGTCCTTTAGAATATGACTGTCTAAATAATACTCCTCCAAACCTTGCATAAAATTTCAGGTTTTACTTGCTAGCAGCTGGGTAGAAAGTTTGCTTCAGTACACATCTTTTTCCACTTCATTTTTATCTCTGATACATCACAAGCTGACAGTTGAGTGAAATATATGATGAATATAAGATGTTTAAAATCTGGTTCAGTGGAGTGAGTGTATCTTGTGTGTTATAAGGGCATGAATCCTGACCACTCTTAGACTATCATGGGTGGAACTGTGTCCTGGAAATGCATGGGTTAAACTTTTAAATCCTAACATGACTCATCTTGGAGAAAGTATTAATAGGAAGGAAAATTAAGTATGAAAATGGAAAAGAGGTGATTTTAGTTACATAAAATAATATTTCCATGAAAATGGAAGATAATCGTGTTCTTCTTTCTCTGTCTCTCTGCCTTTCTACTTAGTCATGTTCTTTCCTTTTATTTGATATCCAAGTTCATTAATTATAAGAATATATATTTTCAATTCTGTTGCCTGAACCACACAATTAATGGCATTTTGTTACGGCAGTTCAATAAGGCAATATGCTATCTATTGTGAGATCAATAAGCTGGTGAAAATGTCTAACATCTGATTGTGTAAGAATGGAGATGGAAGTTTCTGTCCTGCCTGGTCCCTCAGCCATTCAGTACCAAAACATTACACAGAAGCTTATATTAATTATAAACTGTTAGGCTTATTCACTCAGGCTTATTACTAACTAGTTCTTACAACTAAAATTAGTTATAATTTGTCTATAACTTAAATTGTCTCTACTTAGCCAGATGGCTTAGTACCTTTTCTCAGTAAGGCATTTTCATATTACTTCCCCTGTATCTGGCTGGAGACTGACTCTTTGCCTTTCCTTTTCCCCAGAATTCTCTTAGTCTGGTCACCCTGTCTATTCTTCTTGCCTGGTTACTAGCCAATCAATACTTTGTTAGACTAATACCAGTGACAAATCTTAACAGTTTACAAGAGCATTATCCAATAGCCTAAGAACCTGAAGGATCAAGAATTACTGGTGTTTAGTCTGCTGCCCTTCAGCAAACTAGGCTAAGAACAGAGCAAAATCAAACACAGATGGGAAAAAGCTTACAACTTCACTGTTTCTCATATGCATATTGTTGAAAGGCAGAACACAGCTCTTTGTCAAAGGACTGCAGCAGATATTCTGATAAAGAACATGAAAAGTTCTCATGAACAATCCCGTTGCAAGTTAAGAAGTCTCCTGGAGTCCTTCTGTTACACTATAATTTACCTACAGATTCCATAACATCCAGTTACTATCAAATGAACTAATCTTTGCCATTTTTTAACTTTATGTGAGATCAGAGATGTTTTCTATGAAGGTCAGGTAGACAGGGTAAATGTAATACTTTTCTGACTATAAGTGACTACAAGGAATACATAGTCTTCTCCACAAGGTTTGTTTAAAATCACTATCACATTTGATATTGAGCATTACCACTAATCTCTTTAAAAATAAACATAAGTAAGATCAAATATGAGAAGGACTGCTGCACTAGAAAATGGATCAAGAACTTCAGGAAGAAGTGACCCACTTTCACATCAAAGATGGAGCTCAATACATCCCCAACAGCTGGAAAATATGCTTTATAATGGGTGTGTTGAGTTCTGAAGCCATGTCCTATGATGGGATAGGCTTATGACATGGGACCTTCAGTTTCTTCATATATAAAATGTGGTGTTTTTTTGTTCTATAACAGATAGAGCTTGCCTGAAGATCACAGTGTGGAGTTAAGCCATGAGTTAGTCATCAAGACCAAGCAGTGGTGGCACACACCTTTAATCCCATGGCTTGTGAGGCAGAGGCTCTGGATTTCTGTGAGTTCAGAGTTACCCTGAGCTACTCGCCGGGCAGTGATAGCTCACACATTTAATCCCAGTACTTGGGAGTCACATTCCTTTAATCTCAGCACTAGGAAGGTGGAGATAGGAGGGGATATGGCTAGGTGGAGGGAGGAATATAAAGTAGGAAGAGACACGAGTAAATTGCATTCAGTCTGAGGACTTGTAGAGACAGGTCGCCCCATTCGGTCTGAGGATTTTGGTAGGGGTAAGAGCTAGTGGCTGGATGCTCTGGTTCTCTGTTCTGTCAACTTTCACCCCTAATATGTGACTCTAGTTTTTAATTATTAACACTAATTAGAATTTACATTGCACTCAAATTAAAATAAATAAATAAGATATACCTTCTACGATTTCTGAAGAATTAAAAGTGTTAACATTCTGGAACTTTTTGAACTGAACTAGAACACTTCAAAATTTCATGAATGATTATGATTTTATTATTTCAATTTATAATTGTTACCTTTATTTTTTGTTACTGAAAATTCAACCTCTATTAAAATCTGAACCTCACTTTCCATATATTACCCAAATAGCATAAAAATTTGTAATAGTATTATTATGGGGTGTGAGGTAATTCATTCATAAAATAGTTTGGTAACACAGCAAGTCCAAAGATTACTTTATGTAAAGTTATGAAAGAAGACAGACATTAGTTCTCACATAAGCCTCTTTTTTTCATAAACAATTGTAAGGCTGATAAAATACAAACTGACAGAAAAGGTGTTAGCCCACTCATTTTAATTTATCTTTAGAATCTATCACAAAGCAACAGGTCATCTACACCTAAGTCTACTCCTTGAGTCTTTGCTGCCATGTCTTAGATGTGTCACAGGCAACAAATGGTCCAGGGCCCCAAATCTGAAGTGATTGCCAAACTCGAGTAATAACGTTACACAAAGTTACAAGACATTGAATTATAACAGACATCAGTTAATAGATCAATGCATGGTCTAACAGTAAACCACAAGATAAACATACACTTAGTGCCCTTCACGTCTCTCTTCTCTTTGAATTACTCCAGTGCTCCTGCAGCAGTCTTAATGAAACCAGACATAGTCTGAATTACATTCTCTCAAAACTGAAGCAATCACACATCAACTTGAATTAAGTTCTTTCCCCAAAGATCTAACTGATACAGCAAAGAAGTCAGAAAACACATTTTGACCTCTGTTTGTTATTCTCATTTGTTCATTCTGCCGTAAATCTGATTTGAACTCATTAAAATGTTCTTTAGTGTACTAAATCTTCCATTAGGAAAACGACACATGAAGCTTTCAGACAAGCTTGTTTTTATTCTACATGTTAGGCATCAGAATTGGTGTTCTGAAATTCCTCGAATGATATGCCTGCCACATATGGGTGGGTAAAACATTAAAATCTATTACCAGTAGGAATAGAATTGAGGCACACTCACTTAACCTCGAGTAAAAAAAAAAATAGGGAACACAAACATTGTTTTTTTCTTCTTTTATCTATATCTTTTTTTTTTTTTTTGAGACAAGGTTTCTCCATGTTGCCCTCGATGTCTTGAAACTAACTCTGTAGATCAGACTGGTCTTGAAATCAGAGATTTCCTTGCCTTGTCCTCCCAAGTATTGGGATCTGTGTGTGCGACAGCACTTTTTGCTTGGTTGGTTGCTTGCTTGGTTGGTTGCTTGCTTGGCTATTTGTTTGTTTGTTTGTTGGCATTGGTCTATATTTTATAAAGGGTTAACATCATTAGTGATCCAGATAACAGGAATGCCATGATTAGTATCTCCAGCTTCCCCATTTTATCTAGTTCCTGAATACATCTATGTCCCAAAGGGCTAACCATGTGTGCATCTATGACCACAAACACCTCTTCTTGTTTCGTATCAACAATATTTAACAATCAGTCTTAGAGTAGTAAAGAGTAAACATCTATTTGTGCTTAGAAAGCATACTTAAACAAGTTATACTTTACTTATTTGAAAGAGAATCTGAAGATATCACAATATAAATATTGATCAGGTATGTGTAAGATGAAAAGTTGAAGATGACCAATTATATTACTAACTTCCTTCTGTGTTTTCTCTTTGTTTCTATTTTCTATTGTTTTTCAATAACTTATTGAAATATAATTTCTACAATAACTTATTGAAATATAATTTGCCTATCTAAAATGTCATCTTATCAAAGAGCATAATTTAGCAGCTTTTAATATGATCACCAATAATTGATTTTAGAACATTTTGTTACTAACTTGTGAATAATATCATTCCCACCTTCCTTGTTCCAAGCCCTGGAACCATGAATTCACTTAATTTTTGTTAGTCATAAAGGTTTTTTTTTAAATTATATTAAAAAACAAAGTCAGCCCCGACACCTCATGTTTTTTTTAGCGTTCATTTTCTGTCAGGTATAAACATAATTTTCTTTTTAATACATTTATTTACTTGTTTGTTAGGCATGCAGTCATGCCTCTTTACCACAGTGTGCACGGAGGTCAGAAGACAACCTGCAGAAGGCAGTTCTTTCCCTTTACTGTATGGGTCCCAGGGGTTGAACTCAGGTAACCAGGCTCCACAGCAAGCACCTCTATTGTCTTAAACATTTCAAGTGTCTAGTTAGCTTGGTTCTGTTGATAACATCTGTCATAAATCTACCTTCTGTTTCTATGGATTTGCTTATTATTGTCACTTAATAAAATTTTATTTGATTTTATTATAATGTTCTTAAATGAACTATGTGGCATCTTGTGTCTATTTTCCTCCACATAACACAGTGATTTAATCGTCTATGTTACAACATTGTATTTACCTCTTTTTTCAGCTTCTCAGTGATTTCATTTATATGAATATTTAACATTTTGTTTATTCATTAATCAGATGACATTTGAATTATTCTCACCTCCAGGTACTATGACTAAATTGCTGTAAAAAAATCATTGTAAAACTATTATATGGCTCTGTATTTTCAGTTTGGAGGAGGAACACGTACTAAACAGCAAAATCTTTGGGCTATAATAGAAATGAATTGTTACCATTTTTAAAAAATGTCACAATGATTTTGAAGTGCTTCTATCATCTCAATATCCTATCATATATTTATTTAAAAAATTTAATACATCACCTTTTGTCAGAAAATTACCTTACATTATTTTATTTATACTAGGGAATTTGGGTATGTTGTGAATATAAAGGCCACACAAGTTTTTCACTGTTAAAGAGTAAAAGGCTGTACTTTATTACTGCTCATTTACTAAAGAAAGATTTATCTTTTACTATCTTTCTTTTCAAAAAGGATTAGTACCTATTGCTATTATAAATTTCAACAAAATTCTAGGACAGAAAGCTGTGGATCATTTATGGACTATAGAACAACAACAACAAAAAGCAGCATAGTAAATGTAGATCAGTGGAGTAGCCGCAAGTAAGTCAGCATTAACTAGTCAATTTTATTTTGGGGAGATGATCGAGATAAACAATATTGAGATCAGCAGATATGTCAAATTAGGAATCAAAAAAGGTTGGAATTAAAGTGGCATTTCGAGACACATTCTTAAAGCATAGATGGGTGGGTAGACACTGAATGTGCTGCGCTACATGACAATCGTGCTCACAGCCCAGGGTGGAGCGGGCTGGCTGTTCTTCGCTGTTTTGTGCCTTAGCAGCAGTGATGGCAAAGACGATTTTCTTATTTGCTGACAGTTATGTTGATGATGCGGAAGGCAAAATAGCATTTCTCTTCTGGGCAATGGTAATTATGGAGTGCTGACAGGAGTTCAAAAATAAATCCAAGTCCTTCAAGTCAATGTCCCACATTAATACAATATGGAAAGCAAAGCTCATAGACAATTGTGGGGGGAGTATTTGTTTTGCGCTGTATCCCTTTTCCTTCCGGAATGGAATCCTTGTTGGTTTTAAAGCACAATAATAGCTTGAATATGGATTCTGTTTACCCAACACTTTAATTTAGATGACTCACTTAGTTCTTGAATGAAGAATGGACTTACAACCATAGCCTCATTTTCATTTATCTGAGCAAAGGTCTTACAGGTTGGCAAGGGTATTAAGTTTCAAATAAAAATGCTATACCCCTTTCTGTCTCCTCATTTAGACCTGCAGTATGTCATCACTGCAAGCATAGTTTCTGAGTATAGACTAATAGGTAGCTTACATACAGCTAGTTATGGGAACAGTTGTTAGCAATGAGATTTAAGCCACATGGTGAATGTAAGATAAAACCCTGCCTACTATCCTTTCTAAGCCTTGCTTAATTCTTGTTAGAAAGTAGTTAAGAACATTAAATTTACAAATTTATTACACATGGGTTATGATGCAAGGGTTTAGCAGTTACTGTAGATCTATGTTCAATAATATATGAATCAGTATTATGTTCTAATTATTGAAGAATAATTTTATTATATTATTGTCCTTACACTTTAAAAAGTTTTCATTTATAAATTTATAAATATGAGTATATGCACACGCAAATATATGGATTATATATGTAGATATAAAACAGCAATATATATGTGTAAAACAATTAAAGAAAAAAACTCAAGTATTTGAAAAGAGCAAGGTAAGGTATATGGGAAAATTTGAAGGGAGGAAATAGAAATGGGAAATGATGTAGCTCTATTATAATCTCAAAAATTTAAAATAAAAGCTTCTTTCTACTTCAATTTAAAATATGGAGTATCGATACTTAAGCAACTTGCCCAAGGTCAAACAACAAAAGAAATATTTGTGACCCATGTTTGGCCAAATAGAAAGTAATATTATTTAGTAATGTTTGACAAAATGGTGCTCCACTGATTGAGTGACCTTACATAAAGGGTTGTGGTCTAAGAATAGAATCAGTCACATGCACTTTATGAACAAACATAGAAACTTTGTTTGTTGGTTTTTTTCTAAGACCTAGAATCATCCTAATGGTCAAAAAGAGAAACAAAGTTAATACATTTTGTTATGTGGATAAAATAAGGTACTATATAGCTAACAATAACACTCTAGTAGAAAATTACATCACCTGAAAAATAATATTAAAACATATTATATTCCTAGTGAAATCCACTTAACTTACAAAATTTAGTTAATCATTTTTTCTTCAATATATATTCTTTCTCTGTGATTCTTTCCAATTAAACTTGGGCCTGCCTTTCTCCATATTGCCATGATTCTTAGCATACTGCATAGAGTTTCACTCAGCTTTTTGGGTGACCGTTTTCTGCTAGTGGGTATGGCTACCACATGGACAGAGAACAAACTTTACTTCATTTATTACCCAACCTATATCTCACAGAAAAGAACTAGGAAGTATTTAATAAATATTCATTGAAGAATGGATACATTATAGCATGCTACTTTTAGCACTGGGCTCAATTTACTTAATTGAAAAAGATACTAAAAGTATAAGCTTCCTGTTGCTTAGCCATCTTATTCCTAGGGAAAGAGGATGAATTTTATGCTCCTAACTCCCCTTGGCTTACCAGGATGTGCTGACCACAGAAAGGACTTGAGATTTGGGCACTCTTAAACTCACCCTCTGCACAGCATGGTCTTGTGATGTTTGTTGAGTCTGGCAATGTTCCGATTTAATACACAGGTTTTAATATGAGATTTATTAATTTCCATGTAATATATAACTGGGCTTTTCTAAATATATTACTTAAATTAAGCTCATATTTCTTTATCCTCTAAGGATAATCTTTTAATCTTCACTCATATAGATGTTGAACTGTGAAAGTTTCAACTATAACAATGCATGCTCTGTTCTGTTTGCTATTTTATTAGAGCTAAAAGCCACCTCAAATTTTAAAAATATGCTTAATAATTTGATTCAATATTTTGGTTTGGTTTGTATTTTTAAACTAAAGCATATTTACTAAGTTATTAAGTAGCATTGTTCATGTTTCTTTCTATATGAACTTAAGGTGAAGATATTATGCATTTCCCCAAAGATTGCAAAGCTGCCCTCACTTTCAGAAATGAGAAAGAGAGAGCTGCTACATGCCATGTATGAAGAAGAGGTCTTTAACCACTGGTATCTGCACAGCCGGTATTTTCATGTTCTCTCAAGAAAAGTAAGAGAATGGGTCATTGGGAGAAAGTCAAATAGAAAAGGGGCCAGTAGGAAAGATAGAGCACCAAAAAAAAAAAAGTTAGTCAAAGCCAACATAGAAAGACTGATTTCAAGAAATATTCCATTAATTCCTATGCTTTCTTATTCATATAAGTTTAGCCATGCTTAGGGCTGTAGAGCCTCCCATAGCCTAACGAAATTTCTATTTATTGCCCAAGGTAACTTTTGCCCTATTAGAAAGCCTATATATGTATCTGTGGGTTAGCCTTATCCCAGCCATGTAAAAGTACAGATTTTTTTTATGGTACTGGCAGGGGGTGTTTGCCTAATTCTGCTCCGTGTGCATACAGATACCAAGTCAGCTGGGGTCTCAGAGGTGTAGCTCAGTGATGGGCTCATATGTACCCCACTTGCCAAGCTCTTGATGGTCTGATGAAAACATCCCAGAAGAAGCAAGATAAATTTAAAAATTGCGATCATATCAAGGAGGATTGGAGGAAGTGATAAGAAAATCCAATCTCAATAGTACAGAAAAGGTGTCATGGGGTACCTTAGATACATCATCTGGTTCAACTTTGATATCCATTAAGAGGCAACTAGAGAGTCTTAAAGACTTCCTTAAGGATCAACAAATATTAAAAGCCAAATCAAGGTTGAGACCATTTCTGACTGGCATACATTGCCTGAGTGATGGGAAACTTTATGCATTATGAAATAAAAACAGCTGTGATAATGTCTTCTGGGTGCTTTCTTTATGCTAGACACAGTTCTTCAAGTTTCATATGCACAGCTTTAGTGACTTTACTGACTCACGAGGTCAGTGATGTTATTGTTGTCCTTCTGACAACAACAAAAACAGAGCAGGAGATGAAGTAATTTTATCAAGGGCATCCAACTAGCAAATAAGTGTCCATGCTCTTAACATAAAATATTTTCTGCAAAGAAGATCTATAATAAAAATGAATTTCTCTGTTGCTTACCAATTAACTTGCTCCATTTCTCTGCCTGCCCTTTGGGTTATTGGCAGCACAGTGGTTACTTTCTAAGGAGCAATTCAAAGTCAGAGACCTTGAAACTGACCAGTAACATTTGGACAATGGACTTTTGAAAGTAAAGGTGTTTGGATAATGGATACACTGCATCATACACCTCAGCTACCAATGCCACTAAGATGAAGCAAGAGGTGCTGAGGTGGTGGGAAAGGAGGAACAAAGTGGGTTTTTAGTCATTTGTTTCCTTTTTTAATGTCTGTTTGGTTTAGTTTGACTGTTTGTTTTTAAATTAATATTTTTATCTGTAGTTTTACTTTTATTTCTTATTTTTACTTCATTGTCATTATTTCTTTTTAAGTTTTCTTTTTGGCAGATGCTTCAAGAGTGAAGGGCAGTTAAGAAAGGATCGGGAAATGAGTGGAATTGGGGTTAAAAATATAAAATTTGTAAAGAATCAATAAAAATTGTGTTTAAAACATAATGTTTTTCAAATAATTACTAGTCTCCATCCATACATATAAGCCTGTCTACATAGTGAAGAATACTTAGAGCACAAGATATAATCACAAAACTGTATTAAACAATACTCTTTTGGGAACTACTGCTCTTTTACACTAAGAACTGTAAGATTTCTTGAGGTAAAACATGAAGGATCATAGCTTATTTCATTATTATACTTATCTAATTTAAAACATAAAAAGTATGATATAAATAAACATGCCAAACATATTTCAATCTTAAAAAAATTTAAAGACTCTGATGATTTTCACACTAAAAGAATCATGTCCTGTTTAGTAAGCATAGCTGATTTTGCAATAAGAGCTATTCTTTGAGTGAGTAGCTTAATATTTACAGGAGGGTAAAAATAAATATCATGTCTATGACACATGAACCTCTATTGACTTGCAAAGATACTCCTACTGTTAAATTATAAATGAATTTGAATTAGTTTGAGACATTTTATATTTATAAAGTACATGAATATATTAATTTCAATTGGGAGGTTTGGAAAGAATGAAATTATGTTTATAGTATTTACAAATAAAGTTTAAGGTAACAAACCATACCAATAGCATGGTGATCTATCTGACACAGAGATAAGTTCCCAAAGATGCTGACAGACACAAGAGAAGTCACTAATTCTGAATTTCCATTCATTTTTTGGGTCACACTAGATGACCTCTCCCAAGCTCTCACTTTCAGTCCAGGGAATAGGCTCACCAGTCTCCTAGTCAACAACACATTGATCTAGAATTTTCAAAACCAAGTTCAATTTTACTTTCTATTGGAGCAGAGTACTATGATACCAGAGGACTGCAAATTGTCAACTAAAAACACAAGACTAAAACACACAACAGAAAATCCATTAGTTGTTGTGATGTTACTGACATGAGCACACCACTTCCAAACAATTTTGTATTGCAAATAGCATACAACTGAAGGCTCTAGATCACAATATTTCAATCACAGTTCCATCAGTGATTTGTTAAGTAACAGACACTGTCATTTGGGGATTTGGTAAACCAACAGGCTTGCCTTCCTAAAATACATTGATCCTGCAATAGAGTGTCAAATTATTGGGAGACTCAATCTCAGTAGGCTGTGGAAAATGTCTACAGAACTGAGTGTTTTAAGTCAAGGATTCTGAGATGTTCATGGGTCATACAAAGTCACAAGACCAAGAATCTCTGGCACCACAACACCAAAAATAAAAAAAATAGAACATGAATCTATTATCACAACAGGGAATTAGTTATAAATACAAAGTCAACCCATTTGCTTATATCTCAGAAATGCAACCACAAAGTTTGGACTCAACCCCTGATCTTTTCAAAAGGCCAATGATGCTCTCAATGAGATACGTTTGTAGCTTAGTTCTTGGTCCCCTCTTGAACGATGTTTATATCCAAGTAAATTAATATTGAGAGATACCCTCACCTGCTACTTCTGTCCCTGTCGGTTATCCTCTCAAAAATAGGCTGGTCCAGACTGGCCTTTGTGCATGCATGGCATTCACTCTTGATTACTCAGCTTTAGATGATCTTGGACGAGTTATTAATTCTCTTTGAGACTCAGTGTCCTCTTCATCAAACAGAGATAATGACAGTAAACACTTCATTTGGTTTCTGTGAGGATTAAATGAGATAATCTATGTCAAGTGTTTATCATATCATTCACACATAAAGCATTTGAAACTGCTCACTGTTGTTCTAATTTAGGATTTAATACCAGGGGATCATTTTAGTAGTATAAAAGAGAGTTTTATCCTTTCTCAAAGGAAACTAAGACAAACAAATTTATGGTTTGCACAAGAATAATAGAGAGCCATTAACTTATAGTCTAGCTATACTGTCATTGTTCGTAAGGTATGCTACCTTTGATGTGGAAATGATACTGACTTTCAGATCAGAAAACAAAAAATCTCCATGTAGAATATTTAGATTTTCCCAAAGAAGCACATTCTTACTTTGTTTATTTGAACCTGTTTGATTAAAAAAAAGAAAACAATACATGATGTTGTATGTGGGAGATAGTTTTCATAAGTCACAGAGACAACACAACACTTGATGTAATTATGTCTGCTAAACCTGAGCAGTCATGACATTATTATGCATGTTAAAGAACTGGATCTCTTAGGCTATGTTGACCATTCTGGGAAAAGGGAATGTGTTCTACCACCTGTACATGTCCATAGGAAAAGGACTAGAGTTTAGGCTATTACAAACACATAGGTATTAAGCATGATAGGGGAACTCTGACTTTTTAAAAAAGCCTCTACTAATGTGGGATTTTCCTCTGTATACTGTGAATATCATTGGTTAATAAAGGAACTGCTTTGGGCTTATATCAAAGCTATAGGGGAGCAGAGCTGAGCAGAGAAAACTAAACTGAGTCCTGGGAGAAAGGAGGCAGAGTCAGAGAGAAGCCATGACACCGGACTTTTAGCTGCTAAGCCACTGCTACTTGGCGATACACATATTAATAGAAATACGTTAAATTAATGTACAAGAATTAGCCAATAAGAAGCTCGAGCTAATGGGTTAAGAAGTGATTTAATTAATACAGTTTCTGTGTGTTTATTTTGGGGCTAGACTAAGGGAACCAACAAGCGGCCATTTTTGAAAACTCTACAAACTTCATGAAGTACAAATCTGCCCTAGCTAGTTCTTTCTGTGCTGCTTAAAAATACATTGAGGGCTTTTACTATGAATGCAGCACAGTGAATTCATTCTTCCAATAAAGTGCTTGCGCTTCTGGTGCGGGAGGTTCTCCTGTATTCATGTTGCTTTTATTCGTTAATGAATAAAGAGACTGGTTCGGCCTATAGCATGGGAGAAAGAAGATGGAGTCAGAGAGAAGTCATGGAGTCACTAGAGTCAGACATGCAGAAACTTTAGCCAATAAGCCACAGCCATGTGATGATATACAAGTTAATAGAAATGGTTAAATTCAGAAGTAAGAGGTAACCAATAAGAAGGTAGAGCTAATGGGCCAAGAAGTGATTTAATTAATATAGTTTCCATGTGATTATTTCGTGGCTAAGCAGCTGGGAACTAGCTAGTGACTTCCTTTTACAAGTTTATTCATTAATACTAGTGTTGGAGCTACCTGATGTTTCTTTCTATATGAATCAAGGCACTAATCACTCAAACTCATAGTATGGAAGCAGACGTGAAACATCTAAATACGTTAAACGCATACAGTTTGAAGATTGACTTTTTACAGACAATGCATGTGCCATGCTTAAAAACAATAATTTTTTTTTCCTACTGGGAATGCTTTGGATTTCTTAGAGGTATTTGACTGAAGTAAATATAACCATTTCTCTGCTCACAAGAAGCAAAGTATCTTTTGTATAGGATTAAGTCATTTGCCACTGATTCTTTTTGTATTTTTGAGAATTTCATACACATACACAATGACATATGATCATATATATACTCATTTCCACTTCCATCTCTATTTTCCCCCAAAATGTATCCTTTTCGTTTTACTATGTTTAGTTTTCTTTCTTTTTAATAAATTTTCTTTTTTTAGAAAAACAATCCTTTCTTATTTTACATACCAACCCCAGTTCCATCTCCTTCCCTTCCTTTGGTTTCTCCCACCTTCCCCAGGTTCCCTCCATCTTCCCCCACCCCACCCCTCATTAACTCCTCAGAGAGGGTAAGGTCATGGGATGTCAACAAAGTCTAGTACATTACTTTGAGGTAAGACCAAGCCCCGCCCCATATCTAGACTGAGTAAGGTATCCCTCCATAGAGAATGGACTTCAAAAATACAGTTTATGCACTAGGAATAAATTCTGGTCCTAATTCCAGTGGCCCCACAGACTGCCCAAACCACACCACTGTCACCCACATTCATGTCTAGTTTGGTCCTATGCAGGCTCCCTCACTGTCACTCTAGAGATGGTGACCTCCCACTAGCTCAGGGTAGTTGTTTTTGTCCCTATCCCCATCATGGTCTTGACCCATTTGTTCATATTATCTACCATTCCTCCCTCTCTTCAACTGGACTCAGGGAGTTGGCCCAGTGCTTAGCTGTGGCTCTCTGCATCTGCTTCCATCCGTTGGTAGATGAGGATTCTATGATGACAATTAAGGTAGTCATTAATCTGATTACAAGGAAAGGCTAGTTCAGGCATCCACTACTGCTTAGGGTCTTAACTAGGATCATCCTTAGGAATTCCTGGGAATTTCCCTAGTGCCATGTTTCTCACTAACTCAATAATAGCTCCCTCATCACGATATCGTTTTCTTTGCTCTCCCTCTCTGTCCTTTCTCCATCTTGACCCTCCTGTTACCTCATGTTCTCCTCCCCATCCCCATTCTCCCCTCCCAAAATTTAAGAGCTTCATACATAAGCACTAAAGTTACATCGCTCTTGTTTCTTTACATCAGTTTCTTCCATGGTCCTATGTTATGTAAATTCATAACTTCTTATTTAATAATTATTGCTACCTACCTACTTACACGAACACCACACACACGCGCACACACACACACACACACACACACACACACACACACACACACACTGTATATACAACATATTGAATCTATTATACATTGCTCATAAATCCATGTGTCCATGACTGGCAATTTGGAACGCACAACCTATGTGTGAGTTCGGCCCTGGGGGAAACTGATTTTCCTTCTCTCAGCAGCCATTTACCACCTATAGAATCTCATCTATAGTGTGAGATCTTATAGAATTTTCCCCATCATTTTACTGTTCTGTATAGGCAAACTTACTACTGATATTTCATGGGTTAATATTGTTTTTGTGTCTAGAGGATGCTAGAAAGTCACAGGTGGTATGTTGTACCTATGGCGTTTGCAGTTCTCTCCTGTGACTGTTCTCTCAGCCTTGGTTATAGGGACTGTGTTACAGATGTATCAACTGGCACTCCAGTCAGCACTTACTCCTGATTTTGTTTAATGTATAACTCAGGCTGCCCTTGAACTCATGATTCTCTTGCCTCTGTCTCCTACTGGTGTGTGCTACCACAACTAACTTATTCTTGAATTTTTACTAGTTGTGGATCTTAGTAGAAGTTTGCAGCTTTTGCAAAAGGGAGCTTCTTTGAGGAGGGTTGTAAGTCACAATCATCTGTGCATATAACAATAAATATTTATAATACAACTAGAAATTGCATTAGTTTTGGAAAATGCTGGTGCAGTTAGTGGTGGCCACATGGGCTTAGCACCATCTAGAACATGGACAACCTACCATTGGTCATAGAGTAACTCTCTCTCTTCAGCAGCGATCAGTAGGTAGGACATCTGGAAATCTTCTCCATGTTGGTTCAAAAGTTTGGGCAGCACTGACCTTGTGCTCCTGATTGTTGGAAAGGTTGAGATATACCTTCTTTATTGATGAGATTTATTGTCTCTGTAACTATGATTCTCACCCTGGAGTTTAATTTTTGCATAGTAACATTGGAGTAGTAAAAAATGAATTTGAACCTTATGTATATTTACCCATGTAGCTGTACCAATGATAAAGTTGATATTTGAATACTTAATGAAGTCAGCATTTCCTTTTCCATTCAAAACATAGATAAGACAACTAATTCAATATCTCCCTCAAACCACAGTTGTTCAAGTCAGACATCATGTGAGTCCAGCTGACCTTGGGATGATTAGGTAAATTCAGAAGGGTCCCTTTACTCAGTTTTCCATGCCAAAACTATCTCATTGCCTTCTGTGAAAGTTGACTTGGGTAATATCTGAAATATAAGAGGTAGCTAAAACTTCTTTTGTGTAGTTTATGTGACTTTAAGCATAGCACAATAAAAATAATAATTTTAAGAGATCAAGGTACATATATGGATCCTTGTGTCAAAATTTTTCTTTCTTTTTTTCAGCTATCTTAGGTACTTGAAATACAATAAAACATTTAATGGATGACTGAAGCAACTTGGAAAGTGTCTTGTGACCTGTGCTCATAAAACACCAGTCAGTTTGACACATCTATTCAGAACAGGAACATGAGGGTTACAGAGAAATATCACAGAAGGACATTTAATAAATCACATGAAAAGTGCAACTTTATCCCTTGCCACTCAACTCAGAAGGATGCTGCTGTCCGCGTGTCACTTAAAGTGTGATTCCTTGGAAGGGGTAGAGAGAAGCTCTATTCCTAGGCATGACTGCTTGGAGCTCTAGCAGGTTTGTAGTTATTTTGCACCACTGTAGTGAGAGTCTGTTCAACTGGGACCACAGCCTCTATGTGCATAGTTTTGGAAAGCTGAAACCTTGGTCTCTTTCCCAAAAGCCATATCCAGTAACTTATAATACTGTGGACGTGTCATAGCTCTCTGAAATCAGTGTGCTACTGTGGAGCCCCAAGCAATGATTGCCTATATAGAAATCAGGAAAGGCACACACGGTTGGAAAAAAGCATTTCCATTAGAAGAGAGACTTAACAAAGCTCTCCAATTCCTCTGTCCAGATTCTTGATAAAGAAAAGACAGGCAAAAAATGATTAGCCGGTAATCAAAGCCTACACGCTCTCCTTTTTCTCAAAGAAGAACATTACTTCATACTTCCTAGAGAAAAATTTTAAACTGGGAGATATCAACTTCAATGTCTTGTCCCCACATGCAGACTCTTATCACTGAAAGTGCCGAGAATTCAATTTCCCTCTTCAAATGTCAAAGCAAGAGATTTTCTTTTTCGTTGAGCTAGCTCTTCCATCTGTGTGCTTGATTTACCATCACTTCTCTTTGCCACTGCATTGATTGCCAGTGATACACCATTAGTTTTGTGTTATCCTTAATGCCTTTACTACTGGCTTATTCTTTTCCAAAATGTTCAAATCCTTACCATTAGAAACACACACACACACACACACACACACACACACACACACACACAGAAAAACACCACAGGACATTCATACATACATGCACTTGTGGTTTTGTAATTTCCTACAGGGATCCCCATCTCTATCAACTCAAAAGAGATGTTATACCCTCCTGGTATTTAAATGCATCCTTATAATATAAATTCTAATTATATATTATATACGTTATATATAATATAAATTCTAATTATATATTATATATTATATAAATTCTATTTATATATAATATAAATTCTAATTTTCATTCTTGGGCAGCAATTGTTTTACCGTTAATTCATTTTCTAAACCCCCTATAATTTAAATGTTTCATGAAAGAAGAAAATAACTGATGAAATCTTTCTCCTTTAAAGTTCTTTCCTGCTCTGCGGTGCCATCCTCACGATTCTTTCTCTCATTCATCTAGTTACTGTGTATCAGACACTTATTTTCTCCAAGAACTACACAGCACACTTTGACTGTTAATATACTTACATAAGGTAGGACACACAGCTCTACTGCACATATCTTTAAACATATTTTGTAGACATAATCTAAGAAAATCAAATAAGTTAAATTACACAGTAAATAAAAAGTATAAAATTCTGCTTTTGTTTGGAAGCTCAGCATTCTATGAACATTTTTTTCACTTTAATAGAATCTTATGTTATTTTGGCTTCATATATAAAGCTCAAATTTAATACTATTTTCAAGCTACCATTTACTGTCATGATTTTACTGAACTCTGTCCCCACCCCGCAGAAGTCCAAATGTCTAAAACATCCAGGACACCAATGTTCATTCCTTAATTGTTAATATCTCTTATAATTTCTTGCTTTTAATCTGTTTTTCATTTTACTTGACTCTAACACTTCATTGCAGTGTAAGTAGATAATGTTGGTTTGAATTGTCAGTGGATGATGTAGCTGGTCTCAGTCATTCTGAGGACTAAGACTCCCTTTCCCAAACCTGCCAACCATGGTTTCTACCATTCTTTCTATCCCATTCCTAAAATATGTCTGCATATTTTCCTAACACATTAATTTATTTTTATAGACAGTTTGAAATTCTTCTTGGTTTAAACACCGAATTAGACATGGAAATGTCTGTTTTAACATACATTATGACAGCAGCTCTATTCCCAAAATGTTCATTGACTGAATGAGTGTGTAATAAATAACAGTAGTCACAAACTCTTAGTATTGTATATGTAAATATTATCTTAGTTTGATGCCTCTTATTTCAAATCTCTCTTTAAAGATACGAGCACAAACTTAAGAAAAAGATGAGACTGAGAAGGAATGACCATAGCATACTAAGAGAGGAAATGCTAAGTGAGAGTCAAAGTCAAATAAGAACAGTTTACAAGTTTGTGAATTAGTTGCCTATTCACACATAATTTGTCAGTGTTAATGCTTATTTCAATGATTACTTATATCAACTATATTACTCTTTCCTGAAAGAGCTATATTTAAATGTTAGCAACTCTGAACATTAGAATATATAACTCTTCGAACAGTTGTCAAAAAAGTAATCATGCTGACAAGGAGCCATAGAAATAACTATTTTTTTAAAAATTATTTATTTATTAAAAATTTCCACCTCCTCCCATCCTCTCATTTGCTTCCCACTCCCCCCTCCCACTCCCTCTCCAGTCCTAAGAGAAGTCAGGGTGCCCTGCCCTGTGGGAAGCCCAAGGCCCTCTCCCCTCCATCCAGGTACAGGAAGGTATGCATCCAAACAGACTAGGCTCCCAAAGAGCCAGTCCATGCAGTAGAAACAAAACCCAGTGTCATTATCATTAGCTCCTCAGTCTGCCCTCATTGTCAGACACATTCAGAAATAACTCTTAAAATGAAATAAATATAATGTCCTTTAAAATATATAAGATAGATTTTTTGGTCTTTAAAGGACATTGTAAATATTCAGATTAATAATTTTATTACAATATTAAAATGGAAAATATTAATTTTAGGATAAGCTAAATATATATATTCATTTGAAATGGTAGAATAGAAAATACCAAGATGATAAGAATAATTTTTTTTCTCACTTGGAAAATTATTACTAGAAAATGTTATGTTTGTTTTGGATCTAAGCAAATTTATGTGCATAATTCATTATCTAAAGATTGTTATGCCTAGAAGAATAAATATAGTTTTGCTTTTTTGCTTACAGGGTTTCTCTGTAGCTTTGAGGTCTGTCCTGGAACTAGCTCTTGTAGACCAGGCTGGCCTCAAACTCACAGATATTCACCTGCCTCTGCCCCCCGAGTGCTGGGATTAAAGGCATGCACCACTACTGCCCAGCAAGAAAATATATGTTAATATTAATTGTATTTCTGCTAAGAGGAGTAATATAAGTGCTATCAATCTATCTTGAATATATATGCAAACATGAGAAATTGAACCTGAGTTTTATTCTTTGATAAATTTATATTTGACTATCTTGGGTTATTTACTTCATTTTATTTACCACATACTTGTCTAATTCTGATATCAGATTCAGATATCCATTGCATAAAATTCATGAAATTTTAGTTCTAAACAACAATTAACAGATTTACTGATAAATTTATTAGCTCATGTCTTTCTATTAAACAATAATCACAACTCAAGGAATATGCATATGCAGATTTTAAATCTCAGATTTTCTTGTTGGAGTGTGTGAGGAATAGAAAACTAAGGTGCAGGTACAAGTAATAAAAATAAATCAAAACAGAGAGCATGAAATTGAAAGAGAGCAAAGAAGGGTACATGGGAGGGTTTGTAGGGTAGAAAGAAAATGAAGAAATGATGAAATTATGTTAAAACTTTATAAATAAAAGAAAAATTTAAAATAAAGATTCCCTTGAGAAAGCTCACAAGGGAGACTCGTTATATCTGCAAGCTCTGAGTCTGATAGAGAACCAGCATGGAAACAATGAGATGGAAGAACAATCAAAGATTTTCAGTGCTATCTTGGACCTTCACATGTATGTGCCCCCTCATTTGCCCTCATACATGAAAACATCCATGTATATCATGAAGTATACAAAGACAGCTCATCAATATATACTGGTCTAGAATTGTTGCTATTGAGATTTCCTACTTCCTACCCTCAAGGTAATGAGTGGGTAATGTCCATTTCAAGGTCAATTTCCTTTAAAAAAAACATGAAATGGTTACAAATTTACATGTGCATAAAATTGGTAAAGCAAAATTATGTCTGAGATGGGGATAATGTAGAACAAACTAAAAAATGCATGCACTAGAGATTTCATTAGCCAAATTCCAAGATTGATCTACTCTCTTTGTTCATTTATTTACTCATTTCACTGATTTCCATTTGCATAGTTATTTTGATCTATACACATCCTGATCATTGATAACATCATCCTGTTTACCTAGATTTTGCTTTCAACTCTCCTGTCTTGTACAGTCGCATAAATGATTGTAGATTGTGCTTTAGAACCTACGCAACAACTACTGTTATCTGGAGGATTTATAACAAGTTGTGTTAAAGATGAAAGCATGGGAGGAAAAGGATCAAATATATAAACACCCATGTCTCTTCTTTTCCAAGAAACATTGGTCTCACTGGAATGTAAACTGCATCATTGGTGTCTGAAAGATTCATATACTTCCTGTCTTGCTTGGTAGTTTATATGTGTTCTGTTTCCCAGTGGAATTCCTTAAATATTCAGAAAGCAGAAAGTATCAATTCATTTCTATCTTCTTGAGAGCTAGAGGCATGTTTCCATGCTACTTAAACATAGACATTGAGGCTTAGACAAATAACCAGCACCTGGAAGAAAATAGGTAATTAATATGTGAAAGGGTGTACTTACAGGGAAAATTCACAGCTGGAATAACATTTAAAAGCTGCCGAAGAATAAAACAAAAACATACCCTTGCAACCTTAGACTACTCTGGTATTAAAACAATAGTAATGTTTTACAGAACTGCATTTATTTTTACCCATGAATTAGGCACCCTGGACTGCCCCTCCCCATAATTTTTTATTTAAATAGAAGTATACACAAATGTCTTTATATATACATATGCAGAGATGCTGTTGTTCACATGTGTGCCGATTAGTTTGATCTTTTCTAGGCTAATTTGGGCTAATGCACTGAATGACCCTGCCTACAGAACTTGTGTTCTTTCTGTCTGAAGTATTTGCCTATGACCAATAGCTTGCCCTCACATTTACTTGGCCTTATTTTTAAAAGGTCTTATTTTAAGAGCACATTTGAACTGCTCTTCTTTTGTAAAATGGCCCTTATCAGTCTATGTCCAATCACTTCAGTTCTTTCTAATAAACACTGGTGCTTAAAATAGCTACATCTGTAAGCATTTGAGATTGGCTTTTTTCCTAAATACATCCTCTGTCTAGACAAAGACCTAGTTGGTGTTAGGAACTGTGTATTCTGAGCTCTAACACTCCTTGTTGCATAAATATCTGGGCTGCATACATTGGATGACTAATGCCTCAGTGAATGACCAATGACCGTGTGACGGACTCATCATCGCATTTTCAATTCCTATGTCAAGATTTTTGAGTGCTTCATTTTGGTCCCAGTCATGATGCCTTTATCTATTCATACCTCTGCGATGTTTTAGCATTCCATATCTTTTACAATCAAAAACAAAAACAATCTAAAATTTGACATAATGAAATGATTTTTTTTCCTGAGAACTACTTATGCATTTAACAAATGTTTAACCTTCAAGAAGCCTTAACTTTCAGATCTTATACTATCTTGTGACCTTGAACAACAGCATTCCCGAACTCATCTATAAAACAGAGGAGAAGATACTTCACAGATTTGTTGAAAAGATTTATTAACATAATGACTTCACGTAAAGTACCTAAGGCATTTATTCTCACCTGCTATGGCATAATTGGGTAGGAAATGTGTCTTTCATTGCAAAAAAAAAATGCTTCTAGAGGCAAAGGTGCTGATTACCCAGGGACGTGAGTCTGCAAGGTATATTTAGATGCATTCATTTCTTTCCATTTAATTCTCAGCTTCTGCATCATTTGCATTATTTCTGAAATAACATTTGGAGTCTATGTAAAGCTTTGGGTTAGAAATAATAAACCCATGAGTGAATTTTGTTTTGAGTCCTCTCAAGCTCTCTCCTCGACAAGTGATTTTATCTACAGGTACTTAATAACATTTTATACTTTTCTTGTCCCTTTAATAGCTTGGTATCATCTTCTCAGGAAACATAGCACTTATTGAATCCTCTCTGGTTCTTTTCATTTCCGATACCTTGGACCAAACATTAGGTCTTGCACATTCTTACTACTAAACAGCACCACCTGTCCCCCATTCACTATTTATTTCCAGATACCTATGTGACTCATTCCTTCAACTTGTGACTGTCTATCAAATATCATCTGGACACTGAGGAAACTTAATCTTATTGCACTTCATCCATTCCAACTGTCCCTCTACCCTGCCAGATTTTCAACATACATTTGGTTGCTGGAATCACCTGGACCATTATATTCCCTTCTATCTAGTGGCTTGTTCCTTGCCCACCTACAGCTGTATCAATGACTACAGATACTTATACTTCACTGTTATTATACTACCTTTTAAGATATTGTATGAAAACAGATACAATTTTAAAATAGAAATGTATTGAAGAAAAATAATTAAATGTCTTTGAGTCTACAACAGGAAACAAAACTGCCACAAACCCAAATGCAGTAACTTCCCAGCATCCACAGGTTACAATCTGCAGATTTCAGAATTTGACATTTTCATGTGCAATGACATCCAAATAGAAATAAGAAAGAAAAGTCTACAGAAATGTTTTCAACTGGCTGAGAAGTAATGGGAGGAAAAATATTCCATGAATCAAAATGTCCCTTTGAGTTTATAAAGTAATGAAGAGCAATTTGTGTATAGGGTAGATGAATGTATAAGCTGATATGCAGATATGCCTGTCAGCTAAGGAATAGAGTTTAGAAACCCATGGTTATTTTTTTTTAATTTCTTCAATTTTCTCCACTACTACATAATATCTCTTGCCTATAAATATTTTAGCTCTCAAAGAAACATAAAGCAGCCACTTCATTATCCTTCAGAAACGATAATAACAAAATGATCATACATGAACTTGGCACATTGCTAAAGCATGAGCAAGCTATTGTTTGCTATTTTCCTTACCAGCTAGGTATCACTTACTATTAAAAGAGATTTGAAGAAAACAAAAAGAAAAAAAGGTTAATGAAACTATTAATATAATAAAAAAAAATAGGAGTACTGCAATGCAGTGGTGAGGTGACATCCCCGCAGTTGACACTTTGAGTTTTCCCTGTCCCTTTCACAAATGATCGAGACTTGACAAGGAGATACCATCAGTGAATGAGATCATTGTCCATGCCCCCTGCTAATTCAGGAGAAATGACTACCAAATTAGTTAACTGACAACAGAACAGACACAGAATTTTCCAGATGAAATTTTTAGGAAAACACATTCATGAAATAGGTACTTTCTAAACCTCCATGCATTTTTTTCTCTTTCGTGTCATCTGTGTAATTTCTGGAATATTTACAGACTAAGTATGGTGAGTGTAGCGAAAACCTCAAGTGTGGAAGTTCAGATGAAGAATGTCAGAGGGCAGTGATAGGAGGTGACCTGCTTAACAATAGGCCAGTTACAACCAATACATCCTTGGACTTCTTCATGAGGAGTTTGCCCACTTTCTGTTTATGTCCTCAAATTTCTGTTGCTCTAGTTCATGAATATATAAATATTAATCGAAATATATACAAAAATCTAGAGTACTTGCGTATCACCAAGCTATGAACTTCTGCTATATGGATAAATGAATATCTATATCAAATTCATAGATCTTTGATCATCTTTGTGGGTGGGTTTATATTTAAACACATATAAATATTATATATAAAACCAGTAACAATCAAAAATTAGAGACTGGGTTTGGAAAGGGCTAAGGGTGAGGCATGAATGAGAAAGAAGGGAGGGGACATGGGACTGGTTGGAGTAAGAAAAAGAAGGGGATAATGATGTCGTTATATTTTTAATTAAAGTTTTTAAATGGATAAAAAGAATAAAAATGTTTGTATGATTTTTTTCATTCTTCCAGAGTTAACCTTTCAGTCCACTTAAAGCTAATTATCAACAAATCTGAAAATAATGTGAAATGTCTGCAGTCTATGGAACGTGTTGAACAATAAAAAGCAACTCTCAAGCATGGTACAACAACTATGGCTATAAATATCTAAGTGCTTGATCAGGAAGAGAGCCACATGTGTGCACCCTGAGAAAACTGTGGGTTGTTTCTAGAAATGAGTTGAGACACTTTCTAACCAGCAGCTTTGCATACTATAATAAACACTAAAATAGAAGTCCTGGAGATCAGTGTCCTAAAGTGAACAGAAATGATTTTGACTTAAAAATGCTCAGAGTTGGTTTTGCCATTTGCTTATCTTGATACCTCCCCACTCTGAAAAGATACAACTTTATTGTTTTTTTTTATACCAACTTAATGATCTGTTATTGTAACCTCAGAGTAAGGAGTGTTGAAGAATTAGTGACAAAGTATGGAATGCTAAAATAAGAACCAGTAGAATGTTAACTGTGAATTCAAATGATGTTTGGTTAGTGAAGAAAGGGAGATTTTCTCAAGGGAAATGAGTTCTTTATTAAATATAGAAAGCCAGGGAATTCAGAATAGAGAGGTTAACAGAGACAGGGCAGCCTTAATTTACATGTCAGCTATAATATCTACTTTAATAAACTATTTACTTGTTAACTCAATGGTATGCCTTAAACTAATTACTGGAGCACCTGTCACATGACATGTGACCTGTCTCTGAGATACATACTCTCTTTCTGCAGAAAACCAAACCCCCATCAGTGTCTCAGAGAACTAGTTCCATTTTGGATAATGTTGGTGGTCTGAAGGAAAGGCGTTCGCACTGACTCACATTCATTTTTCTCTTAATAGTCACATTTCTGTAAGAATGTGAACAGTCTTTTCAGCATTTTTACTCCTATTTATCACTTCACTATCTTTTTAAATCTTAATTACTCAAACATCAGCTTTCAATTAAAGCTGCATAAAATTTTACAAATAAAATGTGACTTTTAAAATTAATAACTCTTGAAGAACTTTAGACCCTAGTTTAGTCTATAGTAAATGATGCATCCTGGTGTATACTGGTGCACTAGTGCCCTTCTTTGAAGATTTGGTTACAATGCCAATTTCTCAGTCCCAAAATAAATACATCAATTGAGTTAGCATATTTGGAATAAGGCATGGAAGTTTAATCCATCCTTATCAGTTTTCTTTCTTTTCCCTTCCTTCCTTCCTTCCTTCCTTCTTTCTTTTCTTTTCTTTCCTTTTCTTTTCTTTTTATTTTGCAGTGTTCTACTGTAGCTTTGGAGTCTGTCCTGGAACTAACTCTTATAGACCAAGTTGGCCTTGAACTCACAGAGATCTACCTGCCTCTGCCTTCTGAGTGCTGGAAATAAAGGCATGCACCACCACTACCCAGCTTAGATATTTACTTTTTTAAACCTGGTTTTAAGTTAATGAATTTTGTCACTTTAACTACCTTTTATGACCACTCAATACAGAAAAAAATCACTAATTACTAACATCATAGACCAAATATTACTCTTTCTCAAAAATAAAAACATCGTTTTTTACCTACAAACAAAACATCTCACCAGATTTAACTACTTTCACTTCCGACCCATAGTTCATTTTAAACAACATATTGAACAATTGTCCATGTGCCTGGGGTCTCTTTCTAATCCATCCTGCTGATGAAATTAGTGCAGCTCTTTACCACAATTCAACTATTGTGCAATCATATTGGGAGTATGGTATCTATTTCCTTTGTTAGTTTCCTTTAAGAGCTGAAACAGGTACTTGTGTCTATATCCACGGACCCAAAGTATAAAAGTGACTATACTGTTTTTCATGTGATTCAGCAGTATGTAGTAACGATTTAATTACTCACAAAAATTCTGAATATTATTGATCGTTGGAGAATTATATTTTCACAAGTTCTATGGATGTAAGAGTTGCCATTAACAAGTCCATTTTACTGAGGAGGGCTCTTGACTTGGAATAGGATTACTCCCCACACATACACCTTAGACTCTTGACAAAGGTGTAGATGAGCACTTAAAGACTGAGCAGCAATTGGAGCCTAAGCACTAGATGCTTAAAAGAGTGACCCATTTGTTGTAGCAACAATAAATCAGACTTCTGAAGTTATGTCCTTTGTATAAGAGGTAAACTATACACACAAAAACCTTTATGTCTTCATAAAGCTTCAGCTGGAATAGATGCAATGCACACTCAGAACTTTTCTCTTTCTCTATACCTCATTATAATCAGCAGATAAAACATTCAATGTGGTGAAACAAAACACACACAGACACACACACACACCACACACCACACACACACACACACCGGGGGGGATTTGGCAGGGATAGGGATAAATATGTAGTATTGTCAACATCAAATATTATAATATTTTCACTATGTTGAGGCAGAAGTATCATTTGAGGAAAAACCTGGGAAATATGACAATATAACAAGATGATTTATGGAAAAACAACTAATAAAATATAGTAAAACCAAACAAAATTATAGAGTTCAACTGTACAATCTTAAACAAATTCTTCTCTTTTCTCCACATTTTTTTTAACCAATGAAATGGCTTTCTTAGATCCATGACTTTATGTTTGGCTTCCTGGCACTACTGCCCCTCATCCCAATGTTCTCTGTCTTTATGATTAAGAAGATTGTGTAGTTGTCACCTGGTGCACAATCCTAAAAAAAAAAAAGGTTTTCATAACTAGAGCGCTGCAAACGATTTCCTTATTGCGTTCAGAACTATTATCAAAATAATATTAGTAACCGATGGGATTAACTTTCCTTTCTCACCACAGACACTTTCATCGCTCTCCACCTGGGGTGAATGCTCCACCTGCCGTCTGCTCTTACCCTACCTGGAATCTGTCACAGTGCCCCGGCTAGACACAAGATGAATCTACCTGAAATGATCACTCAGACAGCCCTTTACTGAGGCCTGCTCTGGGTGCATCCTATTTAAAATATTGCATACACACACCTTGTTGGCCATTATATTAAATGTTATCTATTATTTTTACATATAAATGTTCGTAACATTTTAATATCTGTGCTATATTCAGCATATTACTTTATAGATTTCTCTCATTCTACCAGCATGCAAGTACCATGGGTAAAATTTAATTCTGGGGTTATTTTGCAATGTTGGGTGTTACTCCAAGGCCCTAGAACTGCAGCTTCAGCATAATAACCCTTGTATAATGGTTGGTTGGACAAATGAAACATAATAAATCTGCCACTCTTTTCTTCCTTTCATAAAAAAACCTCTTATTTGTAAGGGCCAGGTAGAGCTTCTGTGCCTTAGATTATCTTAGTGATTTCTACAACCACAGAACCTTGCAGAATTCTTCTTTTTCTGGTGAATTACGTTCATGCCACTATGAAAAATGAGTAGTCTTTTAAGTTAATGAAGAGCAGGTTCTTTTTAAAACAAAAATCAAATGTCAAAGCTTTGAGGAAGCACATTTACTCTTTCTTCAAAAGGGTACCATTGAAATCTATCTCACATTGGCACAAACAAAAAAGGAAAAAAATGAAAAACTTTAACTTGCTGTATATCATGAGATTTGCAGGCTATTAGATTAAATTATCTTGGGTTGCCTGAAGGATGTCTGAGGTAAATGCAGCCATCCCCAAGCATCACTGCATCTAATTCTCAATGTCATGCTTTGGGGGAAAAATATAAAGAAATCAGAGAAATGTAGAGAGCTTCTATCATAGTGATTAAAGGCAGTAGCAGACCAGACTGTGAGAGAGATGAATTGAGTTAGAAACAAACAGCCCAAAAAGGCAGATTACTGGGAGGCAGCTTATTTTTGAAAACTAGAAGAAAACAAAACAAAAGAGGCTATTATATTAATTGCACAATGTAATATTATTTTAGAAAGCAATCTGGTTTTATATATGAGAATATGTATTTGAGGAAAAAACCAACTATTTCTTCCCCTCTGGGAAAACAACATTGGAAACCAGCAAAGGTTTTCCTCAATCACTGTTTTGCTTAAGTGGATTCCTAATTGAGTCTAGTAGATGTCATGAAAGACCTACACGAGAATAATCTCCTCTCTTGAGCTGTCAGGACATATTTTGCTTTCATCTGAGAAAACAACATATTCCAGTTGGATGTGGTGAAATTGTTGTAGGTGAACATGTTTATGAAGCTGGGAGAGGGACCACAGGAACTGTACAGAACCTCAATGCACCAAAGCAGAACATTTGAGTTTTATCCATTTTAATGGAAACACAGACGCTTAGGCAGGTATATCCTGAGTTCTAGCATATATGTTCCATTAATGTAGACAAAGAAGCTTAAAGGAGCCATGCCATCACTGTGTAGAGTGAATGAGGAAAAGAAAATTAAAGCTGACTATTTCTGGGTAGCACAGAGAAATTTTACTGAAATACCTCTTTTGTCATAGCAATGGGAAGATGAATAGTAATAGGGATGACCATGGTTAGACTTTACAGGTAAGGAACAATTGTCAAGAGACGAGTAGTAGGTTCAATCACATCATCATCACCCTCTACATATCCCCTTCTCTCTAGTCTATGGAAATGAGTCTCCTTATAGCTTGAAGTGGCTTCTGTTTCCTCTTTAGCTGTTACAGTTAGTCCCCCATAGAGTGGATCTCACCTGTGATAGAAGGGGTTCCCAAAAGTCTCACATTATCTCTTTTCCTCACCTTTGTTCTGGTAATAAACAAATGGGTGTTTAAATGTGCCTTATCATTTTATTTGAATATATTCCCAGCAAATGGTATTCTCCTAAACATAATACATTTTCCTTATGGAATCACTCTCAGATGTTATGGAATATTAGTTGAAGATGTGTTATATTCGTTTATGCTGTGGAACATTTGTTTGATGATGCAAACACATATTACATTCTTTTATGTTATATTTATTTAACCTTGTGAAGCTATGCTAGTTTTCTACGTTAGACACCTGATTGCTGTAATAAACAGCAGACTGGCCAATAGTTGGGCAAGAGAGAGAAATAAGCAGGGCTGACAGGCAAACAGAATAAATAAGAGAAGACAAGAGAGAGGAAAGAGGGAGAAAAGGAAAGGAGAGGACGACACCAGAGACCAGTCGCCAGCCACACAGACAGGCATGGAAGAAGGATAGAGGTAAAAAGCAAAAAAAGACAAAACATATAAAAAGAAAAATAGGATAATTTAAGTTAGAAAAGTTGGCTAGAAACAAGTCAAGTTAAGGCTGAGCATTCATTAAAAATAAGTTTCCTTGTGTTTGTTTTAGAGTTTGGTGGTGGGCCCCAAAGACAAAAAAAGAAGACAAATAAAAAACTAACAACACTAAGAAGTCACTTTTATTAGATATAGTATTTCTACATTTTACTCCAAATGGTTCCACTTAAGATTTTTGGAACTTTTTGGCTGCTCTAGAGCTAGAGTGGAAATGAGGATACTATTTTGTTTTTCCATCTTTGATATTCCCCCTTAGTCATACTAAAAGCTTCAGGAATTGAATTACAATTTTAATATATACTGCAGTCAGTTTTAGGCCAAGTCTATATAATTCTCATATCTTTACCAGTCTCATTCTTGGCATGTACTTTGTTTTTTCCTTTGGAATTTCCCTGAGATAATATTTCTTCTTTAGTCCATAGTTGCACATCAGGTCATTTGAGCCACATTTTCACAAAAGCTGGAGGACTATGAGGGCTAGATAACACTGAGAAAAAGCAGAAACATCTACATGTCTAAGGAGTTTCTGTGTGTATGTGTCCATTGTGTGTGTGTGTGTGTGTGAGTGTGTGTGTGTGTGTGTGTGTGTAAGAGAGAGAGAGAGTAAAAGCATGTGCATGTGTCATGGTGTACTTGTGAAGATTCAATAATGAGAGGGGAAATTCTTCAATTTAAGTCCTCACTTTCCACCTGTTTAAGGCAGTCTCTTGATCTGCACTGAATATCAGGCTAGATGGACTATTGGCTTCCAAAAATAATTTTTCTGATTCCTCTTCCCATATCCCCCTAGGAACCCTGAGATTACAGATATGAGTAATCACACCGAGGTTCATATGAGTTCTAAAGTTCTGAAGTCAAGTCTACTTACTTGCCAGGCAAACATTTTACCAATGATCCATCTCTCTAGCCCTGCCACTTATATTTCATGAACTCAAATAGCCCTGAAACGTGCTGATCAAGTATATACTAAGAACAAAATGATAATGAAAATTGCCAGTTGGCAGCCAAAACTAAAACAACTCAACTATTAATTCTGTCAGTCTTTCTGTGTATCTATATTTTTATAGCTTCATCTCTGACTCAAAAAATTCCAAAGTGGAGTTATATTTCACTACTGGCGCATTTTACAGATCAAGGATCATATGTACTTCTACCAGATCATTTGCTCATGCTCAATACTAGAACACAATATATTTGTTATATTATCTGACACTCATTTCATTTTAATAACTATTCTCATTTATTAAATACTGTTTCTTGTTATATGTGCAATTAATAGCAATGTTTGATTTTTCTCATTAGTAATACCGTGGTTGTTCAATAATTAGGCCAGAGAATGGAACAAATTTGATCTGTCCATGCGCTCAGTAAATAAAAACATGTTCTATTAAAAACTCTGACCCTTTGATAGCTTCCATGAACCTGCTTTTAGTTACCAAAGTTGTCAGGGACTCTCTTTCCAATTCTGCTTAGCTTCATTTTCTGAACACATCCTATTGTCTTATTTGAAATTATCATTAGGCTTATAACTCACTTATTTTTAATATCCTGATAGGCAGACACTCATAAAACCATTCTCTCTAAAATTGGGCAGTAAAAACAACTATTTATGACTATTTATATATTGTTCTCTTTGTAACTATTTGCATAACCACTATAGTATTTAATCTAAAAGAAAAAATAAACTCTAGATTAGACACAGGGTTTGTTAAAGAGTTCAACTTTCAAGCTAAAAAATTAAGCCATGGATGCAGTTGATACATGGATGCAGTTGGTACATGGATGCAGCTGGTACATGGATGCAGTTGGTACATGGATGCAGCTGGTACATGGATGCAGTTGGTACATGGATGCAGTTGGTACTCCTTCCTCAGTAATAAGAAGCTCAAACTGCAGCTTAGTATTTTGCTGATTAGAAAAACTGATGCTATTACAGCTATGCGTGGCCATATGACTGAGTGCCTGATTTGATTGCCTCCCATCAAATTGCTTTCAATGAAATGAAGACTGCTTTTATTTAATACTATTTTCCACTCTGTTGCCTAGAAGGTGGATATTATGGCTGAAGTTCTAGCAACCATCCTGAGTTACAAAGATTAGAAACACAGACTATAGATGATTAACTAATTTGGTAGAAGATATCAGGTTTTTAAAACCTTCCTAACCAAACTTAATATCAACTACTTTACCTACTTTGTTTATATGAGAAGGGGTATTTCTATGTAACCTAAGCAAGAGAAGAACTTAAGATGCATCTGTCTTAGACTTCCAAATGCTAACTAGTGTAAACTGCAGACCTTGTCTTCTACTTGAGTCTGGACAGCTGCGTTGTTACTGCTCAACTGTTAACTTTGGTCCAATACATGTTTAACGCTCCAGTGTTGCAGCAATATTGAGAAGGAGGCTTCTATGACTCCTTTTAAAGGAATAAAAAATCCCAATGGCCTCAGTGAGCAGAGATGAGCATTAACTTCAGATTCACATTACAGAGAATTGCCAGAGAAAACAACGACTCCTATCAAGGCATTCATTTACCAAGCAAAAACAGTACCATTGAATTAGATACACTCTACTGTGGTCAGGTCTTGAGAAGATAACAGATAACACTAGTCACATAGGCAATAGGCAATGCTTGGGATCTCAGGATCGTTTATCTCATGCACTCATGTTAATAACAAAATATCTCTCTGTTATGATGGCAGGAAGGTAAGGAGAGAGTAAGGTTGGGAGGAAGAGGGGAAATGAGGAAAGAAGAACAACAAAGGAGGGGAAAGGAAACAAATCTGGAAAATACACCTTTAAAGTGCCAAAGAGCTGATGTCTTTATCTGCCAGGAAATTTGTAAATGTGAATGTAAGCATATTAAAAAAAGGGTGGCGCCCTTCATGTCAAAAGTAGCAAAGTCGAGTTTCATTTTGTTCTTTGTAGGAAAATTGCTTTCTAAAACTTTTTCAAGTGACAGCCATTTCAGATAAAGTCAGAGAAAGTGAAAAGAGTAGATTTGAGGCAGCTCCGGGGTTGACATGGCCACTGATGCTGAAATAAGAGTGAAGGTTTCCAATACAGTTACTGAGCCAAAGGCCAGAGACAAAGAACGAAGACAGCAGTTTTAGCAAGGGCCAGACAGTTCCTGAGAAGAGTCCACATGATTTGAGGATAAGCGTTTCTTCCCACCTAGACTTGGCATTTTACCTTCAAATCTTAGGAAATTGTCTCATTGTTCTTCTTTTCTTTCTAGATAATAAAAATTCTATTTATCACTGTATTGATGGCCCACTTCTGACTGAAGATACAAGGACATGGACTTCACCCTAGGAAAGAGGATGAGCATACATGCAAATCCATAGTAGACCCAGAAATTTAAAGACACAAATATTGAGTTTTCAAGCTTTCTCTTGATCATAGAGATATTTTGCGCTTTTTAACTCGCAGGGTTAGGCCAGGATATATACATACATCATCTCACTTACTTCCCAGGGGGAACCCAATTGAAATATAATTACAAGAATGTACTCCTGATACTTAACACCTGGCATCAAAGATAATCTATGCCCCTTACTCATACAGAGACCCTGAGTAGGTTATTTATCATATTTATCTATCAAATGTTTCTTGCGGGACAGTGGTGGTACACGCCTTTAAACCAAGCATGCTTGAGGTAGAGTTAGGTGGATCTCTGTGAGTTCAAGACCAGCATGGTCTACAGAATGAATTCCAGGACAGCCAGAGCTGTTAAACAGAGAACTACTGTTTTGAAATACCAAAAAAAGTTTTCCTTAACCTATAAAGTGAAACTAAAATGAATATCTACTTCTATTGTTAGAGCATTTTAGATAGTACTGACTTCAGCCTCTGTACGTTTACTCCTTTTTCTGATCTTTTCCACCTTGAATTCACTTTACTGATTCAAAACCAAATTCAGAAACCATTCTCAACTCAGCAAAGAAATAATTAGGACAAGGTAAGTATACCTTATCTGTTGGGTCCTAAAGTGTTTTGAAGTTGGAGATTTTAGAAGTTTGTAATAATTGCCTTTGCTTTATGAGGTAAGCACCCTGATTTAAATATTCTAAAGCCAATTCTCCAAAATCTTTCAGATTTTTGAAAAAATTGGGAAGTTAGTTTATAGGCATAAAGCCTTTATTGAGCTGCAGAGTGTCCACCTCTAATTATATCATTGTCTTCAACATCTTTTCATGTCTCATTCATGTGATGATATTGGCATCAGAAGTTTTTGTCAACATGCTCTCAGGAAAATATCACATACATGAAAATCACACTCAATAATTTGAGTATCCTCCCACCATTCAAAGCAAAAGAATACTACTTCTCCTAGCCTTATCATTGTAGAGTTCAATACAAATGAAGTGCAGTACGCAATTAGCTTCTAGGAGAATGATTGCATTATTAGAGGGCATTCTGTAGGGTGAGAAGCTATTATTAGAGGCATCATATCCATTAAAATATGAAACAATCAATTTCTCATCGCTGCAATGTGAATCTCATTGAAAAGAGTGAAGATTCTTCTTTTACCTTATATTCAATATCCTTCACCTTTTAAAATTCCTTCCTAAGCTGAAAGCAAACTTTCTATCCATTTCTGAATGGGGTTTTCAGTGCACCAGAAAGATGTTTGCAAAACTAATTTAAGGTGAATTTTAATAAACTTCTTTTCTGCCTTCTTACTTTTCAGCATGTTCTTAAGAACAAATACAAATTCCAGTGTTCTATCTGGCTGAAGTCCGATAAAGAGACATTAAAATTCCAATAAGCAATAATGTCTTTTTACTGCATTTTAGTACTAAAAAAAGTGGTTCTAAGACTGCTGTGGCTGTTAGTACTTAAATGGCCAAATTATCTTAATTGTCTCAGAAGTGGTACTAAAATTTGAAAAAGCAAGAGTGCATGTGTGAGAAGAAAGGAAAGTGCCATCATTATGCTCAATTTTTGGAAGAGAACATTTGTTTGCATTGCAGCCAATAGCCATCTACTTTCTAGTAAATCAAAACTCAAAGAGATGCTGGTGGTGAAGTTATATAGCATGTGCTATCCGTGGCTGAGTTGTAGTAAATCCAACTGTGCTGTGCAGATAGTGGCTGTACAGAATTATGAGGCCATCTGATTCCAATTTAGTCCATTTGAAGCACCAAGCTGGCCTATTTGCAGGTGGAGGGATGTCACAATACCATATATGAGACATATTCTTCTTGCTGGCAGAAGGTTCAGTGGACTCTTGATGCTCAAATCAGTGTCAAAAGATGCTTGAAATCCATGATGTAAGAAGATAAGATACATTTAGGCTGAATGAATTATACTTAGAAAAACCACAAACATAAGAAAAAGAGAAATAGATACTAGAACTGAAAGCATACAAGTATTTTCTAAAGGGTTCTTTTTTTCATTGTTATCATGTAGTTGATTTTCACAATTCCCTGTTGGCTCTCTTGACTCACTCCCTCACTAATACCTATGTCATTTTATGGTCCTCCTTACTAATACTTTCTGAACAGAACAGTTTATCTGAGCATTTGACAGATCTTTGGATCTCTACTCCTGGACCCAGGTTACAAAGGATTTTCCTCCATGAGTTGACTAAACTCTTAAAAAAAATCATCCCTTGTCTCTATTTTAAAATGCCTATTACTTACTTCCAAGTAGTTGTTTTTACATTAAGTCTAGATGGAATTAGTTCACCCCTCCAAGGGCTGTGTATTTCAGTTGGAATTAATGATTCTGTCTAACAATGCTTATTCTTCTACAACCACTGTCCCTTCCTCTGTAGCAATCTTTGTTGCTCGACTTATCCCATTGCCCACAGCTGTATTAAGCTGAGCATCTCAACATTTATCTACATATTTCTTCTCTTTTCTTTGTCTGTCTCTTTATTTGCTTCCACTTGGCTGTACAGCTTCAATTTCCACTCATTTGTTTATAAATAAATTTTCACCACAGACCTGCTTTCTCCCCTGAACTGTAACGTATTCAGTATCAACAGTTAGAAGTCTAATAATAATCTTAAAACTGCAATTTTTCCAAAGGCACATTTAATATCAACTCTTCCAATGCAAAATACAGTCTTCTCTGGCTCATTAATTGCTAATTCCATCCTAACAGACACACTCTTACCCTCCTCAGACCTTTCCATACTGTCTGCCCAATCCACAAACAAATGTTATTATATTTACATTGAAAAATGTTTAGATTCAATTCATGGCTCACTATTACCACTTCTAACTTCCTAGTTCTAAATGTGTTCTCTTTCTACTTAGAATCTTGTAAGAGATTTCTGATCATTGTCTTATTTTTCTCCTTGGATTTATGTAATCTAAAGATATCTGAATAAAACTTCAACAATTTAAGTCAGATCAACTAGTTCCTGTATAAAAAAGCAATCTAATTTTCCTATTATAACTAGAGTGAAATATCAATATTTTATCATGAATTATAACATTCAACTGCATCTTTCCTGGCCTTTGCTTTTAGAAGTTTCCCAGATTACTCAGTAGGTCCACAGACTTGTCCCTAAATAACTGGTACATGCTCTTACCTCTGGATATGTACATTTATTTTTCCAGTTTCATGAACTGTTCAGTTTTTAGATCACCCCATCGGCTTCCATTAGGTTTCTTTTTAAGTATTTTTTATGAGGGAAGGTTGTCAATCATCCATACAAAATACTACTGCAGCCCAATCAGAATTAGTCATTTTATCCTGCTTTATTTCCTTCATGATATTTTAATACTAATTTACATATTTCAACTTACTTAGTACTAGCTATTTTCTATAACTACATATGAAGATAATGAGGAAATTATTTGGATAACAGGTATTGTGAGTTGATAGAATTATGTCTAGCACAGAATATTTTTTATAACTTCCAGAGTTACCTGGATTCTTACTCTAAACAATATTGAAATTGGGTAAACAGCATTGTCTCATACATGATTTAAAAAATGATTAAGAAAGCATTAAGAATAGTAAAATTTGGCAGCCTATTGACCTTTAAACCATGTAAAATCTGCAAGGCAATCTCAGAAGCAAGAATGAGATCTCAGCAATCTAAGGCCAAAAGTAACCTTTTGACACTACCTTGTGTCACTTTGTAAAGGTCATGTATATATGAAATTAAATTTTCTTTGATATAATGGAAGGTGAGTCCTGCTAAAATCATTAAAAAATATTGATTTAGATAAATCTGATAGTTCAGGATTTCTGAGGAACATGGGTAGCCAGAGAAGAGAAATTCACTGGCTTGTAATAAGCTAGCAGGTTTTGTTTGTTTGTCTTTACATTTTTTATCAAATAAATTCCATACTGTTTGAAGAGATTAGATATATCTTGGTAAGTGTTCTGATCTCAACGGTGGTTACTCTGTAACATTTAGCAGGCATTCTTCAAATTAATATATCTGCTAAATTAAACCTGACATCATTCAAAACTCAGGCTAATATGCTTTCTACTTCCTAATCATTCATCACTCACATGCTATTTATTATTCTTGAGACAGAAGAAGTTTAAATGCATCAACTTTGTTAAACAAAATCTGATTTGAGCCAAGTGTCTGTATTTATAACAGAAAATTCTTTCAAATATGCTGTATTATTTCATATATTATCAATCAAAATCATGTATAAGGGATTATTTGGTTATATTTTTACAGAATATTGATAAAATTCTTCGAATTATTCATCTTTTACATATCAATCCACTGTTATTTTTTCTTAGTCAGCCGGCATAAAACCACAGCCACAGAAACAAAACTGTATAAAGCCCTCAAAACTATTTAATATTTCACAAGATCATGATATTACCTTTGCACAGAGACTTAGCATGTTACATATTGGCACTGAAAAGGACGAGGAAAGCCATTCAGTTCTACTAAGGATGAGGCTTCTTTTTATGAGGGGAAACAAGTAAGAACAAAGCAAAAATATGTTACTATACAAAATCTCTTCTCTGTTTCACTGCCAATGACAATTTCATTTTGGACCTCACACTGTCTGTGTCTACCTCCTGTGAGACCTTATATTGTGCAGTTTTTCTCCCACAAGTTACCATGATCTGTCTTCGTATGTATAGTACAATAATATATCTTTGTACAAAGTTTGCCATCATCATTGAAATGTGTGTTCTGCTTCCCCTCAGTTATCGCTTATTTCTCCTTTTGTATTAATCCAAGCCATTTAACACTAACAGAGTAATAAAAGGATTTTTGGGAACAATATCTCCAATAATATAAGGCCCAATCACATTTTGTAGAGACAATTAAGGATTGTGAAACAGCCTGAATAAATTTGGAGGCAACCTACCAAAATTGATTAACAAAATTGAGTATTAATTACCATGCCCTGCCTCTATACTACAGCTGAGTTTAATTTTCATGGCCTTAATATTACCAAAATAACACAAAAATGAATATGCTCTTGAGTCTTTTCCATATGATGAGAGAGAGACGAGCCCTTGAACATTGCAATTTTGTGTTATGCTGCTTATTAATAGTTGTCTCCAGAAAAAGATATAGCAAGCATTTCACTTATAGAGATATCCCGTGGCAATTGAGATCATTATCTTAGCAATTAAAAAATTCTTAGAAAAAAAGTGCCATATCTATACACATACACACAAATGCGTGTATATATGTGTGGGAAAGCATTGAAAAGAAATCTATGAACTTAACAATGTTATCATTCTTTTAGTGGTTTGTAAGGAACTTGAGGAAAACTTACATCAGTTAGATCAGCTAGGATGAAATAAGAGTTGGAGATATTCTTCAAAACTTGTTCCTAATGAATGAACTTTTAAGATGCAATGAGAACCTGGATTCCAATTTAATAAAATATGGAAATAAAATAAGGAACATGGCATGGCATTTGAGTAGGTTAATGGCAGCGTGCTAGAGAATGTTAGGGGAGACAGGAGTTGTGAGCACCTGATAGTTGTTTACTTACATGTGTTTGTCAATGAGTGTAAACTTCGAGTGGAAAGAGTACTGTCTTGCTGATGATTACATTTTAAAGCAATAGCTCCAATTTCTGGATTAGAGAACTATCAAGATTTTGAGATAATATATACAACAACAAGGGCAAAAAAATAAAAGGATTAATTTTCATGTTTTTCAAAGTAAATGCTATAAGAAAAGAGAAGCTAGGTCATGAATCCTTTTTATTTTTATTTTTTATTGTTTTTATTGATTTTTATTGAGCTCTATATTTTTCTCTACTCCCCTCCCTGCCTCTCCCCCCTCTCTTCAACCCCTCCTCAAGGTGCCTATACTCCCCATTTTCACAGGAGACCTTGTCTTTTTCTACTTCCCGTGTAGATTAGATCTATGTGAGTCTTTCTTAGTGTCTTCATTGTTGTCTAAGTTCTCTGGGATTGTGGTTTGTAGGCTGGTTTTCTTTGCTTTATGTTTAAAAACCACCTATGAGTGAGTATATGTGATAATTGTCTTTCTGTGTCTGGGTTACCTCACTCAAAATAATGTTTTCTAGCTCCATCCATTTACTGCAAAATTCAAAATGTCGTTATTTTTCTGCTGTGTAGTACTCCATTGTATAAATGTACCACATTTTCCTTATCCATTCATTGGTAAAGGGGCATTTAGGTTGTTTCCAGGTTCTGGTTATGACAAACAAAGCTGCTATGACAAACAAAGCTGCTATGAACATAGTTGAGCACATGTCCTTGTGCCACCATTGAGCATCCTTTGGATATGTACCCAAAAGTGGCATTACTGGGTCTTGAAGAAGGTTGTTTCCTATTTTTTTTGAGAAATTGCAACACTGAATCCAAAGGGGTTGTACCAGCTTGCATTTCCACAAGGCAGAAGTGTTCCCCTTTCCCCACAACATCTCCAACATAAGTTGTCGTTAGTGTTTTTGATCTTGGCCATTCTTTCAGGTGTAAGATGGAATCACAGAATTGTTTTGATTTGCATTTCTCTGATGACTAAAGATGTTGAACATTTCCTTAAGTGTCTTTCAGCCATTTCAGATTCCTCTGTTGAGACCTCTCTGTTTAGGTCTGTACTCCATTTTTTATTGGATTATTTGTTCTTTTGATGACCAATTTCTTGAGTTAATGGCAATCTTACCAAATGAAATCTACAGAATCAACACAATGCCCAGAAAAATCCCTGCAAAATTCTTCACAGACCTCAAAAGAACAGTACTCAACTTCATGTGGAAAAGTAAAAAGCCCAGGATAGCAAAATAATTCTGTACAATAAAAGAACTTGTGGAGGCATCACAATCCCTGACTGCAAACTCTACTACAGAGCTATAGTAATGAAAACAGCCTGTCATTGGCATAAAAACAGACAGGAGGACCAATGGAACAGAATAGAAGACCCAGATATTAATCTACACACCTTCGAACACCTTATTTTTGACAAAGAAGCAAAAAAAATCAAATGGAAAAAAGAAAGCATATTTAACAAGTAGTGCTGGCATAACTGGATATCAACATGCAGAAGAATGAAAATAGACCCATATTTATCACCATGCACAAAACTCAAGTCCCAATGGATCAAAGACCTCAACATAAAACCAACCACACTGAACCTTATAGAAGAGAAAGTGGAAAGTACACAATAGCCACAAATAGCATAAAGTATCTTGAGATAACACTAACTAAGGAACTGAAAGATCTATTTGACAAGAACTTCAAGGCTTTGAAGAACGAAATTGACGAGGACACCAGAAAATGGAAGGATCCCCCATTCTCTTGAATGAGTAGGATCAACATAGTAAAAATCACAATTCTACCAAAGGCAATCTATAAATTCAACACAATCTCCATCATAATTCCAACAAAATAAGAATATAAAATATGTACACACTTGTCAGAGAATTACCCCAAAATGAACACAGAGAATTTTCACAAAATGAACCATTTGTGTAATTTGACTAGTCACATTTAAAAAGAGATGACCACAACCCCACTTCCTAAGCACCTATTGTAGCCTTAGTCTCTCTTATTACTGCATTTATAACCACAACCCTTAGAGAACTTCCCCAGAGGAACAAAAAGAGCCCTGGGTTTCCGCAGAACTTGGAAGTGTTAGGGTGTATCACAATCATATTTGTGTGTGTGTGTGTTTGTGTGTAAGTGTGTGTCACTGTACTTAACATTTTAATATTTGTGTGAAATGTTTCTTTAGTTAAAGTTATTTTACTACATTAAAGAGTAAATTTAATTTAAATAGTAAAATTTTACTATTTAAATTAAATTTACTCTTTAATGTAGTTTACATTGTTACTGTAAGGTATCCACATTCCATACCTTTTTTTAATATTGAATTGCTTACATATTGGAACTATCATAAGTGTTTTTATTGTATGCTATTATATCAAGATTCAGAGTTTCAGTGATTTAACCACCATTGACACTGAGTAGTCATTATTTAACCCCGAAAGAGCATTTACTATTTGGCTTCACATTTGTGGGACTGACCATCTAATGCAGTTCAGTTTTCTCAGTTCAACTTTACTGAGCAGCTTCTTGCTCATTTTGTACAAGATTGTCTGTCTTTTAAATTGATTTATAATAGTTTTTATTTATTTCTGTTATTGTATATTGAAGTTATATTTCCCATTTTATGGCTTGCAGGATAATCATTCCCTTTATGATTGTATTTCATTTTAATAAATTTTATCATGCGCCAAAACATGAAGATATTCTACCTTATCTTTTAGAAGCATGTATTATTCTTTTAAAATAAGAATCTATAAAAATGCTCAGAATTATTTGTATAGATGGATTTTCATACATCTATCTATCTATCTATCTATCTATCTATCTATCTATCTATCTGTCTGTCTGTCTGTCTGTCTGTCTGTCTGTCTATCTATCCATCCATCCATCCAAACATTCACAATTAAGCCAGAAATATATACTGAAAAAAGTAGCAAAAATTAGAAAAAAAATTCAGCCCCATCTTGCTGTTCCATCACATTTCAAGACTTCCAATATCAGAAGAGGATTTCTTCTTGACTATTCTATCCCTTTGATCTCTGAGTCTTTTCTGTGAAGCTATTACATATAGTCTAAAATAATTAATCTCTTTTAAGTTTAAAATCAAGTAGAGCATGTTTTTTCTCTTTATTGTTTTAAGGTTAACTGACCTGCTCTTTGCCTTCATATTTCTGAGATAGATTTCAGATAGTTTCCAAATGCATGTAAGTGCAAATCTCCTGAGCTAGTGAATGGGATAGCATTTAATATGTAGATCAATTTGGGTAACAACAGTGTCTGTAAGTAAATAAATTTTCAACCATGTGATATGAGTCTATCATTTCTATATTTAATTTCAGCAAATAAATTTCTTATTTACTCCTCTAAATCTAAATTTATCCTCCATGTTCTTTGCAGGAGTCAGAACCATTAAATGACAGAAATTACACTTTGTAATTTATGATTATAAATGCTTACTCATGGGCACAATAAAACTTCTTTGTTACTTATATAAACAATTCTCTTTATTCTAAGATGATCACCTTCTGAGGAATTATAGGTGAATACTCAGTGTGAGGCCACTGGAAACAGACTCCAGGCCGCACTGAGCATTTCCACACTCTGTGAAACAGAATTCCACACAGTTCATATCCTTTGAGAGTAATGATTATTTATACTTATCTCTCATCTGTTTTAGCTTTCTAGCTTTGCTCTATGGAGGTGCTGGTTGTGAGTGAGTTATCACTAACAGATTTCCAAATGGATGTCATGGCATCTCAAGCCACCTGGATTACCACCAAGGAAAAATACAAGGTGGTATGACATTCAAGTCTGGGAATGCATCAGAAAGTGAAAGCACTTGGAATAAAGCTTCTTTGTGTTTAACATGTACAGAAAATTGCTTACTTTCCTGATTTAAAGGCCAGAAAAAATTAACCCTTTTAAATCTCAATAGGAAATGTAAGTTAAAACACTTCATGATCTCCCAGCAGATCATCTCATCTCGTCACATACATCCCAGCCACCACAGACACAGAGTGTTTCAAAGAACAGGATATTTGGATACCTGCCACAAGACAGAAACAACAAAATAGATGATTTTCCTTTGTTTGCTGAATTACATTGTTCTAGTGATTTACCATTGACCTTCAGAAAGCCCTGTGCCCTTTTCAGCTAAAATGATACAAATTGTATGGTGCCGAAAAGCAATTTTAGAAGACTGTCAACTCCTGAAAAGGTACATAGCAGTAACATGGGACTAAAAACCTGGCTGTGGGGTGATTTTGACTAGAATAACCCACACGGAAAATTAGCAGATCTGGCCTATTTATTCTAGCCAATAAATCAAAACCTAATCAAATAAAGCCATATTGAAACTTAGTTGCTTAATGGATAATCTGTTGATCTTTCAGTCCTTGTTGATCCTCTTCAGTATTCACATTGTTATGCCAAGCAGCGTGTCACACGTCAGACAAATTTTGTATTCTAGACATAAGTGGGTTACGAGGAGAGAACATCAGGGGCATGACAGCTATTTTCCCCCTAACTGGTATTTATTCACTCCTTCCAATGCCATGGGAAAGCTAAGAAGAAAGCAGAAGGGAATACTTGACTGCATATCTCCCAAAAATTACCTTTCCTTTGCCAGTGCTCATATTAAAGCAAGGATTGCATAGCTTTGCTAAGTCCCAGTGTGCAGCCCATTAAGTGTTGGAGTCATGTGGGAATGCCTCAATTCACAAGATTAGACTATTCCAAAAAGTCAATCTGCATTAGCAATGGAATTTAGGTAGCTAGTACAATTCTGTTTCTCATATAAAGAAGTAAAGCTGAGTAATATTATTAAATTTCTAAAGATATTACACTGTAGGCTTATTGTCAGAAAAACTAAAACATTGTTTCTTTGGATTTCTTTTTAACAATGAGCAGGGAAGAAAAGGAGTTAATGTCTCAAGCTCTGACATGATAAAATATGCTTTAAGGCAGAGATGTCAAGGGCTGATTCTGAAGTTTTGTTTTCTTATTCAATATATTCTCTTCTGCAGCAATGCAGCATAATTGTCCATATGGCTTCATGGTTCAGTCACTATGGTCAAGGACATAACCAAGTCTTATCTGTCATTCAATATATCCAGGAGGATGAGTAGTCTCACCCAATAGGTTTCCACCTTAGGTGAAGTAAGACACAATTGTTTACACTCTTCTGAACACTATCCAGATCCTTAACCCAATCAGCTGATTCCTTATGCTAGGAGTGTGGGTAGGTTAAACGACAATTGCACTATTTAGTCAACCATTCTAACTATCATCAGTAACATTCAGACCCACCATGTTGCACCATGCTCCCTCCATCTGTGTGGTTGCATTCAATAAGAAGTCCAAGGCAGGAAAATAGGTTTTGCAAATCTAGAGATTAGAAGAGATCAAGCAATACTGATAACAAAATAAGTCACATGGAATCATGCAGTTAGTCCAGCCGCAGAAACTAAGATTTCAAAAAGGAAAAAAAGTCAACAATACATGCATTCATACATATATATATGTACATGTATTCGTGTGTGAGTCTGTCTTTGAGTGTGTATGTGTGTGTTTAATAAAGGGCTAACAAGATGTCTAAATGGGCCAAGCACTTGCTGCTTAAACTTGATGACTGTTCTTTGACTCCTCTGGGCCTATGGAGCAAGGAGAAAACAGACTCCCCAAAGTGGTCTTCCTACTTCCACAAGTCACCAAACTCACATAGACATGCATCATAAACAGTCAAACACACATATGAAAAATTGTACATAGCAATTTAAAGTAAAACAGAAAGAGAAAAAATAGGTTGTCCCCATCTACACAACAGACAAGTGTTTTAGTGACATGGAGCTGACAGCTTTGCTAAAGAAAATGTTGTTTCATATGAAGGGGAATTGAGAGTATCTGTTTAGATCACCCTGACAACTTAATACAGTTTCATCCTGTAGATCATAAAATCTTAGATAACAGAAATCCTCGTTCTGTAATAGAACTAGATGCTGGAAGGTACTCCCAGCTTTACCATAGAAGACTGCATATTATATATTATATCATTAAGTCTTTAGTTGAAATTATTCTTCGTTATACCAAAAGTTGAAGAGAATTGAGTTGTAAGCATCCTAAAATTTTTTCCTTAAAATTTCAGTAGAGAGCTCACATTTGGGAAAGAAAGGGGCATCAGATTTACAGAATACTGGTTAGCTATCACACACATAAGTATTTGTTAGCGTTATGGTGTGGAGGACCTGTTTTTATGTTGGCATAATGACAGATAAAATAGTATCATATATTCTCACTCTATTCTAATTCAGGTCAAACAGGAAAAAAACTCAAAAAATCCTGAGTACTGGGTATTATACTATGTGGTCTAATAATACAGTAGGAAGCCAGGCAGTGGTGGTGTACACCCTTTATCCCAGCATCTGGGAGACAGAGGCAGGTGAATCTCTGTGAGTCTGAAGCCAGCCTGGTCTATAATAGCTAATTCTAGGACAGGCTCCAAAGCTACAGAAAAACCCTGTCTCGAAAAACTATCATCATTATCATCGTCATCATCACCATCAGAATGTAAATAAGAAAACATTAGAATATAAATGGATAAGATCAAAATATTATAAAGATGAAGCCATGCTTAGAAAAAAATGAAGATCAAACACCACCAGCCTCATATCTAACACGTCCACCACTGTAGAGTTAAGTCATACAAATCTTGGTTAATTTAGGAGAGTTTAATATAAGGACTATTTCTGAATGTAGCAAAAAGGAACTGCAAATTGCAGTTCAAAATCAGACAAGTAACCAAGAAATACTAGATCTCTTTTCCAGTTCTAAAGTGGTTTACAGAAAATAGAGAGCTATAGTTCTTAGTTTAGCTGACAGTTGACTCAGATTTTCCTTTTTCAGTTGGTCCTTTTCCTGTTGGGAAGACACCAACCTGGGAAAACCATAGAACAAGTGAACTTAGAATTCGGCAATATGTTTGAAAGATAGGCTGAAGAACTTGAGTCCTTCTTCTAAAACTGTTTCCAAAAATGTCTGTCTTCTGCTGCATCTATGACAGTCTGATGTATTTCTTTTCTTTTTTTATTATTAATAATTTATAAAAATTTCCACTTCCTTCCCTCCTCCCAATGCCCTCCCACTCCCCCCACTCCCTCTCCTCCTCCCTCTCAGTCCTAAGAGCAGTCAGGGTTTCCTGCCCTGTGGGAAGTTCAAGTTCCTCCCCCCTCCCTCCAGGTCTAAGAAGGTGAGCATCCAAACAGACTAGGATCCCAAAAAGTCAGTACATGCAGACAAAACAACTCCCAGTGCCATTATCAATGGCTTCTCAGTCAGGCCCCATGTCAGACACAATCAGAGAATCCAATTTGATCACATGCTTGTTCAGTCCCAGTCCAGCTGGCCTTGGTGAGCTCTCATTAGATCAGTCCCCTTGTATCAGTGGGTGAATGCACCCCTCGCGGTCCTGACTTCCTTGTTCATGTTCTCCCTCCTTCTGCTCCTCATTTGGACCTTGGGGGCTCAGTCCAGTGCTCCAATGTGGGTCTCTGTCTCTATCTCCATCCATCGTTGGATGAAGGTTCCCTCTGATCCTGACTTCCTTGCTCACGATCTCCCTCCTTCTGCTCCTCATTTGGCCCTAGGGAGTTAAGTCCAGTGTTCCAATGTGGGTCTCTATCTCTATCTCCATCCATCGCCAGATGAAGGTTCTATGGTGATATGCAAAATATTCATCAGTATGGTTATAGGCCAAGGCCGGTTCAGGTACCCTCTCCTCTGATGTCCAGGGAACAATCTGGGGACCTCTCCTTGGACCTGGGAACCCCTCTAGAATCCAGTCTCTTGCAAACCCTAAAATGGCTCCCTTAGATGAGATATATACTTCCCTGATCCCATATCCATCCTTCCTCCCTAGCCCCCCATTCCATTCCCCCAAGCTATCCCCAATCCTCCCCTACTCCCTTCTCTCTAACCATCTCTCACTTCCTTCCACACCCCACCCCCATGCACCCAAGTTTGCCTGGCAATCGTGTCTACTTCCAATATCCAGAATGATAACTATATGGTTTTCTTCAGGTTCACCTTCTTATTTAGCTTCTCTAGGATCCCGAATTATAGGCTCAAAGACCTTTAATTATGGTTAGAATCTGCTTATGAATGAGTACATACCATATTCCTCTTTTTGGGTCTGGGTTACCTCACTCAGTAAAGCGTTTTCTATTTCCATCCATTTGCATGCAAAATTCAAGATGTCATTTTTTTACCGCTAAGTAAAACTCTAATGTGTGTATGTTTCACACCTTCTTTAATCATTCTTCTATTGAGGGGCACCTAGGTTGTTTCCAGGTTCTGGCTATTGCAAATAGTGCTGCTATGAACATAGCTGAACAAATGCTTTTGCAGTATGATAGGGCATCTCTTGGGTATATTCCCAAGAGTGGAATTGCTGGGTCCTGAGGGAGGTTGACTCCCAGTTTCCTGAGAAATCGCCACACTGATTTCCACAGTGGCTGCACAAGTTTGCATTCCCACCAACAATGGATGAGTGTTCCCCTCACTCCACATCCTCTCCAGCATAGGCTATCATTGGTGTTTTTGAGTTTAGCTATTCTGACAGGTGTAAGATGATATCTCAAAGTTGTTTTGATTTGCATTTCCCTGATCGCTAAGGAGGTTGAGCATGACCTTAAGTGTCGTTTGGCCCTTCAAAGTTCTTCTCTTGAGAATTCTCTGTTCAGTTCAGTACCCCATTTTTTAATTGGGTTAATTAGAGTTTTAGTGTCTAGTTTCTTGAGTTCTTTGTATATTTTGGAGATCAGACCTTTGTCTGATGAGGGGTTGCTGAAGATCTTCTCCCAGTCGGGAGGTATTTATTTTGTCATTTACCTTCACATCGTCTCCACTTCCACTTAATACAGGAAGCATTACTCAAGCCCTTACCAAAGTTTGGAGGTCATATCCATTTCATAAGAAGTACGAAAAATATGAGTTGCCTTCCTTCCCTTCTAAAGCTAAATATATTTGTTCATGGTTCATCTGTGTGGCTAAATATTTTCACTATTTGGAAAAAAATGAAAAGCCATATGGAGTTGTAATACTTAATCAGAAAACAAAAGTTCGATATTAGGTTGTGAAGAATGAATTAGTCAGTGCCTCAACATAAACTACTGGACACAGAATTCAGCACAGGATGATGGAATGTGACAGCAGAGGGTCCATCATAGCTTTGTCCTAGATCTACAGAATACTGATACCTTAAACACTGAACTAGACAGTAAATAAGTTCTTGAACAAGCAATTAACTTCCCAACAGTGTTAATGTAAATAATTTGAAGTTACTTAATAATTTTTGGTTGTCTGTAAGAGAAAGGGACATTGAGATATGAAGAAACCACAAGGGGGCTAAGAACTTGGCTACTAAAATCCTATTGCCCACTCTTCTCATTTTAGATATTGGTCAACTAGTAATGAAACTAGGACTGAAGTGACATTACAAGTTTTAAATTTGATATTATCTAGTAAATGAGGACAATTAGAAGTGATCACCCTGGTATATTTTTATATTTTTAGTGATGATTTTATCTTCACTATTTTCATCTTGCAGTCATTGGTATCGTTTAATCTGATAAAATATGAAACCACAAGGACCAAAGATATGTGTATGTTGTATATGAGACAGGAGCACAGAAACTATTCTTTGGCTCAAAAAAATGTAAAAAGAAGCTCATAAAAGTCAAGTCATTTCTCTATGTCGAAGGAAAATGGCCAAGTTTTAATAGTAAACAGCAACACTAAGGATGGCCTTTTCTTAAAATCTGAGTGTAATGATTCTAACTGCAACTTCTCTGGTTCACACAATTGCATTTGACTAGGGCTAGATATATCAAAAAGACCATTTGTCTCTGCTACAAACAATGCAGAACTAGTACATCTTCCATCTTTCTTGCACTTATGAATAAAACAACATATCTCCAGAATTAAAAACTGGTACCTTCTAGAAGAAGTGATGTTTTCCAAGAAGTATTTCCAGAAGCACTTTGGAGTCCTTTTAATATCACCAATATACTCAGAGCTTAATAGTCACCACTAAAAGCTGATTGGGTTGGGGACAGTAAAAGCTTATACAAAAGAAATATTTAAAGTCTCATATTTTAATTTCCTAAGTTCATAATTCTAAATTGATTACAAATTTCAGGGTCTGAAATTCATTTTTTTTCATTCCTATGTGAAGGACAATTCCAAGCATTGCTTCTCATATTTGTATATGCTATATTACTTCTCAATAGGTTATAGTACTTTTCCCTATCAATAAACACATGTATTGCTTAGATTTGGCTATTCCCTGTTGATATCAAGATGTTGTTTACTGTTCTGGCAATCACATTGTTCTTATAGAGTTTACATTACTTGTAGATTGTAGAAATATGTACGCTGCCTGTTTAATTTGTTCCTATCTCTATGAACATTTTACCAAAAAAGAAAGAGAAAGAAAACTTTATAAACTTGACCTTCAGGCAGTTGGATTGATTTTTTTATTTCTAATATATATTTATATATTATATATATATAATATATATATTAGGTTTTACTGCTTTGGACAGAGGCAGGAAAAGGCCCTGGTTATACTCAAAGAAATGCATAACATTTTAAGGTAAATCATCCTGTATATCTATGTGATGCAAAGTTGGGCATGGCCATGTCTGATTTGTGAGTCCTAGCCTTTTGTGATATTAGCAGAACATTCTCAGAGACCCAGTTAACCAACATAATTTTTAGCCTGGTCTCTAAATCTTATTGAGCATTCCTGAGTCCCTTATTTATCCATTATTGAACTTCGCTGTGCTCCTAACTAAACAACGAGATTTTGGGGTAAGGGCAGTGCAATAAAGAAGAGAAATGTAATTATGTCTTATAAAATTATATGTCAGGATCTCAATTTACCTTTTTATATCTCCTACATATTATTATTTCTTTTTTTAATGTAGTGAAAACATATATATATATATATATGTATGTATATGTATATATATATACAAGGAAAAAACTAAACTTTGGTATTTAATACTTTGAGGTACATATATCAGGCTTTCAGTCCCATATTATGTAACTTTGGGCAACCTTCTCAAGCCCACTGGAACATAGTTTCATCATTTCTTAAGTGGAAGAGAAAAGACATTCATAGGAACAAAAGACTTTCATGTACTAATCACCGATCTACATTCACTACATCCCTTTACTTTTCTTCGGTCGTATGTGATACAGAGTTTCCTCACCTCTTTCTAGAGCCTACAACTCAGAAAGCGAGGAGAACATACAAAAATTCACAAAAGGACTTACAAGGAGAGCCAATGGCTTTGAACATGTGATGTGTGAAGGATGCTTTGAGGAACTGATAATAAGCAAAACACTAAAGGATGAATTGATGTTGTACTATATATTCATGATATATTATTGTTACATAAATACAATATATATGCATTATATATCATTAAATATAATGTACACATATATTGTATATGTGTGTGAACCATAATAAACAAAGAAAAGGAACCTATCAATTTCAGAGTGAAAGTAGCATGGAAGAATGTGGAGGAAGGACACTTCAGAGGAGCCACAGGGAGGAAAAGGAAAGAACACAAGTGTTATTACTATATCTCATTTAAAATATACATAAAAGTAAAGATAGGAGATGGATTTTTTATCACCCAATTCTATTCATGAAGATGAAAGACAAGCGGTAAGAGATTCGATTATACAATTTCCACTGGATAATGCATAAGTAAATATAGACAATAACGCTGTATTTCCTATAAAATTCATTGCTAACACCATAGGAACAGGAAAAAAAGGAATAAATGAATGAGAAAGAAAAAAACAGAAAGTATATATGTATTGTTTTATTTACAAAAGATAATCACCTATAAAGAAAAATGACAAAGGGGGTCTGAAGAGACGGGTCAGCAGTCAAGAGTACGTATTTCTCTTGTAGAGGACACAAGTTTGATTTCCAGGACCAGTTCTAACTAGTTCACAACAACAGTAATTCCTTCTCGTTCAAGAGGATCCAATGCCTTCTTCTTGCCTCTGTACTTAGGAAGAATAAGTAAATGTGAGGTCTCTGTCCTTGTAGACATCAGATGTATTTTAAGGCAGAATGTCAACAATATGTCTTAAACAAAGCGAGTAGACATAACATATCAAATGTGAAGATTTGTCAACATTTCATTCCATTGGTTCCTAGATGGAATGAGCACAGAATTTATTACTTGAACTATACAATATTTTAGAATGAATAGATATATTTTTCCAGTAAATAAGCTTTTAGGAATTGAATGGGAAGTATGATTAAGTATGTATCTCAACAACGAAACTCGAGCTTAAGGTATTATTGCCTATTCCCTTAATTATAAGATGCAGGCACATACTTCCAAAAGAAAAGACGAGAAAATCTGTCTTTTGAATGTTGTGGTTTGATTAAAAAGAAATACCATTTCAGACTGACACCCTTAATTAACACACTATAGCTATTTATCTGACCATCAAAGTCTATATTCTGAATATTTCACCTTAGTGGTATCTAAAAAACAAAATAATATAAAGTCCAATAATGAAATTGTTTCCAAAATTAAATCACAAACTAAAGGATTGAATGGAAATGTTCATGGTAATAATGTAATAAGAGAAGTTATAAAAGTAGAATAAACTCCTATCCTTTAAAAAAAATTTATGGATACAGATAGAAATTTTATTTTAAAGATGCAAATCTCAAAGTATAAATGTTTCTTAAACCTGAAGACCTATTTCTCAAAATCTAAAATGAAGAGATGGGCTATAATGGGTTTGTAATGATAGTAGTGAATGTATTTAATTTCTGAAAACTAACTTGATACAATATTTGAGCATTTAGCCAAAGCATAGTATGGCCAACAAGACCAATCGATCTGCTAAATAGTCATCATTTGAAAATAAGGTTTGCATTGACAGAGTTGCAAACATTAATTTAAATATTTCTGTAGTTACTTATACGTTACAAATAAAAATTGAAGAGCATATGCAGAATTAAATAATCTAGTAAACTAAAGAAAGTTTGCCGATTTGTACCTAGATTATCAGCACATCAAAAAAATAAACATGTGGAAGTGGTTTTATGATAATAGAATGTTAGTGATGCTAAATTCGTTCTAAATATGTGCTTCTAAGTGATAAACTGAAGGACTAAAGAATATTTGGATTTCTTGGTTTTGAAGTCCTATTATTTCACATGTGCCCTTCTAATTCATATCAGATTATTCTCTTTAAAGCTGGAAAGATGAGCTTGTTTGTGATTCAAGTTAATAGAAGAAGTTCTTACAAAGTAATACTATTTTGTAGTGTAGATATCAAATGTTTGCTCAGTTGTCTATGAGGCTTAAAACACACATACTAGCTTTCTTTAAGTATTTGATAAGTAGTCATCCTTACACCCATTCACAAGACCAATTATCGAGAATGAGAAAGGAGAGAAATGTGGCTTCTGGAGGAGCTTCCTGACAAACCCACACTCCTTTCCAAGCCTGGGAATTTAAGTGCAGTCCTTGGGGGAAAGTATTGCATGGTATTTTATCAGCATCTTTCTTGTTCAATTGCTTTCACATCACATTATCTTAACATATTACACTGTCTCTTAGTGTTATCTTTCTTAATTTGTTTCCTAATAAACTGCCTGGTGAAAACAGCAACAACAAAAAATATTCCTTATATAATCTCCAGCGTTTCAGATATTCGAGAGTTCACATACGGAAAAATCATGGACTTTCTTTTCTCACCTCCAGTGATGGTGTCAACATTAGTTACATCAGAAAAGAAATCACAGAGTCTTTCAAAGTAAACCCATCTTCTTGGGAGTATACAACCAAACTGATTTAAGTATGTTATTGTTGATTTTATAAATAACTTCAAAATGGATTAATAGCTGTACCCTCATCACCATCAATCACATTCACCTGTTTAACACCTGATGAATAACTTTCATATGAACCCTCCTGTAGTGCGCCATGCCCGTCTGTGTTCTATGCGCTACCATACAGTTCTTGAGCAGGGGGAGGGACTGGAAATCAAAACACATAGAGACACACAGACAGAGAGACAGAGACACGAGTCATTTTTGAAACAAGAATGTCCCCGTTATTGTGTCCAGGGGCATCTTATATAGGGATCTTTAACAGATAGCCATGCCCCAGCCAAACCCACCAGAAATCATTCCCCTCCCATCAGAAACTCCTGAGAGAAGCTCTTAGCTGTCCCAGAGCAGAGGAAAACAAGTTGTTTACAAGAAATTTAGGATCTGGGGGATCACAGCTCCCATCACCTTCCCAAGCCCTTCACTGGGGAAATAGATGTGCAACAATCACATTAGTGGAAAAAATATTTTTTCTCTTTTTTTTTTTTATTAAGAGACTCTCTTTTCTCATTTTACATACCAATCACAGTTCCCACTCCCTCCTCTCCTCCTCTTCACCTTCCCCCACCACACCGCCCATACACTCCTTAGTGAGGGTAAGGCTTACCATGGGGAGTCAACAAAGTATAGCACATAGCTTTAAGAAAGGACCAAGGCCCTCCCCATTATATCTAGTCTGAGCAAGGTATCCCTTCAAAGAGAATGGGTTCCCAAAAGCCAGTACAAGCAATAGGGATAAATTTTGGTATCACTGTCAGTGGCTCCACAGTCTGCCCCAACCATGCAACTGTCAGCCACATTCAGACGGCCCAGGTTAGTCCTATGTTTGTTTCTTTGCTGTTAGCCTGGAGCTGCTGTGTTCCCATTAGCTCAGGTACGCTATTTCAGTGGGTGTTACCATTGCTGACTTGACCTCATTGCTCATATTCTCACTCCTTCCACTCTTCGAATGGACTTTGGGAGCTCAGCTCAGTTTTCCATTGTAGATTTCTGTATCTGCTTCTACCAGTTGCTGGATGAAGGTTCTATAGTAACATTAAAGATAATAATCAATCTGACTACAGGGCAAGGCCAGTACAGGCACCCTCTCCACTATTGCTTACGGTCTTAGTTGGGGTCATCTTTATGGATTCCTGGGAATTTTTTTCTAGTGCTAGGTTTTTCTTGCTAACCCCATAATGGCTCCCTAAATCAAGATGTCTCTTTCCTTGTTCTCTGTCTCTGTCCTTCCCCCATCTAGACCATCCCATTCCTTCAAGTTCTCCTCCCCTTCCCCTTCTCCTCACTTCTTCTCCTTCCACCCTCCCTTCTCCCCTGACACCCATACTCTTAATTTTCTCAGAAGAGCTTTTCTATTTCCCCATCCCAAGGGGATCTATATATGTTGGGATGAATATTTTTTAAAATATTGTGTTAGTTGAGCAGTATCAGTTTTACCTATTTGTATAAAACCTTATATATAAAAATGAACAAAACAAAAGAAGTCAAGAGAGAGGAAGTATTCAAATATAAAAATCTAGAGTACAATGATTCTTTTCCTGTGGTCATGATTTATGCTAATTACATAGACTGAGTAAATATCCTTGATACATAAGGGACAAAAGATGATATTATATGCTTTCTAGAGAAAAAAACTCTAAATTTCATACTTGTAATTACATAACTTGATAAAATTAGTCTCTGCTAGTTCCTGGAAAGGAACAATGATAAAGATTTAAGAGCAGAAGATTAGTAAGGGGAATTTAGTTTAAGATCGGCACTCAGATAATAGTCAATTCTTGGCAGAGCACCTAAAAGGACTTCCTAATTCAGGTCAAGCATATTAGTCAACATATTGGAGGTATTCAATTTTCATTTTATATTGCTATGATAAAACAAAAAAGCATAGAAAAGTCTATTTGATTTGAGTTCTGGTCACATTACTTCTTTGAGGGGATACGAAGGCAGGAACTCAAATAGCTGGTCACATTACATCTGCAGGCAAGAGCCAAAAGATACCAATGACATGGAATTCTTTCTGGCTTTCTGCTCAGTTAGTATTGTTCATTCTGACTCTGTTGGGCCCAGCCTAGGGAGTGTGCTGCCACCTATACTATGTATGAAACAATAACCAAATTTGACCAATGGCTTTGTTTTGAGTAAACAAGGTAAAATAATAGCAAAGTGAAGAGACAAAAGTAAAAATAGATACAATGCTTTGCCAAATATAATTCAGACCGGTGGATATCTAAACTCTTAAAGAACTTAAAAGTTTTAAATACCAGGAAATCAAACAATCCTATCAAAAAATTGACAAATGAAATAAACACATAGTTCCCGAAGGAGTAGATATAACTGGCCAAAACCGTACATTAAATAAAAATGTTCAACACTCCTAGCTCTCAGGGAAATGTTACTCATATTTCATGAGATTCCTCCTCAATATAGACAGAATGACTATCACTGAGACAATAAATAGAAATGAATTCTCATTTGAGATAAGGGGAAAGAGGTGCCTTTATATGCTGCTGCCAATTATGTAAATTAGCACAGCTTCTATAGAAGTAATCATATAATTCTTCAGTCAAATATTGACCCCTAATTGACCCAGCTGTACCACTCATATATATATGAAAAAGGAATATATATATATATGGAAAGGAATCAAAGTCAGCATACCACAGGCACACTTGTCCAGCTATTCACAATAGCCAAAATAGAGAGAAAAAGAGAGAGACTTCCTCCATCTCACCAGCCAGCTCACCAATAATGAAACAGAGACTTATTAATTATGAAATCTTGGTCTTTAGCTTAAGCTTGTCTCAACTAGCTCTTATAACTTAAAGTAATCCTTATTTTTTAGTCTATGCTCTGCCATTGGGTGTCATATCTCCCATCCATCTTGCACCTCTCATTTCCTCTCCATGTTTTCTGACTTGCCTTGATTGTTTAAATTTTTCCTCCTCTTCCATTCTCTCCCCAGAAATCCTGCCTATACCTGCGGACTAACTATTGGCAGTTCAGTTTTTTATTAAACCAATCATAGCAATAAATCCTCACACAGTGTATAAATATCTTACAACATTTTCATCTTCTCCATAAACAAAAGGGCAAGGTTTTAACTCTAATATAGTAAAACTATATATAGCATACAATAAGAATGCATCTTTATTGGTGTCTGGTCCTTTTATTCTTAGCAGTTTCCATAATCCAATGTCTTCCAACAACTATTGTGTTTTTGTACTTTAGAACTTAAAAGATCCAACGTTAACAACGTACCATACAGGATCCAGACACCCTGGGTATTTATCATCTTTGCATGGCTTGTTTTGTTTTGTTTATATTACTTTACTCTCTCTTTAAAGACTTTATAATTTTTAAACTATTTTCTTTTTCACTTTTTATACCCATGTTTCTACTGTGTCTAATTAAAGGTTTTCTCAGTCTGGATTACTTTATTGCACATCTTCTCTAAATGAGACCTATTTTAAATGGTCATGTCAGTCACTTTATTCAGACACACAAAAACTGGATGACATTTGTAAAAAAAAAATGAATGGCTGAATAGAAAGGAGAAATCCAACTATTTACATAGGTTAGATTCAATGTCTATTGGAAGATAGTATGAGTGTGATAATATTGGGTACAAAAATAAAAAAAAAATCACAGAGTGCATTTGTGTGTGTGTGCTTGCGTGTGTGGATGTGTGTGTGTGTGACTAAACTCTGCTTAATACCTTTGTTTTACAAGCAAGTATAGAATAAAGACACACATTATAGATGAGAAACCAAAGTCAAAAGTTTATCCATGCTAGCAAAGCACAAAGGCAATATTAAATCCCTGTTACACAACACTGCACTAGATAAAATGGAAGCCTCTTGGTGGGTGAAAAAGCAACTCCAGGGGAGAAAGAAGATCACTAGTAGGAAGTCTGGAACAAGTCAAGGATTTTTTTTTCTTTAAAGCAGAAGCAAACACATTGCTTGTGGAAATTCACAGACTGGAACATAAAGCCAGAAATCGAGTCCAGTTTAATTTAAACATTAAAAAAAATAGAGTATTACTAAGAGGAGATACAGAAAAAGAAACGGGAGCAAACCCAAACAGCCAAAAATAGAACTTTATATTTTTCTTATGTACATAATGAAATCAGCCATGGCATTCTACTTTTAAAAAACACTCCATTCTGAACCAAGACTTCCCTGGCTTACAGAAAATAGTTCACTCTTTTCTTCAAAGATCTCCAAATGCACGAACGTCAACTGGGTTCCTGAAAATAGCATCCGTTATTGCTTCTCAAAGCAGTGAGGAAGCAGGTTCAGGTTTAATTCGCAGTTATTTTTATATTAATTATCTTCTTCAACAGTCATTTGTTTTTCAACATAATTCCTGCAGTGTGGTATAGAAGAAGCAAGGCCTGTGAAAACACCTCACAGTATTTTTTTTTCTTTTTTGTCCGTTTCATATACTGACTGGGGAAGAGCTAAAGACGAGGATGATAAATCTTCATCTTCTTGTGCAATTACATGAATAAATAGTACTACAATGCAGAGATGAAAGGCTTTCTGGTTCTCTTTAATCTTCTCCATATTATCATGAAATACCAACATCAGCTGTTCTGGCAAATTAAGTTATCTACATGAACTATATATATATAATCTTGATATTTATCAAGTGTGACTCATTTTAATTAACCAAAACCAGATAGTCTATGGTATAGCTTTTTGATGTCTCACAGATTACAATTTTTCTAAGACATAGTACTTTTTAGAGGTACATAAACAAATATCAACATGGCCTGTATTTCCAGAACTAAGAATAGTTTATATTTGACTCCCTTTGAATTTGATTGTATCCTGGTTATAGATCAATCTAAACCCAGCACAATTCATGGTCTTGATTCTTCCCTGTACTTTATTCTCTTAGAGGAAAATGAAATCTATTCAAGAAATAAGAAATGTATAATTGTGAGCTACTATTTATTGTATTTATTCATGAAGAACAAACACAAAAGAGCAATTGAAATGAGAGGAAAACAGATAAAATTAAAATAGCAATGAAACGTGACTGGGTGATTTTTTTTTAAATACTCTACTGGTTTTCCAGCTATTCATTCCTAAAGACAGAAATAGATAAGGAAAAGGTTTATCCTAATTTTAAAATCATCTTAATGTAATCTGAAGCTCTTGATGTAAGCCCCACTAAGCAAAATGCAAATAACTGGCTTTTTCTGGTGCCAGAATCAGTGTTCCCATCAGTGGTTTGCAGGAACAAGGCTCCCTTCTCTTGTTTTCTCTGTGCTTAATAATGAATCAATTTAGGCAAATGCACCACCAAATGAAAAAGGATTGATAGAAAGTATGCACATGTTGTCGTGTTGGTTCAAGGACAATTTTACCTCTTGGAAAAGAAAGTGGTTTACCCTTTCTGCTCAGCAGTGCAAGTGCCACACGAAGCAATGTATGAAACAGTCCAGTAAACAGTTCACAAAGGCTAATCCACTCAGCACATACTGGGAAGGATGTAAAATTCCATTTACTCTAGGCTTTCAGTCTGTATTGCCTTCAACACTTAAAATGGTAGTTTTCACAGTTCACAGACAGTACTCTTATGCTGAGAAACATCAGTGAGAAGATCCTTGTGCTAAAATGACCAAATTGATTGGAACATATGTATACCCTCTTTTAAAAATGATACATTTATTTTTATCCTCTTATGTGTCTGAGTGGTTTACCTAAACCTATGTGCAATACCTATAGAACTAAGAAGCAAATTAACCACTGAACTATCTCTCCAGCGCCTTCATAACCTTTTAAAATGCTTTTGTCAGAGATACGTATGAATACAGAAAAGGATTTGCTACTAAAAGTTTCTGTAAGCACATGTGTAGAGATTTCTATTTTTTTCTCTGCTTTGCTACTCACAGAAAGAGCTAGTGTTTAGAAGGGTTCACTGGCATAGTTAAAATAATGTAAATTACTTTCAAGGAAGGTAAGTATGACTTGTCCACAGAGAAAATGCACCCTCCTAACCCTCATACTAAACAAATAAAGAGGAATAACATTAATGATGGCATTTGGACATGTTGCAAATGGAATAAGAAAAAGGTAAAGTGCCTAGTATTTTGCCTGCTGATCAGCAAATGATTAAACTCTATAATTGTTTTGCAAAGTGTAGTCAATGTGACTACAACACAAAATTCACCCAAATTCTCACAAAAACTCCTCCAGATTTGGAAAAACAGTGTCACTCACTATGTCAATGTCTTCTCTTTCTAGGGGTGCCACATGACATAATTGAAGATATATTTTAAAGACTTTAGAGTCTTGATGTGCCCTTTCTTTTTGTATGACCTGGGTAGTTCCTTAATCAGCTAGATCTTGTTTTCTTTAAGGAGAGAAACAGTATCAATGCCCTCTCTATGACTGGAGAAGTTAGCAAATAATTAATAGTTTCACATAATATAATTATTCAGAGTTTAAGTTAATAGCATTAGTATGAGGAGTACTAGAGAAACAAAAATTTCACAGATAATGCTTGCCAAGATTGTGGTTTTGTTTCTATGCCTCTGGTTCTGGTTTTGCTGTTGTTGTTTGCAGTTGTTTGCTTACAGTGCTCCAGATTATTTCCACATCCCCATGTATGCTAGATGAGTTTCTATCACTAAATGACAGCCACAGTCTTGTTAAATTCTGAGGTGTTACCCAGAATGGCCTTGAACTTGCTTTTTAATGCAGTCTGCCTCAACCTCTAAAGTAGCTGCTGTTTCAGACATATGTGACCACATGCAGGGCAATCTGTGTTCACACAGCATTCCCAGTCCTGATGGCACCTGGTACTTCTTGCGAGCAGCCTAGGAACTCACCCTTTCCATGGGACCATGCGATTGTGCTTATTTCCATCCTCAACACCATTCCAACAACCTGTACTTTGTTCAACTGCGCGAAATCAAATGCCTTTGATTTGGGTTTTGATTCCGTTCAAAGCAAGACTGAAGATAAATTATTATAAAGATCCCAACACTTGCTGAGGGCCCTCTGTGTTCTCAAGTCTCATCTTCATTTTTTCCTCATAATGTGCATTTGCTTTCTTACTACCCAGAAGGAGCTCATGTCTCACATAGATGTTAGGTGAGACCCCAGTCCTGACTGAGAGATTGATTGTGACATCGTTAGAGGCCATATGTAAGAATTCAACTACATCAAGCTTGATTAGTGATCCAGACAAATTTTAAGATCAGGTTCTAAGCCTCTAAATCTGTCATCTCTCTTTCTCTCATCTACCATCTAGTTATCTTTCAATCACTATCAATCATATATGTATTCATTCATCATCTGTCATCTATTTGTGTCTTAAATAAGTTTAGATTTGTTGCTTTTTCAAAGATGTGTTTAATTAAAACATAATTACAAAAAAATCCTTCTTCCTTTTCTTCCTTTCAACTTTTTTCATATACCTTTTCTCCAACATCTTTCATAACTTCTCAAATCCATGGCCTCTCTTTTGGTCATTATTGTTACATATGTGCCTAAATATATAAGCATAATATACAGAGTCCATCTACTGCTTCTTTTGTGTAAATGATTTATGTTAGGTGGCTCAAAGTAGGGAAGATAAATTCCCTCTCTCAGGTATCATCAGTTGCCTGTAGTTCTTTGCTTAGGACTGGGACCCATGCGAGTTTTGCTTCTGTGCTAGCTATTGGTGCTGTCAATGTTATGATATATATATAGGTAATCATATTGTTGTGGTATTATGAAAGTAGCTTCCCTATTATATCTAGTTAGTTTAAAATTTTTCACTTTTATATACTTTATATAATATTCACTACATATCTGTACACTTAAAAACTTGGTCTTTGTCTCATATTATATGCTTCCCCTCAATGTCATCCATAATGAAAAACTTTGGTTTACAAATATTGCATTCATATATGTCAACACATTATACCTTGGTAGTCATAATATGGATTATGATCAATAAGTTATATACAAAAGGGTATATCATTCAGTAACTTGTATTGATAAGAATAATAATTATCTATATTTTATCAAAATAATATCATGCTCTTTTAATTCTTGTCTTGATGTTGTTAGGGTTATCTATGAAAATCATAGAATAAAGACAAATACTCATAGCTGTTATACTCAGAGTTTTACAAGACAATTCTTTCTCTTTCTTCTATTTAGTGTGGTATGGATAAAGTTAACCATGACCAATGTGTAAATCATAATTTTACTTTCTTTTATTTGTTTTTTATTTTTATTACTTTATAAATAATACCAACCAAACTTTCCACTTCCTCCTCTCCTCCCACTTCCCTCCTGATCCCCTATTCACCCTTCCCCCTACTCCTCCAGCCCTAAGAGAAAGATGGGTATGAGCAAGGAAGTCAGGACCACGAGAGTTTGGTCCACTCACTGAGACAGTGTGCCTGAGCTAATGGGAGCTCACCAAATCCAACTGGACTGGGACTGAATGAGCATGGGATCAAACTGGACCCTCTGAATGTTACTTCCTTTTAATACCAAAGAAAAATCCTTGGAAGTTAGATTAGTAGGACAGACTACTATGGTAGGGCAACTCATAGAATTTGGAATCTGAGATATCTTGGGAGAAAAAGATTTACCCCTAAGAAGTGAATGCATTCAGTACACAAGGTTCTGTGCCTGTTTCTACCATTTATCTCATCTTTCTTCAAAATAGCCTAGAGACACACATTATGTGAATTCAAGCCATGGACACTGGAAGGCCAAGGGGAATGGCCGTGTCTGGGAGTTCAGGAGAAGCACACAGACAGAGAAAGAAGCAGTTTATTTAAACTTGAAGGAGAGCAAAGCAGCAACCTAATCAGTATTTAGTGACAGCTCAGGTCTGTATGTCAGCTCAGGACAGTCCAGAAGAAGGTAGTGGGCCTTGAACAGAGAGAACTGGAAGAAGATAACACACCCAATTATCAAGTCCTGTTTCTCTTTGACCAATGGAAAAAGCTATAAGTGTGTTCTCCTGAAAAAAATCAATCAATATAGAAGGAAAACAGTGCTTCCCCCCCCTACTGTGCCATTCTGTTGTATATTACAGACCTAAGTATCTATAGGCTCTTGTATGTCTCCAGCATCAATCTCTAAGACAATCCAAATATAAAACATTAGCCCTGAGTCCATCAAAATGTCTGTAGCCAAATCATTTTGGCGGTAGTGAAAACTCCATGGCAAAAGTAAGGTTTGGTTCAGGCATAACTAACAGGATGGCCTAAGATGTAAGTCTTTATTTATATAATATTAAACATTTAGTGAGTGGTTGACTGGTCCTCTCTGAACCACCACAGTATCTTTTTTAAAACACATTTATTATTAAATATATCCTCCAAGAATTGCAGGAATTAGAAGTGGGAGATACAGAAGGTATCACCTAGGACGTCATTTATTTTAGAAAGTCAATGCATGCTGGTATTGTGTCAGCTCCTGACAAATGACAGAGACAAACAACTGCCCCATCCAAAAATTCCCTTCTTTCCCATGGAACAGCAATCTCCACATATTGCATTGTTAATTATTTCTTGTCTGAGGCAGTTTTGCCGGTAATGAAAAATATTTGTTATATTGAAGAAGGTGTCCTACTTTAGGATTTTCATTACCAACTCTTTCTGATAATATTATAATGTAAGCAAATTATAAGGAAGCATGAACAACAAATATATTGCAAAAGTGAACCTGATGGCCTTTGTTAAACTCTTGTTAATGGAGCTAGTGGTAAGTGTGGACTCGCTGAAGGAAGCCTTTGTTCTTAGGGTCTGTACCTCAAGCAATCTTACCACCATAAATAAGACATTTTTAGTGAAACTGAGAAATCAAATTCTTGCCAAGAAAGAATTTCTTGTGTATTTTAAAGGCAGCACTGACTTCTGTCCTTCTCCCACCTCATTAGCTGTCAGAGATGCATTCTGCTTTTACTTTTGTAACTGACTTCCTCGTTGCTAGGTAAATTTCTTAGGTGTTGTTATGACATTGAAACAGTTCAAAAGTGTCATATAGATCATCATTCTTGAGGCCAGAAATACAATGCATTTCAAGATGTATCTATGTTCCTTTCTGTGAAATTTTTGTGATTTCTAGCAGGTTTGGTGCCCTTTATTTACAGAATCACTATCCTGACCTCTCTCGGTTATGTCTTCCTCTCCTTTAACTATTAGATTTGAGGCCCATTTCAAGACAAGCATGATTTTATTCTGAGATCTCTAACCGCATTCCATGTAAAAGACCATATTTCTAAATAAGTTCATCTTCACAGATCCCCAGAATTAAAACCAGGGCATGTAATTTTAGGTGAGACTATTCTTTCAACTAGAGTTGCATTGTATAGTAGCCACATCTTATCAGTCTTCTGAATTCTGGTCCCTTTACACTCATTTTGTCCAATTCTATACCTGAACTATTAAATAAAAATGTCACACACACATCCAGAGAGAGAAGGGAGAGGGAGAGAGGGAGAGAAGGAGGGAGCTTTCCATTATAGACCCCATCAAGTGGGTCTACGATATCTCCAAGTATACAGCCACAAACATCATTTTCCACCTTAACTTTTCTGCTCACCGTCTTCTCCTTTTCCTCTTCTCTGTTCCACAAATAGCAAACAGCAATATTCCTTTCACTTCTCCAACTACCATTTTCCAAAACTCCCACAGCTAATGCTTGATTTTCATGGGCGGCTCTCACTCTTACATCTTTAGCACAGATTTCCCATCTACTATGAATCTGTTCTTGATCATACTTCCTAGACTGGTGCACACTCCTCATAATCATTCCATCCAGAACTGTGCTGCATCCTTTAAGAAGGTATTATGATCTAGGCATACCTCATTTTCTTGCCATCATTCACCCTCTATAGCACAGTAGATCCTCCGTAATGCTTTAATTCACTAAGTAAAAGAAAAATACGACCTACCATATAGCAGAAGAAAGAGAGAAAAAACTGAATGATAAGTGTTAAGTTTCAACAGCATGTTCTTTATGCATTCTAACATTTAATGTGTGTTCTAAACCTGATGGACTCTATCATTTATCTTGGATCAGATGCAGACAGTTCAAATGATCTTCCTAGAGTCATACAAAGAGAAATGTGGGGCTTTAACTAAGACTAGATCTACTTGACTCCAGAAAACAAGTTATTTAACAGTGGAAAAATATAAAAGAAATGCTAGTGGGCAAAAAACTAGCATAGAAAGTCAGCTGGGGATTAAAACTCTCTCTCTTTATAAATCCTCCATGGTGTTTCCAAAAGAAAATTGGTTCCATTTGCCCCTGTGATAATTCTGTGGGTTCCTATGGATTTGAGATGGGAAAATGTAAGGATTCAGAAAGATTCAACCAGTGTTTCAACAAACTAGCTCAAAATAACTGGGGTGGGTGTTCACTTTTCACATGGGTAAATTGAATTAGCATGGTGGGTGGCTAAGAAGTGATGTAGACCTTCTCTGGCTGCTGTGCAAAATCATGCAGGGCTATGGTTAGCATTTTCTGAGCATTCTGGTTTCCTTGAGACTTGCAGTGAAATTTTCAGGTACCTCAGATACAAAAAAAAATTGAACAAACATAGAAAAGAATATTATCTTTATGAGAGTTGAATAAGGTATTGGACTCTGCAACCTGTAGCTTGAAAGCTGTCATCTCCTAGGACATTGAGTTGCAATACATTTGCAAAATCTCTTTAAACCATACCATCTAATCTCTCTCTCCTTCTTTTCCCTGTCCCTCTCTCTCCCCCACCTCACACACACCCATAGAAACAGACAGAAACAGAGATACAGAGTGACAGAGACACAGAAAGACAAACAAACCTACTGTAAAGAATGGGAGGAGGGGAGGGAGTGGGAATTTGGATTGATATTTTTTTGAAAAATCTAATAAAAATACTGTAGGGTGTATAAGAAGGAATATGTTTATAGATTAAGCCATATTCTTTAAAAATTAGATGATTTGTTGTTTTAAAAATAGATTGCTTTCCAAATTTTGTTATTTCAAGCAAAAAAATCTACAATTGATTCTTCTGTCATCCCACCTAATTTTTGTGTTGTTATACTACAATTGATGACTTATGTGATATTTGCTTCCTAAGTCATTAAAAGTATGGACATGAAGCCAAAAGTGTAAGTTCCCAAGGGTATCTTCAATCCAAAACAAAGGAAATTAATAATCAGTAGCTATCTGGTCCTCATTTAGTATTATGCTTGGGTCAGGCACACAGACACATGCACACACAGACACACATGTCCATATACAGTGCAGTGCACACATGTGCACATATACACACATATGTGCAAATATGCGTTTGTATATTCAAATGTATGCAACACATAAACATTTGACAAATAGTCACAAATAACCATCCATGAATTACCTGCTGGTTGAAATCATGTTTGCATGACCTGAATACATCATACTTTTGTAATTATGAAGCCTAAATGTGGATGGTGCTAAAAAAGAGAAAAACATAGCAAATGCTAGCACAAATGTAGAGAAACTGGAACCCTTCTGTGCCAGTGGTCTAACACTCTGATCAAATTCAGCTTAGAGGAAGATAGGGTTTACTTGTTTTCCAGTATCTACCTCTAGATCCATCATGAAGATAATTGAGGATTAGAGCTCAAAACAGGAACATAGACCCAGGAATCACCGAGGGATGCTGCTTGTTAAATCCCCTTTAGCTGACTTTCAGGCTCATGATTAGCTGGCTTTCTTTTACTTTTGATAACCACTGGGCCAGAGAAGGGCCATGATCTACTTGTACAGGGCAGGACCATGCCCACACTAGTCTGGGCTCTCCTATATCAAATTCCAATGAGTACAATCCCTCAGAGACATGTCCACAGACAAATTGTTAATCAATTAGTATTCTCTTTTCAGATGATGGTAAGCTAGGTCATGTTGCCAGTACTTGCTCACTCAGACAGTGTTCATTAAAGAAAAAGATTTCATGCATCTTATTTCTGGTGAGAGACAGACTTTGTGGTTCTCCTAGATGCCATGCAAGACTCCTATCGGACAATAGCAATTATTTCTGGAGGGAAGATTGCTGTTCTACTGAGACTCTCCACACTGTGGAGTCTTTGCAACTCTGTTATTTTCTGCTATTGCTGCTAATTTGCTCTTGGGAAGGAATTTTTCAAAAAGATAACAGGAACAGAAAATGTAAACAAACACAGAAAATCAGCACAAGTGGGAGAGCAGCTGTGGGCTTCCACTACTGTGGGGAACTTGAAGTTCCAGGACATAAGATGGGCAAACCTGAAGCGAGACGCTGGCTGAGCTCATTCTTTTGCTTAGTTTCATTTTCCTTGCTATTTTGCCTACATCAATTCCATTCCTCTGAGACTGTGTCCTTAATGAATTCCTTGAACCACAATTTTAACTCTAGCTTCTGCTTCCACAGAACTGGCCCTGTGTCGTTCTCCCTCCAGCCATAGGGCAACTTGGCTCAGTGCTTTAATGACCAGATGGCTGTTTGGACAGCAAAACTGGAATAAATATCTTTAATTACTAACATAAAAAGATTAAAATATCCCTGTAGAAAAAGAGTTCCTTGATGTGAAGATATCGCTCTCCAAAATAATGTCATTTCCCACCCTTTTCTTCCACTCTGACCCAAACAACCTTGCAATTGTTTTTCAACTTGAACTTGAACACACTGGCCTCACAGAAGTGTTGTTTTTGCCCCTGAAACTCTAAGATTCAAGTTTGTTTCTGTGTTTTCTTCTGATACAATTTCTGACACAAAATCATCATAGTACTTATCAAGGCATTCAGGGACAGTTTTACATTGTGTTTTCAGTTTATTTATTATGAAGTAGACAGCCAGCTCCAAAAGACCAAGTGGTAACTTAATTCAATGCCTGTTGTAGAGTTTCATATCAAGTATGAACACACTATTTAGTTCCTGAATATATACATGCTAAATAGAAAGATAATTGTTGAGGGAATAGGAAGGTTAAAAATTCTCATTATGGAAGTCTAATTTATATGACACGTGTGAAGCAAAGTTGCATGATCCAAGCATATATCAGAGGAGCCCTGATTAGACTACGGAGGTAACACACTGATAGACATAGTCAAACAGAAAACAATCATAAAAGATACAGACTTTTTATCCAGAATTAAAGTGTAAAAATAATGTACTCACCCATAAGTCTAATTTGTGACTCTGTGTTTGTCATTTGTGTTTATGTCCCTAAGCGAAAGTCCTAAATTAATAATATCATCTGTGATTTTCTATCAAGGTTATGCTCAACCACTCTGCATATCTTGCATTCACCATTGTGTTTCTGATAAAGGCAATGAAGAACATTATGGATATTTTTTAACTTATATTGTGCTATACTATGCAGATTTTAAATTGTTCCACATTTACCAGATAATCAAAGACTAAGATAAAATCATGCATTTTGTTTTCCTCATCATGCCCTTGTAGTACAGAGATGTCAAGCTATAATATTACAACAATAAATCTTGACCCTTGTCTCCTATAAAAATCTACTTTGATCATGAACATGGGAAAGACGGAAAGTCAGGGAAATCTAATGCATTATTGTTGGAAGGCTAACTAAGTGTAGAAAATGCAAACTGAAGACATTAAAAATCAATTTAGAAATAAATAGCATTTTTGTCAGACTTAAGAATTATTTATTAGAGGTCATAGGTACATCCCTATCACCAAGACAACACCGAAAATGAGACTTGCAGGAAATAATGAACAATTAGCCTAGTAAATTTATTTCTTTCCATTTTATTCTGAAATAAGCTCACTTAAATACATATTTTCTCGTACACATTTACATATAGACAGACATATATGCAGAAAAATATTCATCCTGAAAATAAATCAAGTCACCCCTAGTAGTGCTAAAATCCAAAATGCCATGCTGGAAAGCATTAAGGGATTTACTGAAATGGATGTGGACTGCCTCCTTCTCTGAGTCATCAGGTTTTAAATAGAAATGAGATAGTAAATTTCTGCCCGCATCACACTGTGTGTCTTCTCTGATTCACTACTCTCATTCATCTTACTGCTCTCTAATTTGTAAAGATGCAGGCAACGTATAAATATTCATGGCAGCTCTGGAAATAGACTTCACGGTGCTCAGTCTTCCGTTAGAAATGGGCAGAACGTCAAATAGGGCTGCAGATGAGTTTTAAAACGATACACTCGGCTTGATACTTAATAATAAAAAAAAGAATGGTATGATTATGTCAGAGAACAGTTTCATAGCAGAAATCAGACTATAGCTTAAACTGGTGGACCTCAAATCCGTGCACATCAGAGTCAGCTCAGGATTTGACCTGGTTACCAATGTGTACGTCTAGTGTTTGGAAGTTAATCCACTCTAAATACAATCCAGATAACCTTCCCTCTAGGCCACAGGCTTCATCCCATGATGTCCTGCTGATAGTACTGTTCTAGGGTCTTTTGGGAGTAAAGACTCTGGAGGAAGTGGGTCGCTGAGATCATAACTTAATGTGAAGCATTCACAGCAGGACCTCACTTTCTGTTTACTGTCTGCTTGTACAGGGTGAATACAGTAAGGACTGCTGGCCTCCTGCTCCTGTAACTGCGACCTTTCTGACTGATGCCATAGCGTCCCCAGTCCACAGAGTCTATGTCTCTGGAACACTAAGTCAACAGACCATCTCTTCCTTAAGCTGATTCTTCTAGAGTATTTTATCACAGCCAAAGGAAAAGCATCTAAAACTATGAAGAGCTGTATTCAATTATTGGAAAGTCACATCACGTCAGTCCAATGAACTTGAGGTTGTTGCCGTCAAACTGAGAGCTAAACATACAAGGGTAATATTCAATCACCGGCGTTCAAATATTAAAATGGAAATATATATGCTCAGTATAAGTTACAAGACCAAAAGAGATTTATGAGCTAATTTATTCCATCTCAGAAAACTTGGGTGCTGTCTTTTCAGAAGCCTATGAGTCTGTGGGTAAAAGGATAGAAGAATTCACAGAAGGATGTACTGGCTTCAAAATATCTGTGGACATAAGAAAAGGAAGCATGTGAAAAGGTAATGGGTTGACCTGGACACAGAACAAGAGTGCAGAGTCTTGGAATTTTTTTTTTTGAATTGTGTAAAATAGGTAATCTGTCCACTGGAAAGAGATTTTAAATGTGGTTTGAAACATGGGAAATCAGTTATTTTGAGATTCAACCAGAATAAGTTCTCATCTGAAAACCAATGGTTAGATAAAGAAGGCAATCCATTCATTGACATTATCTCACTACTATATATCTAGAAATCAGAAGAGGTAGGTGAAAAATCCCTTCAGAGTTTAAAACACTCCTTCAATTAAGTTTTGATTGAAATTCTCTTGTTTTCACAAAGAGTTATTGTTTCTGCAGTTCCAGATTCGAGAGGGAAGAGCCAGACTCTGACTTAACCCAGTCAGTACTTTCTATTACTCAGAAACCTGAGTGGAGGCAAAGACAATATTTACTAAGGCATTATATATATTTCAGTTCAAGGCTATCCATCTAGTATGCACAGGTCTCTTGACCTTACCATCCATTTATATTTAGTAACTCTGTCCAAGAGACTAAAATAATTCATGTAGGGAAAAATTTTGAGCACATATATATTTGAAATTTCCAAAAGAATTGGGTTGCTGACTTCAAACTTGGAACCTTAGCCTCCATAGGAGCCAAACACACAGATAGTTCTATCCATGACTGTCCAAGTGGAAGGCGATGAACTGCATTTTCATTTTATCTGGGTTTCAAGAGAGACATCCAGGGCTAGAAAGGTGACTGATCAGGTTCAGGACCCACCACAAACACCAGGTGATTTATAAAAGCCTTTGACTGCAGAGTTAGGGAACCTGGCACACTCTGACCTCCTACCTTACATATTTGCGCATATCATTCACATACGTGTGTATAATTGAAAACCAAATGAATCTTTAACAACACTAAGATATAAGGAAGTAAATATCTACCCATACAACTGGCTTATTGGATATGTAAAACCATTACCAAAAGCGAGGAAAACCTTTGACATTACCCAAATCTAAAAACACTATGAAAACACTAATTTTTCATTCTTCATTGCTTTCATCATTTTTTATTGTTTTTTATTGAGCTCTACATTTTCCTCTGCTCCCCTCCCTGCTTCTTCCATTCCCTTCAACCCTCTGCCAAGGTCCCCACGCTCCCAATTTACTCAGAAGATCTTGTCTTTTTTTACTTCCCGTGTAGATTAGATCTATGTTTGTTTCTCTTAGTGTCCTCATTGTTGTCTGGGTTCTCTGGGATTGTGTTTTGTGGGCTTGTTTTCTTTGCTTTATGCTTAAAATACACTTAGGAGTGAGTACATGTGATAATTGTCTTTCTGGGTCTGGGTTACTTCACTCACAATGATGTTTTCTAACTCCGTTAATTTGCCTGCAAAATTCAAGATACCATTATTAGTTTTTCTCCTTTGTAGTAGTCCAAGGTGTACATGTACCACATTTTCCTTATGCATTCTTCAGTCGAAGAGCAGTTAGGTTGTTTCCAGGTTCTGGCTATGACAAACAGTGCAGCTAGAAACATAGTTGCACAAATGTCCTTGTTGCACAATTAAGCATCCTTTGGATATATACCCAAAAGAGCTTATTACTGGGTCTTGAGGAAGGTTGTTTCCTAGTTTTCTGAGAAATAGCTACACTAACATTCAAAGGGTGGTACCAGCTTGGATTCTTACCAGCAATGCAGGAGTGTTCCCTTTTTCCCACGATGTCTCCAGCATAAGTTGTCATCAGTGTTTTTGATCTTGGCCATTTTTTCAGGTGTAAGATGGAATCTCAGAGTTGTTTTGATTTGCATTTTTTTCTGATGAGTAAGGATGTTGAACATTTCCTTAAGTGTCTTTCAGCCATTTTAGATTCCTCTGTTGAGAGTTCTCTGTTTAGGTCTGTACTCCATTTTTATTGGTTTATTTGTTCTTTTGATGACCAATTTCTTGAGTTCTTTGTATATTTTGGAGATCAGCCCTCTGTCTGATGTATGGTTAGTGAAGATCTCTTCCCATTCTGTAGGCTGTCGTTTTGTCTTGTTTACCATACAGAAGTTTTTCAGTTTCAGGAGGTTTCATTTATTAATTGTTTCTCTTTCAGTGTCTGTGCTACTGTGGTTATATTTAGGAAGTTGTCTCCTGTGCCAATGAGTTCAAGTGTACTTCCCACTTTCTTTTCTATAAAGTTCGTGTGCTCCTCATTTGGACCTTGGGAGCTCAGTCCAGTGCTCCAATATGGGTCTCTGTCTCTATCTCCATCCATCGCTGGATGAAGGTTCATATTCATCTTTTTGGGTCTGGGTTATCTCACTCAGTAAAGTGTTTTCTGTTTCCATACATTTCATGCAAAATTCAAGATATCATTGTTTTTTACCGCTGAACTCTAAAGTGCATATGTTCCACACCTTTTTTAACCATTCTTCTATTGAGGGGCACCTAGGTTTTTTCCAGGTTCTGGCTATTACAAATAGAGCTGCTACGAACATAGTTGAACAAATGCTTTTGTAATATGATTGGGCATCTCTTAGGTATATTCCCAAGAGTGAAATTGCTGGATCCTGAGGTAGGTTGACTTCCAGTTTCCTGAGAAACCGCCACACGGATTTACAAAGTGGTTGCACAAGTTTGCATTCCTACCAACAATGGATGGCACTGGGCTTTGATTCTACTACATGAACTGGCTTTGTGGGAGCCTGGTTTGGTTGGATGCTCACCTTCCAAGACCTGGATGGAGGGGAAAGGACCTTGGACTTCCCAAGGGGCAGGGAACCCTGACTGCTCTTAGTACTATAGAGGGAGGGGAGGGAGAGGGGAGAAGGAGGAGGGAAATGGGAGGTTGGAAGGAGGTGGAAATTTTTAATAAATAAATAAATAAATAAATAAATGATTTTAAAAAAAGTTCAGTGTGGCTGGGCTTTATGTTGATGTCTTTGATCCATTTGGACTTGAGTTTTGTGCATGGTAATAGATATGGTTCTATTTTAGTTCTGCATGTTGATATCTAATTATGCCAACACCATCTGTTGAAAATGCTTTTTTTTTACATTTGATATTTTGTGCCTCTTTGTCAAAAATCAGGTATTCAAAGCTGTGTGTATTAATATCCAATTCAGTTCCATTGGTCCTCCTGTCTGTTCTTATGCCAGTACCAGGCTGTTTTCAATGCTGTAGCTCTGCAGTAAAATTTGAAGTCAAGGATTGTGATCCCTCCAGAAGTTCTTCTATTGTACAGGATTGTTTTGGCTATCCTGAAATTTTTGCTTTTCCATATGAAGTTGGAGTTAATCTTGTATTCTGCTGCATTACTGAAAGTGTTTATGAGTTGTAGAAGTTCCTTGGTAGATTTTTTGGGGTTGCTTATGTAAACCACCAGCAGTTTTTGACATTTTTGCATATAGGAAGAAAAGGTACTCTGAACAAGCAAGAAAATATTTTAGAAAAAATTTTAAGTAAATTTTCTTAAACATTATAAATCAAAAGACAAAATAAAAAACCAGATTAAACAGACCACCTTAACTCAACTTAAATATGCCTTACCCTCTTTATTTAAAAAAATTTCCAGTTTTTGTTTCCCAATATTTCACATATATGAATTTTTTTATCTGATCAATAGAAACTGAAAAATACTTGGTATGTTTTAGTTTATGGTTATTTTTCAGTTAAAATTAAGGATAAGCCAGTTATTCATTCCCTCTGGTTAGGCCAAGTTTGAAAATATAACAAGAATTTTGTTAAATAATAGAAACTCAGTTTACAAAATTCTGATCATGGTATCATTTATCTTGGTATACTTAATGTGATAACACACCAATGGGAAATGCTCTCATCTGTGAATAATGTATTCATGGGTCTAATAATGGAATGCTATAATTTAGTTCATCCTATTTGAGTCACGATGACTTTTTTATTTCTAAATAATTTAGACAGCATTAAAAGAATACTGTTTTATGACATTTAAGATGTATACTGAAAAAAATTTATCTCACAGGGAATAAAGTTAGATTGAGACACAAATGCTCACTCGTATACTTATCTCATTCACCTAAAATTAACCAATGAACTACCATGAAGAATTGGAATGCTGATGCTGAAGCCCATAAAAAAAGACATCTTCAGATACCTACAATCAGGTACTTTCTGGAAAATATTGGATGACTGTAGTCTCATCAAAGCAAACAAACACACATTCCTCAAATAGGTTGGTTTTAAGTTTTCTATTGGCATTTGCTATCATATACCTGCAAGAAAAAAATTTATCATGTCTTATTTTAATTTTCTCACTTGTAAAATAAAGTGAGGTATATCACCCACCCTTCAGTGTGCTCAAATCTTGTATCATCAATTATAACAAGCTTAGGGAAAAACTAACCACCGAGAAACGTGGCTTTAATTATTGCAGTTGTACTAACATAAAAATTGTTCAAATGCTGGGGAGAACACAGATAAAATTGTACATATTGGATGATTATAACTGTTAATATAGCACACATAAAAGCTGGCAGAAATTTTGCAAAATCATTAACAATGTCTGTCTTTAATGAGAAGTATTTTTCTTTTCTATTTTTTCATGTTTACTCTATGTGTACAAATTACCTATATAATGCTAAAATTCTTCATAAATAGTAAAAGGAAGAGTTTGCTATTGCTATGGGAACAGTTGAGTGTGGGCTGTTTGCAGGTGCCTTATGGGGAATGTAGGTATCAAAGTCATGGACACTCTGGGTTCCCAAGGCTTCCCTCTTGGTGTGCTCAGCTCACTGCTGTAATAATTATGTGTGTCCTATCAAAGCACCTGACTGACAGTAACGCTCTTCAATTTTACTCAATGCTCTCTGTCACAGGGCCTTGTGGGAAGATAAGCTCATTGGTGGTCACCCTGTTGCACACATTGCTAATTATGAACAACTTTCCTGATAATGTTCTTTATTAACCAAATTGAAGGTTTCATCCCCAGTCAATGCTCTAGGACAGCCTCTGCTGACTTCTTCAGTCATTTCCATACAGAAGGATATTTTCTATGTGAAGACTACACCCATTGTTACACTCATTCACACACAAAACTGGGCACTTCCAATTCAATTCTTTATGGGCGATTATGTTTGCTAGGAAAGAAGTTTGATGATGTGTAAGTTGAAAACCAATTCTTAATCATAATTTATTAAACCATTGATTTCTTCACTACCCTCTTTTTCTGTAAAAAGAGCTCACACATTTCAGTCTTTATATTCTACTCTACTTAAAAATAGCACTTAAAGGTGAAGTAATCAATAGTTGAACAAGTAAAATCTGTTATAGTGAGTCTGAAAACAGGTGGTTTGGATTCGAACAAAAATTAGGCTTCATATATCTGGTAAGGTGATATTTTTTTTAACACAAACTACAGATTGTACTCATAAAGATAATACAGAATGAATGCAAGGAACTCAAGGAAAGCAATGAGGTTATTTAGTGAAACTTAAGTATCCAGGTAAGTTTCTAACAGGTGGACCTTACACAATGGCCCTATAATTTATTTTTTTTTTACCTATCCTGATTTCCCATTTTTTATTTTCTGATTGATTACATACATTTGTCTTCATGCATGATTCAGAATTAAACAAAGGTGTGAATTTATAGTCTATAGTGAGGAGATCATTCGTGGTTTATTTTAATGTCTAACATTGAAGAAGACACTATGTAAAGGCCATTACAAAAGTAGTAAGACTCCATCTCACATCACTATAGCAGTGCAGTGAGGATCATAATTAAGAGATTCCTATTTGGAACACACTTCTGTGAACATCAATAATAGTATACTACAGATTCACAGAATGACATATTTTGTGTTTAAAAAACCAGACAGGTGTCCTTACTACACAAAAATGATTCTGTCAAATCTAGATGATGGAGTATTACACAGATTTTTATACAGTATGCTTGCCCAATTTTGCTGAAACTTTCTAATGCATATTTATAAGTTGTTACAACAAAATGAACCAGTCATGCAAATGATCCTTTGTTGCATTATAATCTCATGGTCAACCTCATCTTAACAGCAAATGGTACATACACCAAGACCAAATTGAATTATCCGAATGTGATTAGAGTCACACATTACTTCTCTTACTCTTCTTAAAATGAGTTTTCTATTTTTAAAACAGTTATTTCTTTTCAAACAAAGAAGGATCAACTGTCCATTTTGTAGGAGAGTGTGACCAGCATTTTGTTTTTGTTTTGTACTAGTTTTTTTTTTATTTGATTTGAGACATCATGGAGCCCAGGATGACCTCAAACTTAATATATCACCAATAATAACTTTGAACTTCTGGACCACTTCCCTCTACCTCACAAATACTGAAACATCAGACCTGCATCTCCGCACCCAGACTAATCATAATTGTTACAAACCTCAGGATGTCCAACTTTAGTACTTTAAATGAAATGTGAGAACTATAAAGTGACCTCATAGCGAGAAATGCACAGAATGTCTGCAAGAACCAGCCAGGAGTCCTCTCTGGCATCACTGTATCTTCCAGTTAGAGTCCAAAGAAGGCTCATGCAATTAAGGATATGAAATATTATCATTTTAAGTACAAATGGCTGTCGTTTTTAGCAATCTTGGGTTAATTTCCTTTTGCTTTCTTAATTTTTATTTACTCTTTTTTCATATAGCTATAAGGAAGGGAAGGAAGTTATAAGAAAGGGAGTGAAAGACCAATGATAAAGCATGTTACAGAAATTAGGAGCCAATTTGGAACCCTAACATTGAAAGCAGAGAAAATAACAGACTGGCAGCAGATCCTTTGCCATCCCTAGGAGTAAAAATAAATGAGCACAAAGATAAATGATGGTTTGGCAGTGAATTTATTAAATACAAATACCATCACCAGGAAAGCCTGGGGATTTTCTTAACTGATATTGTGATGAATTTTCTTAAACAAGAACAAGAACAGCAATGAAATAAGAATTAAACTCATGACAGAGACTAAAGCCTAAGATTTTTAGTAATGTAAGAGTAGTGAATCCTATAAATCTCATTAAATCTTATCATGTAAGTTGTTTGTTGTCTGCTTATCATGTTGAAAGAAAAATAAAGAAACTCACACTGTTGTTCAGTGTGTCATGATGTGTTTTCTAGAAAGGATAGAATCTTTACGTCCAACCAGAACGCAGGACAGGAGAAAAGTGAGAGAGGAAAAGCAACATGAGTGCTATAGACAGATGTCTCTTCGGGCATGTTCGTTTCACAACACAACACAATCTAGCTTCATAAATATCTAAGTAGAATTTCAGATTCAACCAACTATATGGAAAATATTTTCTACAAGAAATACTGATAAATGGATATGATATACAATATGGACTTTTGGATTTACTGTAATCATTTTTAAGATAGCTGGTGAAATCATGACTTTGCTCCTTTATTTCTTCATAACACTTGCCTGATAGTTTGACATAAATTTTGAAGACTGCATTGATTTCTCTTCTTAATCTTTTATTGGTGGGTGTGTTTGATTTATGGAGAAAAGAAGCAGACATGTCAGGGTATGCGCATGGGAGTCAGAGGACAAATTTCAATAGTCTGCTTTCTTCTTGTTCTTCATAGAGTACGGTCTCTTTTGTTTCTATGTCTTGGCCAGTAAGCTTCTGGGTTATCCTCCTGCCTCTTCCTAGGGAATTATAGATCTACTTCCACCACACCTGGGTTTTTTTTTTGGGGGGGGGGTTCCAGGCATCTTACCAAAGATATTGTTTTACCCTGCAGTCACTTTCCATGACAAACTATTTCCCTGTCCTGTCAGGATTTTAAAAACTGGGATAAAGTAACTAATCTGACTCATCACTATGTAGATGATTTCTACAAGCAAAATAAAAGAAATTTTTAAGTCATCAACTTGAGCTAATCTATTTCCCACTTTCAAAATAAGCAAGATTAATTAAGCTCACATCTCACGGAGGCTGAAGTTTATATTTTATCTCATGAAGAATGTTTCTGAAACACAAATTGTGTGTACTCAATATCCATGGGCTGGCATGCATGATACTGTGTGACCAGGTTTGGCAGTGAAACCTTTAGTGAAGTAAGCAAGTTTAAAATGAGGTAATAGAGTGGGGCCTTAATCTAATATTGATGATGTTTCTGTAATCATAGTTACTGTAAAAATCCAGCGAAAGCCATATGTGGACATATCTCACACTCAAAATGTTCTTTTTTTATCAAGAAGTTCAAAACACCACCATTTCCAGAAACAAATGCTGATTAAATCCTGACCTTGAAACTCTACCTTCTAGAACTTGGAGAAAATGTCTGCTGCTTGAGGCATCTAGTGTTTCTGCTGCTTGATAGTACCACACAACCCAGGGTGTTGAGCAGAAATTATGGACAATAGAATGAATTGTAGACAGTCAAAACAAAGGGAGTGGGTAAGGATGATGCTTAAATAATAGACATGAAAAATAAAACTATAAATTTCAGTGAGCAAAAAAATTTACATTCATATAGTCAATGATTTTAACCTCATAAGCAAAGGTGTTCTGAGTATTTCCTCAGAGTCCATGAAGATGAGTTTTAAAAATTTGCCAGCATTTACTTTCCTACAGAACAGGCTAAGTCAGAGTAGTGTAGACACGGGGTATGCACTTTCCAAACATACTCTATAGATTGGTTCAGAAAGAATTTTGTAGAGGAGACAATACGTTATACTTTAGGCACTTCAACAAGAAAGTATGGAAATTCTTCTTTTGAATGATAAAATGGTGGGGAGAGAGTGCTGTCTAAGGAAGGGTCTGTCCCACAATCATGAGGACTAGAGCTTCATACCTAGATCCCACCTAAAAAGGCTGTGTACAGTGACATGCACATGTGATCCTGGGGCTGTCGAGGAGGAAGCAGGTGAATCCCTGGGACAGAACAAAATCCTTAGTGAATTACAGACCATTGAGGAATACTGTCTCTAAAGGAAAGATTGGCATCACTTGAGGAAAAACACGCAGGTTGGACAGTTGCTCTCCGTGTGCACATGCACAAATATTCATGCCCACATGTACACGGATGTGCACCCACATAGCAACACACATTATAAGATAAATTAAATAAAAAAGATGAAAAGAATAGCAATGGAATGCGAGCTTCGTAGCTTTTAGTAATTATTTAAGTTGCTATTAGTGTGTGTGGGAGGGACATGTCCATGGAGCAGTGTGTGAGGACGTCAGAGGACAGCTTTGTAGAGGTGGTTCTGTCGTGCTTTTCTTTTCTTGTGATTCATGGATTAAATTCCCATTTCCTGGTTTACACAGCAAGCACCTTCATTTACTGAACCATCTCACTGGCCTGCAATTTTATTTTTAGTGTAACAAAAAGAAATCATTCAGATATAAATGTAGAGAAAATGTGGCCTCATTTTTTGTACTCTCAGGAAGCACTAGGAACAAATTTGAAAAGGCACAGAGGGATGTGAAATAGATTATGAAATCATTCATAAATATATCAGTGAGTGGACTAAATTTAAGAATTATATCCTACTAATACGTTAACCACGGATTTATAAAATGTTCACCTTTTCTTACTGTAGAACACTGAAGATCATTGCAAGTACATTTAAAATGTGTGCAATCTCATGAGTCTCCCAACTTTACTAATATTTCAAGGGCAGAGATCTTTAAAACATAGGAAACACATTCCACAAACCCTAACACCAAAAATTTGGTAGAGTTTGATTATCTACATGGTCTGCACCATGGGACAATTGAGACATTTAAAAAAGTCTACCTCCATTCTACTGCATTATATGTAATCCCTGAACAAATCTACTTTACTGTAGATATGCCTTTCTTTCAGTGTTTATATTCCTGGGTTACATATGGTTTTCATGCACAAAGTTCTACACACAATACAAATAAGCGAAGAACCTTTGACCTGTAACTTTAATGCCTGGAGATTCTAGATTGAAATGAACTCAATATTCCTAGATGTCCAGGCAGAATGTGAGCCATATCTTCCAGTAACAAATTATCCTGTAATTTTAAATAACAAGCAATGTAGATATTTCTGGAAAACTAGCATTTTAATGATTTAAAATAGCAAAGAGACTAAATTTTTACACCAACCACAATTCATTAAATTAGAACTAAAAGTCTAATAAATTTATTTTTCTCAAGGCATGTCCATGTGCAAGATGAAAGAAAGTATACCAATAAAACAGAAAGATAGGACAACTTCAAGATTGAAATTTAAATTATAGCATTTTTCAAATTAAGAGTATGAATGAGAGTCAATGGATTTTATTCTAAACCTTAAAAAAAGAGATGGAATACAAAACATGACTGACTTCAGAGACTGGAATTGGAAAGATATATTTTTCAGTGAAGTACAAGAATAATTAAACCGACCTGTAACTTTGAAATCACACATAGGGACATATGACCTCAGATTTCTACTTCATGCCTCTTGCTGGTTTCCCTCTTATGATATAGCAAACTTTCATATGTTTCTGTACCTTGGGAGTTATATAGCATCTCTATATTACAAGAGACATCTAAACAACTACATCTATCGTTCTCACATTCTAACAGGAAGAAAGTTTTCGTAGTTTATTCTTGTTTGTTTTTGAAGTGTTGAAACCAAACCCAATTAAGATGCTAATCTGGTTCTCTGCCAATTAAATACATTCACCGATAGAGTAACATTTTGTGTTGAGTTGTTATGGGTAAAAAGAAAGGACATAGTAAGCTGACAGGCTGGACAACGGAGCTTGAGACAAAGAATCACAGCCTGAGTTCAACTCTTGAAACACATATGACAGAAAGACAGAGCTGAGTCCTACATGTTGTTCTTGGACCTCTGTATGGGCCCTGTGGCACCTTCATGCTCTTTCCATGTATACACACACACACACACACACACACAGAGAGAGAGAGAGAGAGAGAGAGAGAGAGAAAGAGAGAGAACTAACATAGTGCTATCAAAGTCTTTTCTGCTGTTCCTGGGGAAACACTTGAGCCTTTCTGCTTTGTTGCTAACAGGTTGACCACATAGCTGGCAGAAAACTCACTATGTTGCTTACATTTACGATGGGCTTGGAGGAAGAACTGCGCTTTGAGTCAAGTGGAAGATCAGGCATAATCATGGACCCACTGGGCATATTTTTCTTTGGCACCAAAACATATCTTGACTACGAAGGCTGTTTCTGTTCACAGATCCAACAGCCAATGAGAATCAAGCAGAACAGAGTTACAGGAAGTCCATGACAAACAGCAGGATTAAATAAAAAGCCACAAATCTGTGTTTCAGGACTTTGAAATTTGTGGGTTGTTACTATAAGATATCTCAGTCTATTTTGGAGTTACATAAACTAGTAACTAAGGAAGATGCAAGAAAGACACAATAATCCTATGTTATACACCTATCTAAATAGATATTATAAAAGATTACAGGGTTATATGAGACAGATCAAGAGGTTTTAGAACTAAGTTAACCACAATGACTGTTGACCAAGTAACTATATAACTTCAAGACAGTACAGGAACATATGACAATTACCCATGGTTATCAATTTAACTGTGCTTTCCGGCTTCAACATAGGCTAAAAAACATCACCTCTTCACAAACAGACATTTTTTTTGAAATATGTGCTAGTAGAATCATTTAAAACATTCTTATGAATAAAATTAGTCATATGTTTACAAATGATATATTTTTAATCAGCAACCACACAGGATTTTCAGAGAACATTATAATCAGTAAACTATGAATGAAACTTTATGGCAATCATTACTGAAATGAGCAAAATGACATGAATATTCAACAATAGAAGTAAGAAATAAACTCTGGAATATATTTAAAAAATAGACAAGATATACAAAGTCATCAAGAAATATTTAACTATTGTGATATTTTATAAATATATTTCAAAGAAAAAATAATATTTAACAATACAGTTATTTTCCTAATATACACATGACTACAAGTATAATCAATTGATGGTATCCTTGCTTTAGATAAACTTTTCAGTTTCATGAGGTTCCATTTATTAAGTATTGATCTTAGTGTCTACACTAATGGTGTCTTAATCAGGAAGTTGTCTCCTGTGCCAATCCATTCAAAGCTAAACATTTACACAATGAAGTATTACTCAGCTGTTAAAAATGCGTGCTGATATCTTCTTTGTATAAATAAAATTTTCCTGAACATCAGAAGGCAGAGTTAGCCATTAACTAACCATAGAGGTCTGGAGGTCTGTAGAGACAGACAGGAAGTGATATGGTTAGGTGGAGAAAGGAAGTAATAAGGTGGAGGGAGACAGGAACTCTCTTTTCGACTGGGAAAACTGAGTAGGTAAGGTGGCTGTGGTTTTACTTCTTCATTTCTCTGTTCCCTCAGCATTTTCCCCAATATCTGACTCGAAACTTTACTATTAGCACCTATTAGAACTCATGCGACAACAATGAATTGAAATTTGAAATGCAAATGGATCGTACAAGAAAAACAAATCATCCTGAGTGAGGGAAGTAATTCAGACCCAGAAAGACAAACATGGTATGTACTCATTCATAGGTGGATATTAGCTTTAAAATAAAGGATGACTTGCTGCAATTCACATGTTCAGGGAGACTAGGTAACATGGAGGGCTCAAGGGGGTATGTAACCATCTCCCTGGGAAGGGGAAATAAAAAAGATTTCGTGAGTGGACTTCAGGAGGGTGGAGATGGGAGCTTGAGCGAAAAGGTTGGGGAGGGAAAAGGAGGAGACTACTGAAAGAGACTGCTGGAAAGCTGCGGTGAGGGAAAATTTGGGGATCAGGTGAAAATCTGAAGCAAGGGAATTTTTCAGGAATCTACAAAAGTGATTCAGCTATGCCTTCTAGCAATAGTAGATATGTTGCTTGAATTGGCCATCTTCTGTGTTTAGGCAAAACTTCAAGTAGAGAGAGTGGAACACGAACTCAACCTCATGCCCTTCAACCTAGAGTCTCTCCTCACTCTGGGATGTGCTGGATTTGTGCTTAGCCCAATTGTCATCAGAGAAGCTTCATCCAGCACCTGACAGAGAATCCTGCAGAAGAGAGGATAAAAGAATCAACTAATCTGGGCTCATAGGGGCTGACAACGAGTGAAGGACAACCAGAGAGCCTGCTTAGCACTGACCCAGGCACTCTACATATATATTACAGTTGTGCAGCCTGGACTTCTTGTGATAATCCCAACATGTGAGTAGGTGATGTTTCTGACCAAAAGCCTCTTTACTGGCTTTTGGAACCCTACTCCTCATACTGGGTTGTCTTGTCCAGCGTTAATACATGGGGAGGTGCTTAGTCTTATTGCAATGTGGTATGCCATGCTTTGTTGATATCCAGGGAGAACTGCTCCTTCCTGAACAGAAACAGAAGAGAAGTAGATTGGAGGATTGGACACAGAGCTGGGGTAAAGAGGGAAAGAAGAGGAGGAGAAACTGCAGCCAAAAAGTAAAATAAATAAATTAATAGATAAATAAATAAATTAGCAAATGAATAAATAGAAATAAATAAATAGAACCCCTATGAAAATACAAAGAAAAAAATTACAACCAAAGCATACATTTCTATTATTCTCTTCTATATTTTTTGTTTCATAATTTTGTTTTGTTTTGTGCTTGTGTTGTTGGAGATGAAACCTATGGCCTTGGACATAGTAGGCAAGTATTCGAACACTTCTGTTTATACAAACACTTTATTAGCCGTATAAGTTTGTTATTTTAATAGGTAATATAATCTTCTATAGTATGCTATTAAAGGAAAACCAGGTTAGTGGTATACTGTTCTTCTTACTTATAAAATACTTTAAGATGAAGCTTTAGAAAGAAGTATATAGTATTAACTTTTGGAATTCTGGTAGGTAGGGCAAAGTGAGGTCTTACACATTTAGTCATCTAAAACTTAAAGCCACAGACTTTTTAATGTGAGCATTCATTAATTTGTAATCTTGTAAAATTTACTAATGCTATTTAAATAAACAATCATAAACATATGCAAGAATGTACAAATTTATATTTTTAACTTCATGAAAACAACAGTAATGACTGTTACTGTCTTCATTGCTGATTCCTGACACCTTCAACAAATAGAAAGATCTTTCTTAGAGTTATTTCAGTACTAGAAATTGTAAAAGTTGATTTAAAGTTTAAAATCTAGGTCATCCTGTATATGCAGCATAGTATGATTCTGAGCACCTGAAGTAGGTTTGACAATAAACCCATTTATTTCTAAAAGGAGAATGCACCACCCACACCAACGTTTTTCAGGCTTTCCCCCAGGGTTTAAGCTCTAAAGACAAAGGAAAAAAATCACTTAGAAAATAGAAGAGGGACTCTGTTTCAAGGATCAGGTGATAGTATGTGAGAGCAAAGGCCTTCACACATAGAACAACCTGAGAATTGTGTTTCTGGCTTGCTCACTCTGGTGTGGTTTTTGGATTAGACAGTTTTGATGCCTCCCCGCCTCCAGTTACACACATCTCTTTACAAAATAGACTTTTCTTAGAAAAGCAAAGGTTGTTTGGGACTACATAAGTAAGTAACATATTAAGTTACATATAAAAATATTAATCCTATAACTATAACTATACATGATGCTGTAACACATCTTCTTTGAAAGAAGGTGTATTGTACATAAATTTTAAAAGGGTAAAGACTATATTACATGACTCTTTCTTATGGCTGGAGTGCGTGCAAAGTTGTATTTTTTAATTAGATTTACATTTCAATAATATTGTTTTTGGAATGCAGCAATATTCATGACTATTTATGATTATATAAAATGATTATGCCAAGAAAGGGGATTAGTAAAGATAAGGGTAATTAATTGAATAATAATACACAGTCCATGAAGTTAAAAATGTTATTAATTATAAATGTAGCATTGACTTAAAGGAATATATTTCTTAGCAATCCCAAGCAAGCTAAGACCTGACAGTAAAAATTGCTCTAATAAAACTGAATTTTCTCCATAATATTTATAATTATAAAAACAAACACATTAAATGTACCACTTAATTGTTGATGATACAGTCATGACAGTAGGCACGAGTCATATGTGTTTAGTGTAGAACTGCCTATAATATGGTACTCTGTCATTCATTATAAAAACTAAATAAAAGACAAAAAATGATTTTGCCTTGTTTTGTTGTATCTTCCTTTGTCCTGTTTGACTGTCTTCTCTCAGAGGCCTTCTCTTTTCTGAGGAAAAAACAGGGAGTGTGTCTTTTGAAGATGGGAGGTAGGCAAGAGTGTGTGGGAGAGAAATGGTTAGGATATATTGTATGAGACAAGAATCTATTTTCAATTCTATTTTTTAAAAAAGGTATGGTAGATCTACATAAAATAATGGAAAATTTAACAAAGTATTTAAATATGGAACTTTATATTGTAAATATTTTGTGTCGTTTGTTACTGGTAGAAATACAGTTTCAATCAATAGCAATGGAAAACATATATTGTATGATTAACTACAGTACTTTAGTGCCTAAGACAATTTTCCAACAAGCCCAATGGTTTATATAATGTTAAAAGAAAACCGAAATATAAGTAATTATTGTTCAATGATGCAGAATACCCACTGAAGAGAGTGGAATGAGAACAGGCTATAAGCTGAGTTAGTTGGTAGGTGTTTTACTTTGTGCATTTGCTCTTTCAGAAAAATATTTACTGTTTAATGTCTACTTTTGTAATGTTTCTATTGTCATAACAATAGACAGAAAGGAATATGCAGGCCAATTTTTGAACTTATATTTCCCGGGCAGCAAACAATAACACAAATACTGGTGGAGGCTCAGAGCACAGCCTTCCCTCTCCAGTAACCTTCACCATGACTGAAGTCTGTGCTTTATGCACAGTGATGTGGTATCTGGAGTTATCTTATTACATCCTGTTTTACCATTTCCAAACTGCCCTTTTCTTATACCTACTTACATAATGTTCTACATATTTTCTCTATTAAAGTCAAGTGATTCTGGCAAGAAAAACTTATAATTGATTGGGTTGAGTCATGCATTTAGATGTCACTTGTTAGGGCTGAGTGGTTTTTTCTTTAAGGTCTACTCTAAGAAGCTGTAAGAGATGTGATACCTGTTCAAAAGTATGTGATCCAAGGATAGTTATACCTCAACAACTTTATCCTAGATTGGTGCTAGGTACTTGCCAAAGTAAAACAAATTATTAATTCAAATATCCTAAGGTACTAAGGGACTCTGGAACAATGTGTTTTAGAATTTGGTATGGAAAGCAAGCTAAAAGAGCTTGAAAATGAATAGATTATCTAAATTCCCTGTATTTTATACAGAACAACAGGGACTGAAATTGGGCTCCATGTGACCACCTAGCCTTATAGAACACCAAGATAAAACTGGATTTCTTCCTGCTTTTAAAAGGGTCTTGGGAATTGTTCTGTGATCTTTTTATGCATACACATGCTAACTTTCATGCCAACTTTCATGCCAAGTTATAATGTTTGTTATTTGTCTGTTTATTTATTCATTTTTGCAGTTTTCCAAAGAAAAGCATGATCAAAACAAAAGGAACTTCCTATTAGGGGAATTTAGCCAAAGAATAAAGGAAAATAAAACCCTTATCATTTTATTCATTGTTCTCATTTCTTAAAGTCTACTTCAATTTATGTACACACTCTCTATCTAAAAGCCTACTTCCAGAAAAATTTACTTAATTTATTAAGACAGCAAGGCTGTGTAGATTTATTTTTCTGCTTGTCATTTTAGTGAAATAGATAAGAGAAAGACATGTTCCATGAGCCGATGATAGTTTAATAAAGTTCCAAATGCTGAAAAGTAGCTGCAGGTGTGATCAGCCTTTCTCTCCAGTGCATCTTAGAGGAAGTATTTCAGTTGCCAGTATTGATCATGACATTAGCTCTTTGTTTCCATAAAAGAATTTTACAATATTAAGGAACTTTTTCCCATTCCTAAAATCTTAACGTTTTCTTCTCTGGGACAATGGTCTTATACCCTGTAAAGATTTGTCACTCGTATGGTTTAGTAAAATGCTGATTGGCCAGTAGGCAGGCAGGAAGTATAGACAGGGCAACCAGAATATGAGAATTCTGGCAAGAGGAAAGTCTCAGCTTGCAGTCCTCACAGAGACACAGAGGAAGCAAGATGAGAGCGCCTCACTGATAAAAGGAATCAAGCCATGTGGCTAACACAGACAAGAATTACGGGTTAATTTGAGATGTAAGGGTGAGTAAATAAGAAGCCTGAGCTAACAGGCCAACCAGTTTATAATTAATGTAGGCCTCTGTGTGTTTCTTTGGTACTGAATGGCTGTGGCACTGAACAGGAGAGAAACCTGTGTTAACAGTTTTCTTTCTTTTTTATAATCAGATAATCAACCCAAAGCACATATACATATGAATAACATTAAGTGGACTCAGTCTGTTGTGTATGTTTGTACATGCATGTATGGATGGATAATACAATAGAAGTCAGTAATCTGCGGGAGAGTAAGGGTGTGGTAGGAAATGGTAGGGAGAGAGTGGTGGAAATGATGAAAATAGAATACTCATGAACACAGGGCAGTGACTTTACATAATGTCTCTCCCACACCGACTGAAAGGGCTGTTGCTTTTGCTTTTTCCTTTCTTTTTTGTTTTCAATGTAATATATCACACTCATTTGCTCATGGAAAACTACATTCATCATCCAGGGAGAAAGCCCACTTTGTCTGGATAAATATTCCTTTTGATGTGTGGTTGAAATTAGTTTGGTCACATTTTATTTATGATTTTTCCATCAATACCCATCACATATTCTGTTTTCATTTTCTTTGATGTCTTTTTCTGGCTTAGCTACCAAGGTGATGCTGTCCTCACAAAATGTTTTTGGATCCATTCCTCCTAACTCTGCTTTCCGGAAAACATTAAAGAATATCCTGTTTCCAAGGCATGAAAGAAAAAAAAAAGCTATATAGGAAAGATTAGGGAGACCTGGATGTGATAGCCAGAGATCAGGAGAAGTGGCCCTGCTCCTTGCTGTAGGCTGCATTGGGTGAGCTAGCTGAGGCAGTGCTGGAGAGCTCATCTGGGGAGCGAGGTTGAGGGAAAGCAAACAGGCTGACCAACTCAGCTACCTCCCAGGCCTAGAATCAGGGTTATAAATTGGCCCACTCCAGCATCAATGAATCTATGAACTATGGGAGCACATGAAGGAGATGAACATACAAATCTAAAACAGCAGGTTCTCCATGACATAGGACAATATATCCACAAGGAAACCCAGTGAGAGCCCATTATTAGTGGTGTGGCAGAAACCAGAGGTTTCAAGCCAAATGACTCACGGCAATGTACACTTGCAAGTATAGATGTATGGACTAAAGGGTATACTGTGGGTCTCAAGGGGCCACAATACAGCCTGTAGCATAAGATTTCACCTATTTTTGTTTTTGTTGTTACTTTTGTTTCTTTTTATTTGATTATTGATTTTTCTTTTACATTAATTTTTGTTTAGAAGGGAGGTTGTAAGGGTACAGTGTAGATGTGAGGGGATAAGCAGATCAGTGGGATCAGATTGCATGCTGTGAAAACCACAAAGTATCAATAAAAGTAAAATAAAAAATATTTAAATTTTTTTTAAAAAGGAGTGATAAGAACAAAGAAGACTCACATTGCTATAGGATAGAATCATTACATAGTATAGGATGAAATAAGAACAAAGGACGTTGATAAAATGGAAAATTATGTCTTTACTCTTGTTGAAATATTTCTGTAGTAGTATACTAACTAAATTTATCATGACAGGTAAACCCACAATTCCAGGAAAGATGGAAAATAGTCTGTGTGTATACTATATGTTTCTTGAGAGTAACAGCAGTAAAAGTATATTTTGGTGCCATCAATGTAATGAAATTTACAAGTGAATCATTTAAAGGCCAATTAGAAACAGAAGTTTTAAAAATACAGTAGTTGGTATACAGATTGTTAAGTATATTTGTTGTCGGATATTCTGAGATTCAAAGATAGATAGTGAATAAATAGAATTTCAAAACTTACATAACTTACTCATCATTAGCTTTTTATTGGAATGTATTCATTTTACCAAAATGACTGTCAATTATAACATTTTTAAAATATAGTTTTCACTGAAATAAAACTATGCAAACTTACATTCTTTCCCTCTTCCAGCCCCTCCCATCAGCTTTCCTCAAACCTATCCCACTGCTCCCCTTCAGTTCAGATTCATCACTTCCTCATATTCACACCCCCCAATTCTCTCATGTAGGTCAAATGTGAAAGGTACAGCAGTAAACATGGACCTGCACGTGTTTCTCTGGTATGCAGGAGTGCTGCATATGCTATGGTATAGTTTTAGGAAGCTCCCTGTAGATCCCATATTAGCTGGAGCGACTTACAGTCCCTATAATAATGTGTGAGGATATGTTTTTTTTTTCCCTTGGCATCTTACTCAGTATTTGTTATTTGCTTTATTGATGAATCATTTTTTTATATTTTAATTATTTATGACTGGAATGAACCAGAGCAATTGTTCTTTGAGAAACACAAGTCTCTGCTTAAGTTGCAAATGCATTCAGCTGCTACTAATGGAGATTGCCCAACAGGATTATGTTTATTTTGTTCCCAGGGACAGGTCTGACAAAAGGGTTACCTCAGCACAAGGTTCAGTCTTGTCTTCAGGATCATGGGAAACAGTTTTCTCTGCCCTGTTTCTTTCTATCTGTCCTCCTCACCATTCTTCAGTTTTGAATGGCATGGCACTAGAACTCCACTCACCTCCTGACTCTAAGGAAGGAAGAAGTCAAGAGGGGAGAGCCTGTTTCTCCTCAGAACTTTGTTGTTCTCCCAGTGTTCATGCTCTCAAAGGACTTGCTTATTTATCACAGTGATCAGATATAGATCATGTACCCATGCTAGAAAAGTGCAGATGGGAAATAACCCTTAAAAATGAGAAAAGAAAACTGCTGATAGTCAGCACATGTGATCTAACCAAAATTGTTATAATGATAAGAAAAGAACAGAAATGGATATTACATAGCAATGTCAAGGTTGACCACACTACAAATTAATTCAAATATTCTTCTCCCTGTTTGGATATATAACCTGAATAATAAGACACAAAGCAGAATCGCACCAGTAATCTCTTTTTTTCTGATTTTTCATTCTTCCTCTCACAGAAACACTAAACAGTAGTGAAATCAGTTACTGGCTGCACTAGTATTAAGAAAAGGGAGGAAACAAGGTACACACCCCTTATAGTGTCAAGGAAGTACTCAATTCAGTGTTTTCTATTGTAGTTACATTGTATTTGATTTTGTCTAAATTTCGTTCATGAGCTTTAAGACAATAACTCCTAAAAGGCCATTGACTGTTCTATTTGAATTGCCTGAAATGAAAGGGCCTTTTAAAGATTTTCTATGATGTTGGATATCTAATTGTCGCTGTGTGTCATTCAGTAAAAAGCTCACCACCACCCCTTTTTACTGTTTCGTACATATGTGTATATGCATGTATATGTATGACATATACACAAATATGGAACATGTAGACACAAAATCCGCTGTATTTTCATATAAATATATATAACAATAGAATCAACAAGTTGAGGAGGGAGACCATTCTGAAGAACACAAAAGATAATTTTGATCTAATGAGACCTTAGAATATAAAAAATTAAAAATATTGCAAAGTCAGGCTGAATGAAAATAAATCTCTATTTCAGGCAATAAATATTGAATTTTCCAAATAAGTTAATGCTATTTGTAAAAGGATTCACATTTCCCAGAAAGAATAAATTTCCATTTTTTGTTCTTATAGGGACAACAAGAATTTATTCATGGGAACATGGTAATTGTTCACATATTTAATAGACTGCCATCTATAGAAGAAATGATCATATTTTATAGGCTCAAGAATATCAACCTAATGATGGTTAAATACAGTAACCATATTCTGATTCACTGGGTAAAAACAGTGCATTTACTGGACTGCTTTGGTAAAGGGGTGTATTTCAAGGACACTGTGAGCAGGAGGTCATTAGAATAGTCTGACTCAAAAGGTGGTTGATGAAATAATGGAGCCGTGAGAAAAACTGGTTGGCAAGTGTAAAAGACGACTGTGGGAGTAATGACATGGAGAGTTTGAATTCAACATTTAGAACTTGAACAGTCATTAGCAAAACCATTTCTAACACTGCCATTTTAATTGTGTAATTGCAGGTTAGCATTTGTGAGGTACTATTTTTACTAGAGTACTTCATTAGAAACATGCAACATGAAACTTAATGATTCATGTTGGGCAACTTAATACTTGCCCAAGGCTTAACATTGGAATGGTTCCTAAAATAATGACTTATTTTATTCAATGTTCACATTCATTTATTACTTCCTTCTTTGAGCTAGGGCTGATTTCTCTTACTAGGTGCTTGGAAAATTAGAACTCATCTTTTTTTTTTCTCTATAAAACTTAGACTCATGTTACTAGACAATACTAAAACCTTTCTTTCAGTTCAGAGATGCTGTCTCTGGTCACTGAATTCTGTCAGGCAAACTGCCTATTTAATACACTCAGATGTAACCGTGTCTTAGTGAACTGATTTTGCATTAATCTTCTCAACTTATTCTACATTTTTCCAGTGGCAGGTAGAAAAGAGAGTTCCTCTTTCGTCTTGATTTTTCTATGTCTCCCCCAAAACCACGATTCACGAAAAGCATCAGTATTGACTCTAAGTTTCCAGAACCTCTTAAAAGCTTTTAGCCCAGGGATCATCTGACATTCTATATCTTAAAAATTTCTGTGAATTTATGGCAACTTATCAATGGATTTTTTCCTCATTAACATTTATGTTATGTTATATAAATGGTACAATATGTACCTCTCAAGCAGAATATAATTTCTGAGTCAGAAACTAATTGCAGGAAAAAGAGACTTTGTATTTTGTTATGGATCAACATGGAAGATCTAAAAAGAAAATATAAATAATTTTAGTTTAAAAATCTAGATTGGATAGTAAAAGAAAACCAGAACACACTGGAAAATTGTTCTTCAGTGACCTCTGTTGAGTGGAGCCATTGGTCCCAATGGGGGAGTGAACATGCCGAACGCTTGTTCTGTTCCTGTTTCTGGATTCCATCCACATCTCTGCTCCACACAGAAACGGTGCATGCCAATTCCAGGCTGGCTGGCTATATGGTTCTCAAATCTATTGACTTTTAATTAACAATGATATAAACTGATGTAATAAGAATAAAAGTAAAGGAAGGAATTTCCATTTCCATAAAAACTCAGTAGACTACTTTAAGTCTTGGTATCAGTAAGTCATTAAACCCTTTGTTGTCAAATTGATCTGAGTTAGAAAACCTTAAAAAGCATAGAGAAAACTCATGCAGGGTGGGAAGCAAATGACTTCTGCACTTTAAAACAAGAATACTGTCTGAAAAAAGAATTCATTACTTTGAAGGAATGCTTTGTGCAGGTAGCCTGGATGGGGACAACCATGTGGTCTAAGGAAACTCTGAGACAGAATAGAACCTGATACTTCTGAAAGATAAAGTAGGGTTGTTTTTCTAATGGGGAGGGGTAGTTTTCTTAGAAATTTATGTTCCACCAGTTTTGTGGCTCAGCAGACAAAAAATACAGTAAAGTTTATGACGTTGGAGTTCCTAATGTAAAAACAAACTCAGATAGCTTAGTGTCCCCTGAAATAAATGTTCTTGTAGTTTTCAAACTTAGAGAAAATTTGCAAAGCAAGAACAATAAACAATAACCCTCAACCAGTCCACCAATGGTTAATGTCTTGATACAGTTTTTGTTTTTATTTTTTTCAGTTACACTATTTCCCTTTCTAGAGTTTTTACATGATTGTTTCATTATTACTATTTTAAGTGTGTGTATGTGGGTGTAAACCTGTGAATGTGAATGAGTGTGTGTGTGGTACATATACATTAGTGTGTGGGTGTTCATACCTCTAGGCAAGCATTGAAAGGACAGAGAAAGTCATATATCTTCCGCTTATGACATTGCCACGAGACAAGATTTCTCACTGTACCAGAAGTAGGCCATTTCTGGTAGATTGGCTGGTCAGTTATTGAGAACTTGTTTGTATCTGCCCCCTCAAAAAATTACAGTTACAGGAAGACACAGCCAGTCTTGATATTTTTACATGGGTATTGGTGATTAAAATCTCACTCCCAATCCTTGCATAACACATGGTCTTATCCTCTGAGGCATATTTCCAGTCTGACATTTGGTTTTGCTGAACTATCTGTGACTATACTGACTTGTTACTACAATAGCATAGGAAAAGTTAACCTGATCATATACTATAATACAGGACAGAGTTCACAACTATGTTTAGAAGAACACAGTAAAATTCAAGCACATTTAAGTAATGAGTATCAGTTGTAAAGGTTTAACTCAGAATTTGGTAATTAGGAAAGAATGCCTGCTTTCCCAGAGTTAAACATTGAAATAAACACACATGCATGCACACACACAAACACAAACGCTATAGATAGATAGATAGATAGATAGACAGACAGACAGACAGATGAGGAAAATGTGGTATATTTACACAATGGAGTACTACACAGCAGAAAAAAATAACGACATTTTGAATTTTGCAGGCAAATGAATGGAGTTAGAAAGCATTATTTTGAGTGAGGTAACTTGTAAGGTGAGGGGGCTAATCATGGGGTTTCTGGCCTTCCTAGTACCCCACAGCCAGCAAGCCCCAAAGAAAATCACACAGAGGACTCCATAAGATTATAAACTGATTGGTCCATTAGCTCAGTCTTTTTATTTGCTCTTATAACTTATGTTAGCCCATTATTTTTATCTATGTTAGCCGCATGGCTCAGTACCTTTCTCAGCTGGGCAGGCTACATCTTGCCTCTCGGTGGTCTGGACTGGACTGCGGAGGGAGCTTCCTGCTTCCAAGAATACTCCAGTTCTCATTGCTCCACCTCTACTTCCTGTCTGGTTTGACCCACTTGTACTTCCTTCCTGGCCAATCAGCTTTCATTTAAAGTGTGATTGACAGAATACCGACAATTCTCCCGCACTAGTAACCCAGACACAGAAAGACAATTATCACATGTACTCGCTCATAGGTGGTTTTTAAACATAAAGCAAAGAAAATCAGCCTATAAACCACAATCCCAGAGAACTTAGACAACAATGAGGACACTAAAAAAGGCTTACATAGATCTAATCTACATGGGAAGTAGAAAAAGACAAGATCTCCTAAGTAAATAGGGAGCACGGGGACCTTGCAGGGGAGTTGAAGGTGGAGGGGAGAGGCAGGGAGGGGAGCAGAGAAAATATACAGCTCAATAAAAATCAATTAAAAAAAAGAATGCTCATTCAGTCTTATAATTAGTAAATTTGTTATTTGTATGGATTCCCAAACATCTTTCATAATCACCTTCTGTTTTTTCTTTCTTTTGTATTTTTATGTTCTTTGAGTCTATCTAATTTTTTTAATTTTACTTTTGAAGCTTAAAATTTTATCTTTGGTGTAAGTAATTTTACTTGTGTTACTTTCTCTGGAGTTTACTAGTTCCATTAATGAGTTTTTAATTCTATCTTTATTTAAGCTTGAGTTATCTTTAATGTTTCTATTTATTTATTGAATTTTCTCTTTAAATCTTGGATTGCCTTTATGATTTCCACCTTATGTTTGAATTTTCACTCAGGTATTTTTTTTCCTCTTTATGTTCATTGAGTTGTTTCCCTGTGTCTTCTTTAGACCCCTTGAATTCTCATGGGACTAGGCTGGAGGCACGAATGTGCATTGTGGTCCAGGCTTGGAGTATGTGAGTACATCTGGGGTTGGGAAAGATATATAGAGGAGACATCAGGCAGGCTGAAGATATGATGGCCTGGCTGAGCAGAGTCAGTTCATATAGTAAGAGGGGGGGCTACAGGTAAGCAGTAAGGTCTTGAATGGAGTCTCGAGGTTGTGGGAAAGCCAGGCTCTAGAGGTGGGGTCTAAACCAAAACTTGAGGCTTGAGACTGTGGAGGGGAGGAACAGAAAGGCTCACATGGCTAGATCCTTGTAGAATGTGCAATATTATATATTTTATAATATATATAGTATACAATAATAATATTTTATTTTAAAATAGAAAGAATAAATCAATAAATTATAATAGAAATGAAATATTACCTGAAACAAGAAACTACATAAGAAGAAAAGTAGGATTCAACACAAATACATTGGAATTATTAATATTTCTTGGCTAATAGATGCATCACTCAGAAATGAGGAAGATGATACCACCAGTAACAATGAGAGGAAACTGAAGTTAACAGAAGAACCTTTGAGCAGTACAGCTTGAATGTTATATAATAAGGTCATGCCATTTCAGTGAGGGTAGGGTTTCCTTGATGCTTTCATTCTTACTTCATCCAAGGAAAGATGAAACAAATAATTTTTTGGATCAAATGGAGAAAGCTTGCATTATAATTTGATGAACATGAAATGGGACAAATTGATGCAATGGTCTGATAAATTGCCAGTTGGTGACAAGAAAGATATAAAAACAGTGGAAGAAGTATCCATTTGGTTTTCAGATCAAACTTCCTACTAAATTTTGAAAATTGAACTTATTTTCGTATTATCCTTCAAATTTGTTCCAGTATTTAACTCTGATTTCTAAACCTAAGTGCCTAGATTGTTCACACCTTATTCTCATTTTGTATTTGGAACCTCAGTCTTCATTTCATGATGAAGAATGCTACTATTGTCCACTATAGATCCCTTTGGTTAGTTCCATCTGAACATTCCTGGTTTCTCCAAATCCTCATTCACCTCCCTAGTCAATGTTTAGGACCAACTTTTCGAAATCTTTGCTTAAAGAACTTTCTTCTTAATATCATTACCAAGATCACGTAAAGATGTAATAATGCCCAGGACAACAAGAAACACAAAGAACAATCATCCTGTTAGATATGAAAATTTTGGTATTATTATGGAGTTTCTAAAATTTTGTATTAAAATAGTATTTATCTGAAGGACTGAAATAATTTAGCGCTTCTTTAAATTTTGTGCCTCGGGCAAGAAGTTCACATGGTTTTCCCTCAAAACTATTTCATTAAGATGGAAATAGTTGATTGCATAGATAAAAGTAAATTTTCTTTAATCTAGATATCCGGAGTCCTTTTGTCTTTAATGAATAGGAACATTCCTCTTTTTCTATAGTTACCGCTAATTTCAAGAAAGGAGAAAACTGATACAGATTTGTCTCTTTGTTATTATTTAGCATATTAGAAGCAAGTAGAACGTAGTGGTATGGGAAACTTTACCAAGTTTCAGTCTATTTGTTTTCTTCTTCCTTCTCTTGGGAAAAAACTTGAGTGAGGACTTGCTCTAAATAACTATTAGGAGAGTTAGACAATGGGTTAAAACACTCAAGGAACATCACGAAGTGATATTCAAGGAACTACTGACAGAGTATATACTACACAGTCTAAAAATCTAAGTGGTAAGGATTCAGAAATAAGTTTGTTAAGCAAAGCCTATGAACTCCCAATTTTAACAACTATCTTCTATTAAAAAATAATAGTAAGTGACATATCTTGTTTGAAGGTACTCAGACTCTCAGTGGGACTTTTTCACTTTCCTTATTAAATCTAGAGTAGGTCTACCTTAAAAGGGTGAGGGTGGGGTAAGATACTTGCCGCATGAACTTAGTGACCTTATGAATCAACATGAAATCAGAAGGAAAATAAGGACTTCACAAAGTTGTCCTATTATATTCACAAGTGTACAATGGGACACCCCACTAATGCACAGAATAAATTATAAAACAATTAGATGGTGGAGGTGCACATCTTTAATCCCAGAATTTAGAAGGCCAAAGCTGGTGGATCTCTGTAAGCTTGAGGCCAGCCTGGTCTCTAAGACCTAGTTTCCAGGACAGACTCCAAAGATACAGAGAAACCCTGTCTCAGAAAAATAAATGAATAAATAAATGTAAAAAGTAGAAAAATAAATCATAAAACAAAAGATAATTAAAGATAATTCTATGTACAATGAAAGAGAATTTCAGGACTTAAAGGTTTCTGCTGGGAAATCCTGCAACCCTGGGTAGGTAGACACATCTCTAGGAAGGAAGAAAGTTTCTTTTGTTAAGGAGAGTAAGCAATGTGAAGACCTAGAGAGAACATGTTTCAAAGAGAAGTAGAGTGGTATTTTACATAGCCTGTAAAGTGGAAAAGGTTTCATACCTGAAATAATTTCTCCTTCTAATCCATTTTTTTTGTTATAACCTGTTGTTTAATAACCATGGCTTGTCAGATGTTTTATGGAAATACCGTCTTTTTTTCTTCCATAGTGGAAGAAGTCAAACCAAGGACCCTCCCCCCACCCTTCATCTGTACTGAATGGAGCAAGTCATTAAAGAGAAATTTGAATGGATGGGCTTTTCACGGGGTTCTCTGTCAAAGCTTCTAAATAGACTGCCAGTGAATGGAGCCTCACTTACAAACACAGCCTTGTTGCATGTGGGCTGAGCAAACAGTCACCATTGTGGGGGCAGGTGGAAGAGAAATATGAATGGACAGTGCAGTTTGCCGTTGGGGAGAATCTCATTATGAACTGACTTTGTGCAGGGCTTCAATGTCTGGGAGAGAGGCCACACTTGCATAAACCTCCATCTTTTCCCACGTGCATCTTAAACAGCAGCAACAGGAGACACGACCTGAAATCCTTCTGGGTAAAAATGCTTAAATTTCTCCATTCCCTTGCATTTAAATACTGCACTTAAGGAGTTCAGCTAGCACAACACTCTCAAAGGGATCAGAAATTGAAATTAAAGTGTATATGAAGATTTCTTCATGGGTAGTATGTTAAGGAAGATTTAAGTAACTTCCAAGGATCTCAGGGGTACTGGTGACAGACATCCCTGTTATCACCCCTGACTACAAGCAAACTCTGGAATTTTACTGAGAATGTCTGACCCTTAAGACCTACAGCTTAGTGACAGGAATATTTAGCATTCATTCCCAGTTGATATGCAAGTGTATAAGAAACTTCTCAGAGCATTGACCCGGGAAACATAGTACTGCTGTTACAGGCTCAAGAATAAGAAAGAAAGTTGTCCTCACATCCCTTTTCCACCTAGAGCATCTTGAAGACTTCCAGCATATATTTTTAATGTCAAAATTTGCTTTTCAAAACCCTAACTCTGAAGGAGTATATATTTTTTGTCTACAGAGAAAATTATATATATTTACAAGGCTTATACATACCTGCTGATTGTTTTTCTTTTGTTTTGATTTCTGGTTGGTGTTTTTGTAACTTCATGAGAACTGACAGAAAAACATGAGGAGCTAGCCCAATAGTCTATGTGTATTTGCTCTTAAGTTGCACAGAATCAATAGTATATGACATCCTTCTTCGATAAAAGTTCTAGGCTAAGTTTATATTGACATGTATTTTTAACTGAGAAGACGGCCCATCAGAAGTCAGTTCACACACAATAAAACAAAACATGTCTCAAAGGACGGGGAAGCAGACATAACCAGCGTGGGCCAAGCCTAAAATCACTGGTGTTTACCAGATAACTCTAAACTTTCATGGATATATTTTCCAGACCAACCAAGAAGACACTCTGAACATCAAGGAGAAGATCCAGTCAAATTTTATGGGTGGTGTCTGGGACCTCAAGTAGAATGGAATATGCCTTGGCATAGTTGACAGCAAGTCCTGTTGGATATGGTGACCTCACAAAAGAGAACATGGCCCAAGTGCAGTGTGAGATTAAGGTAGCCTGTCACAACAATAATACCAGTATGTACATCCTGGCGAGCTGTAAAGAAGGACCAATCATTGCCCATTACAGAGCATTACCCATTCGCCACAGGAAACGGCAGGACCACCCAAGGCGGCTGGGAAGAGGGAAGAACAGATGCTCTGTGCTCTCTAGTCATTTGTTCTGATGTTTATTTGGGTGGCAGTGCCTGGATACTTCAAAAAGATATGCATTGGTCTTTGGAGGTTGAGAATCAGAAAAAAACAGAGGTTACACATAGAATATTTCCATTTTACAGCTGCCAACAGTGAGAGTAATTAAAACTCATGTGCACTCCTACGGTCAAATCTGAATTGAAGTGTGGTACAAATGACAGGGTTTCTGTGGCAACTTCACGGAATAGACAGAAATTATAAATGAAGATCAGTTAATTCCTTAGTAGAATTTTTTTTACATGATTTCTTGCTCATTTCAAAGTCACAGTTCTGCTTTGAGCTCCATTGCACTTGTCCCATGAGTGCATCTTAGGAAAATATGACCAGGAAAACTCTGTTGCAATCTAGTTTTGAACATTACTTCATACCTTACAGCGACCTTGGTTTCTCCTTCTCTGTTCAATCATGTCTAGATATATTGATTCCCTAGCTATCTTTATGACATAGTATCTAGTCTATCTTTTCATTCTCCTTCCATCCCTTCTTACTAACACATTTCCTTTTGCAGGTTTTTCAAATAGGAAGACTGCAGGATTTTAGGAGACCACAGTGTCTGAAATTCTGTTATTTGTAAGGCATCCAAGTTAAATCAAAGTCATGGATGGGTATCTAAGTTAGGATTCGATTGCTGTGAAGAGACACCATGACTACTGCAACTCTTATAAAAAAAATGCAATTGTGCCTGACTTGCAGTTCAAAGGTTTGCTCCATTATTATCGTAGCAGGAAGCATGGTGGCATGCAGGCAGACATGATGCTGGAGAGGTAGTTGAGAGTTCTACATCTAGTTCTGTAGGAACTGACTGTGACTCTCTTGTCAGACTTGAGCTCCTAAGATCTCAAAGCCCATACCCTAGTGACACACCTCCTGGGGCAAAACAATACCTACTCCAAGAAAGTCACATTTTCTAATAGTGCCACTCCCTATTGAGTTATAGGGGCAATTTTTATTCAAATAACCACCTTCCACTTGCTGACACTATAGGTTTATAGTCATATCACAGTGAAAATGTATTATTCTAACTTCAAAAATCCCCATAATCTACAACAGTCTCGAATTAGTTTAAAATCCCAAAATACAAAGTCTCTCCTAAGAGACATGCAATCTCATAACTATAGTCGCCTATTAAAATAAAAAAGAAGATCACATATATCCAACATATTATAGCACAAGGTATACATTACCATTTCAAGATGGAGGAAGTGGAGCACAGTGAGGAAATGAGGGACCACAGCAAAACTAAAACTAGCTGGCTGGGCAAACTCCAAAGTCTGCATCTCAATGCTGATATCCAAGCACTCTTTAAATCTCCAGCTCCTCTCACCTTTGTTGACTATAATACACTGCTTTCTCTTAGGTTGTTTCCACCCGTCACCAGCTTTCCTTAGCAGGTAGCCCATGGCTTTGTCATCTCCAACATTTTTGAGTCTCCAAGGCGATTCAAGTTTCCTAACTTCACACAACAACCTCTCTAGGCCTCTATGCAAGGACACCTCTGACACACACCTGACCTCAGCAGCTTGCATTACTTGTGTAGGCAGATTCCATGACCCTATCTTCTATCTTTGACTTGAAAGCCATAAACAAGTGGCATAAACTGACAAGTTTTACAGCTTACCGGGGAGGAGCATGGTCCCCTCCTTCAATTACATCTTCACCAGCTTTCTGTTTTCACTGCTTTCTTTCACTTTCTGAGCTTGGCTGTACTGAAAATCAATCTGTAGTCCAGGCTGGCCTCAAACTCAGAGATCAACCTGAACCTGCCTCTGCCTCTGGAGTAATGGGATTAAAGGCGTGCACCACCACACCTGATCTAAGCTTTTCTTTAATTCCTTTTCACATGTAGGAAGCTTAGCAGGGTGGGTCTTACCTTGTTGACACAGCTTGTTTTATTACATTTAACATCAGGGTTTTATTTGGTCTATTTATCTCCATAACTACAGACTTTAGCTATATTCCAATTCCTAGTGTCCCTTTCTCTCCACAAATTGTACATTTTGTATTTTTATTTTCCCAGCTAGCTTCTTTTCATTATAGACCTGCATAAGAGTGAACACTAATAACCACACAACAAAGTCAATAGTAGGCTGTTTTAAAATTTTCTTTGTTAACTAACTATTCCAAATTTGTCAATTTAGCCTCAGTCAGATTTTGAAAATGGGAAGAAAGTAGCCACCTTCTTCACCAGAATATCACAAAATAGTATCTAGACCACACACTAAAATTCTTCTCCTCTGAAACCTCTTGAGCTGGGCCTCACAGCATTAAGTCCCACTTTAAGTGTCCAACAGTTTTCATAATCCAAAGTCCCAAAGTCCACATTCCTCCAACCAAAACCATGGTCAAATCTATCATATCAACACTCCCGTTTCTGGTACCACCTCTGTCTTAAGGTTCTGTGGCTGTGAAGAGACACCATGACCATAGCAAATTTTAAAAAGAAAACATTTAATTGGGATTGGCTTAGAGTTTAGAGGTTTGACGAGATGCATAATGGCAAGCAGGCAGACATAATACGGGAGAGATAGTTCTACATCTGGATCTGCAGGCAGACATAATACGGGAGAGACAGTTCTACATCTGGATCTGCAGGCAGACATAGTACGGGAGAGATAGTTCTACATCTGGATCTGCAGGCAGCAGGCAGTGGTTGGGACACACTTTGTATGTATGAACTTTGAAACTTCCAAGCCCTTGGTGATATACCCCTCCAACTAAGCCACACCTATTCTATCATGATCATACTTCCTAATAGTGCCACTCTATCTGTCCCATTGGGGGCTGTTTTTATTCAAATAACCAAATTTTATAAGGAAAATGATGCTTTGTTTTCCATGAGCACTGCCTAGGCTCTATTTCTTGCCAGAAACATTGTTTTTGACTCTTACCACATGTTAATACCCAATAGTGGATATTCTGGAAAGATTTGTCACTATCAGGTCCCTTGTATAGCTAGAGATACAAAAGAACCGATGCATTAGACTCTTGGTTACTATTTTTCTGGATAGAAGCTGCATAAAGATAGAGGTTAGAATTATAGAAAGAAATTTGCTAATATCAAATTTTGGTTTGTCAATGTGTCTTGTCAAATCTGAAGGAAGACTCTCAAGTTGTGAACAAGTTCTGTGGCTTAGTTTCTTCAACTGTCCAGTAAAGAATTAGCATACAAAGTTAATATTAAGATACATAAGTCAATCCCCTAAGTACTAGGTGAACAGTTGGCTCTTAATAACCAAATACTGTTAGTTATTATTATTAAATATTTTTTAGCTTAGGTTTAGAATGGGAATCTTTTACTAAAGTACTCCCAGAAGCCTGTGAGAGTGCCTTACCATCTCTTAGGAGTGGATGGGAGTGGAGTGGGGAAACAGGAGGGAGTGGGAACTGGGATTGGGATTGGTATGTAAAATGAGAAAAGACAGTTTATTTTCTTTTTTTAAAAAGAGTAAAGGAAAAAGGTAGAAAAAAAGCCAGTCAGAGTGAAGTGGGTGGGGAAGACAAGAGTAGGAGGTGGGAAAAAGAACCAGAAAAGCAACCAAGACTGTGTTTGTGCCTTTATGTATTGAAATGGATATAAAATACGTTCTGCTTTAGTATGCAACTAAATTTTGAAAAATACCTCTGGACACTTTTGAAGCAATGTTCACCTGCCTTGTAAAACTTCCAGTCCTTTTCTTTTAATATATTTTCTGGCTCTCTAGGTAGGCTATATATAAATTTAAAATAAAGAGGTAAAATAAAAACAGCGAAGTATCAGTACATTATTTTTACCAGGGTCCATGACTGGGCACCTCATGTCTATCCAGTGAACAAGCAGAGGAGTTCTCCACTGTTGATCCTGGAGACCAACAGCGTAGGACCACTATGAATTTTATAGCTTTCTCCAGTTCAGCCTGTGGAATTTCTCAGAACAGCCAGAGAAAAGCTACACTATGATTCAGGGGTGTTTTTGCTTGTTTTCTTATTTATATCAGATACAGCATTTCATTATGTGGCCTAAAAGCCACATTCTTCCTTCCTTGGCTCCAGAAAAGCTTTTATCACACCACTGCCATGTTTGATTATCTTTTTTCTGGATAGTGATTCTGGAATCTCATCAAAACACGATCCACTTAGGCATCAGTGTATAATGCTGGAAAACGTGTAGCCACTGGCTTATTTTGTGATTTGCATTTTTTGCTTATTTTGTTTTTGTTGTATTTTTCTGACCCGTATTCCTTGTGAAACCTCAAAGAAGTACGTCCCCATCAGGCTTTTCTCTTGCTTTATTAAAACCTAATTCAAGGAGATTGAAAAAATTAGAGAAAGACTAAATATGGACTCATAATATTCTGTAAGTTAACGCAAGTTTTATAGTTATACTACAATAACTTTATAAAGATAAATTTACCTTCCTTTACTGCATTTTTAAATCAGGTGCATAATTTATATCACATACACATTTTGAGTATTATTAATAACTCAGGTATAAAGTCAGCCATTTGTCGTGACTTCACTAGGAAATATATTTTGACATGTAAGAGTTAAATGACCTGTCTAAACTAGGTAAAATTCTTTGTAGTAGCAGCGAATAATTTTTTCCCATTATTTTACCAACTAGAATAAATCACTTATTAAATGATGGTGAATTAAATGAGCAAATGTGAATCATGTAAGATAAGAATGGCTTTAAGAAACTGAATCAACTTTCTGGTTCTTTATAAAAAAGTAATAGATATCATGTATAGCTCATCTCTTACATTTCCCGGTTTGGGGACTGTTAACAAAAGAGCTCATTTGGGCTTGTTAATATTACTCCATATCATCAGGATTGCCTAAGAAGGTCTAGGAACTAGGAGACAAGTATCTAGCAAGGTAGAAGGCTTTATAAATTACCCGTAAATTTAACACTAGGTGACAATGACTCTCCCTCATTGTACTGACACAGAGAATTTGTGCTGCGTATTTTATATTTTGTTGGTGTAAACATAGCATAAAGCAAGTCCGAGAAAATACCAGATTTTTTTTGTGCCTTTCATGGAATCTTATTTTACCCATCCTCTTTGCCTCCCTACTTTTTCACATTACATATTCTTTCATCTTGTTGAATCTTCTTCTAATATTTTCAAATACCCATTATTCATCCTGTTTTAGAAACAGACTCTATATATTCTGATATTTTTAAGCATAGCTTTTAATAAACAATATAAGGATAAAGGGATTAAATTGATTTTTATGGTCTCAGCTGACAGAGCAGAGCAGTTTTATAACTGCCAGGGCTGTACAACATGACAATGCAGTGTAATATAATAGTTCAGGTTTAGAGTAACCTGCCCCGAGTCTCAGAGGAGTTGTGTGTACACTCGACGATCACACAAAATATGTGGAGCACGTCTTCTGTGCCCCTGTCTTGATGTGATTTCCTGAGCCAGATACTGGTCAGATCAATGCCTACAGCCATACAGTTATTTATACTCAATGAATATCAGCTGTGTCTTTATAAACAGTCAGGTTTTCTGTCATGTACTAAGGTGATGTCATGCAGTGACAAGGACCTTTTATTAGCTTGGTGCTTAAGTGAGGTTTCAGATGGCTAGAGATGCTTTCTCAAAGGTAACTAGAGGATCCTAGAACCTCATCTTTTTGCTTGGCTTCCTGGCCATGAGCTGAGCAGTTTTCCTGCTATTGCCATCTAGAACAAGCAGTAGAATCACAAAGCTGTTGGTTCATCTGACGTTGTACTAGAACATCCAATGATACAAGCCAGAGTAAGCCTCATTCAAAATTATTTTGTTCATTCCATTATAACAATCAGCAAAACATAACAGCCATCCAATCTGCTCATAACTATAACCAACAAAAACAATTAGAGAAAATGAATACTTACTATCTTAAATCATTAAGTTCTAAGTTATTAATCGAACAGAGATAACCCAAAGCAGTCCTTGGACTACTTTACTTGTCAATTATTTACATACCTACACAGTGAGTCTACATATAAAATAAAAGCTCAATAAATTGAAATACTGTGAAGTCAGAATTTTTTTTTGTAAACCAGATTACTAGGTCATACCATCCACTGAAATATACTTAATACAAACTATATATTTTTTTTAAAACTGTGTTTTTCTTATCCCTTAAAAATATCCAGGTTTTGATTATAGGGACTATGTCACTTAAAACTCGGCATCTTCAGGGGAAAGGGACTTCATAACCAATACCTTTGGAAACATTTAGATAGAGCAGATCTCTCTGGATTTTATATGTGATTAAAAACATCGCAGTCTTACTCCAAACGTTGTAATGACACGCTCTCTTTCAATAACTGGGTGTGGCTGTGGTTAACAGTAATTTTTATTCAATGAAGAATACCATATAAACATCCAGATGGGGAAGAGCATGGATAAAGAAACCCTGGCAATGACTTATTGCATTCATTATCATCAAGCCTTCCTGTCTTTTAAATTTTTATTTATGGGCCACAATATTCGACTGTTGTCCAGTGTCATTCTGAATGATGAAAATGTTACATTAAAAAACCACATATTCAGATAACTCATGCAGTTTATATATTCCATTACCTATATTTTGATATATCATCAATAAGAATAAAAATAGTTTCTTTTAAACATTGTGGTTCTCACTTCTTAGAACTTCAATTCCATTGGGCTGTGAATTATGGATCGTACATACTTATTCGTTTTCTCAATGTAGAACTGCTTATACTATGTGCTGCCATTTCCCTCTCCTTTAGCTTCTTATTATAATTACATTTTGCTGGATCTTCACTGCTGTATCTCTGCCATTTATTATAACAACAAAAAGCTATTTCTATTTAGAAAAGAGGGCAGACAGTTACTTTAAATGCTTGGTAAAGCAGCAGCTACTATCTATCAGAATTCACCTCCACCCATTTTTTTTTCTCCATTCATTCACTTGAAATCAGCTTCCAGAATCTGTCCTTGTCAGTGTGAAATGAAACTACAAGGCTGATTCCAAGAGCACTGACATGAGGCTGCTCTAGGTGAGCAGAGTCAGAATCAGTGACTTCTCTTGTGCAACCTTGTGGGAAGTCGTTTCTCTCAGACACTGGAACTCATTAACTTCAGAACCAGGATCCTGAAAGGAGCCAACAGATTTTTTTTTCCCTCTGTACACATACTTTACTCTTAAAAGTCAGTTCATTGACCCCTTGATTGAATACTTAGCACAAGGTAAAGATGACATTTCTATATTGATATCTATATATTTGTTCTATCAAAAATTAATCCAGATCAAGCCAATCTGGATTCAATTCTAGTTTTTTTTAGTTCCATATAAATTTAACTTGCAATAAGTTATTTAACTGTTTTGCATTTCTTCTCTCTTATCTTAAAACAAAGAAGGTTAATACCTAATCTTAAATGGTTGTCTTCTCCAGGGAAGTGCACACCAATTAGTTATCTAATAGTAAATGGTCAGCTCTGAAAACATTTGCATACAAATGCAGGCAAAGTGTGTTGTATTTATGTATTTAGGGGTGTGTGTATTGTCTTTGTGTGTGTGTATTTGTGTGAGTATGTGTCTGAAAATAATTTTAAAAAGAGGAGAACATGAATTTGGAAGAGAATTGGAAGTTGGTATATATGGGTGGGTTTTTAAAAAGAAAGTGTGCAATTTCAAAATTTACCAAAAATTTAAAAATTGAGATTTGTGTAATAATGCTAACTGTCATTCTTCTTTTTTTTAAGATTTACTTATTTGTTTGTACAGTGTTCAGCCTCCTTATATGCCTGCAGACCAGAAGAGGGCACCAGATCTCATTACAGATGGTTGTGAGCCACCAGGTGGTTGCTGGGAATTGAACTCAGGACCTCTGAAAGATCAGCCAGTGCTCTTAACCTCTGAGCCATCTCTCCAGCCCTTACTGTCATTCTTGAACATGACAAAAAGTTTGTTTCACTGTCGTTTCTATTTCCATAGCATTTTCTTAGATTATCCTCACTTAAGCTGTGCTTCGCATCAGGATTTATGAACACATTTGTGTTGCTATTATTCCTTTCAACAAGTAAGATTAAGGATTCATTCATTGTCAGATGCAGGGGACCCCAGCAATAATTAAAAATGAAAGATTGGCTGACATAAAAACACCAAGAAAGTCAAGATCCTTTGAAGTTAGCAGGTGTCCTGGTAATTTGCAAATGCATATAATCTTGATAGAAGGATTTAAAATGTCATTTTTTCATTGGGAGCATCATGGCAATGGTGAGTTTGTGAGACTGACACAATCTTGACTCACCTGCAAAAAGGGTTTCAATAAGGAATTGTCTATATCTGGGTGGCCCTCGCACATGAGTGGGAGGGCATTTCATTGGGCTGTGGTAGAATGACCCATCCTCTTTTGGGCAGCATGAATTTCATTGGCTGGATTCTCTCTTGATGGTCAGCTGCTTCAAGTACTTGACACCTTTACCTTTAGTTCCCACAGTGAGGGACTGTTACCTGGAATGGTCAGGCAAATAAACTGTCTCTCTCTTTGTTTGCTTTTGTCAGGTTTTTTTTTTTTTTGTATTTTTGCATGTGATGACGTTTTATATCATTGTTGAAAATGATAAGGAGTTTTTCACTATTTTTTCTATTCCCGGGGCATTTTCCAGAAGAAAACTGTTTAATGAACTTATTGGCAAAATGCAACTAATATAGGAATCATTTGATAACAAACTTAAAATATCATAGTACATTCAGTCAGCAACAAAAAAGAAACAAAATAATTAAAACAATAGTTAAATGTATTTTCAGTTTTCAAGTTAAATGGACAAAATAGTCATCTATTCTCTAAGTTCCTTCCTTTCTTTCTACTGATAACTAGTGCAGCTTTCAATCTTAATTAGCAAAATTTCTTTTCCTAGTAGATGGTGCTTAATTCAAAGACCAAGAGGTAGCTAAAACAGAGATAGTAAGAGATCAGAGTACTCAAATCTAAATAGGACATCAAATCCACACCTACTCTCCCAAAGTCTCAGGGATTGTCATGGAAGAGGTTGAGGAAGAGAGGAAGAGCCAGAGATTGCCAAGGCTGCTGGGAAACAATATTTCCCAAACATGATAATATCAGTGCATTTATGAAAATATAGCAGCTATCGCCACATGTCCAAGACATGCTTAAGATAAAGTCACAGTTTCAACATAGATTGCACAGAGGTTCCAGAAGCCTCACCCAAGTTGAGGAACTATTGCAAACTGATAGCTACAGAAGAAGAAATAGAAATTTTCTCCAGGTATATGGCCCAGGGTAGGTTGTCCCTATTTCAACAGTAGTCCTAAACTTTGCACATACCAGAAACAACTCAGTAGAGTGGTTAAGGCGGGGGGAGTTATAAAGTTGGAAGGGAGATGTGGTATAGTGGTTTCTAGAAGGAATTGGAAAAAAGACACCAGAGGCTATGTTTGACCAAAATATATTATAGGCATGTATGAAATTCTCAATGAATAAAGAAAAGATAAATTTAAAAAGCAGATTTCAAGTACGTTTCTAGAAATTTCTTCACAAATAACTAAATACATGAAAATATTTAGATAAAAAGATTTTTGACATAGAATTATCTACATAATCAGAAAAATAGATTTATAATTTTTTATGGTTCTGTGTCATCCTGTAAAGCTCATGGGTCTCAGTTGCTCTTACAAACTGTCTATTGATAGAAATACAGCACACACATGTGTTTATGAAAAGCTAGCAATGGTTTCGGTGTTTTTTAAGGGCATCTATTTCTAATTATTTTTTTTTCTCATGAAGGATTGAAAGTGAGAATTTTCAAACATATTTGGGACTTCTACTCTTCCTTTCTGATCTGTTATTTCTTATTACCATGTTTCTATTATTTAATCCATTTTTATTCTATCTTGTTTTTATTAGTGAATTTCTGGTGACTTCATGAAAAACAAATGTCTAATAAAATGTATTTTTATATATATACCAGCTCTCCAGCTTTGCAATTTAAGTAAGACTAAATACCAATTTTAGGGAAAATTAGTATGATGTTCTAGTATACAATTTTTATATCTAGAGTAAATCAGCAGGCATGATTGGCCTTTCCTTTCCTGAAATCCGTGATGGATTTAAAGCAGAGTGGACAGGAGCATGACCAAAACTTCTGTGATAGGCCACACAATTCCACAGTCCTTTGCTTAAGAACAAAGAAAGTTATCACTGCATGAGCAGAACAAAATGCTAGCAAATATCGTCACAAAGTCTGCTCCATGAGTATATAAAATGGCCTGAGAAAAATAAGGTTGAGCTGACAAACTGAAATTCTATATTTAAAACTTACATGACATATTTTTTGCAAATAAACTCATACTTCTGAGTTTCTATTTCTATATGATAAATTACTTATATAATTAGACTTTAAAATCTTTTGAATAGAAAAGAAAATCTTTTCCTTAGGAAGGCACCAAGTTTTATTGGTTAGCTCATTTTAACATAAGTTAAATAAAATTTGATACAATTATATTATAATTTATAATATAAATAAAATAATTTAAAATTATATTATAATTTAGAACTTTGACCTCGAAGGACATGTAGTTCAAATTTTTGGAATTTTTTTATAAAATACTTCATTTTCTTTTCATTTTTAGTCTATTTATCACAAGGGTCAAATAAGAAAAGAAATGGAATCTGATTTATATACCTAGTTTTGTTTAGAATTCTAAATAAAACCATTTCTTCATCTATAAAACTGTAACAAGCAGCTTTATGTACAATAGGGGACAGTGCATGAGAAAACTACCTCAAATTTGAGATTTGCAAGTGACGGCAATTAAGATTTCAAGAATAGCAGTCTACATTTGAAAGATGTGGATTTTGTTTCTACAAAGAAAGAAATCTTGTGACAAGTAGTTCAGCATCCTTCAGTCAGAAGGTCAAGGTCTTTTCAGTTGGTGAATTACTCTTGATTCAGGAAAAAGTGTTTCAATAGAATGGTGATTTCCACTTCGGTCTAATTAGATGTCTTCAGTGCATTGCATGGTCCTTTCATCAGCCATTCACACACATTTGGCAAAATAAGTGGTCCGGCTAACATTTGTACTACAGAAAATGACTCTTTCCAAATCAGCTCAACCTTCACATCTCCTTTTAGTAACTGCATCAGTTGTTTTTCTTTTTTCTTTCTTTTTTTCTTTTTCATAACAAGTCAAGAAATGGCTTGAAACAATATTCACTCATCACTCTGGTTTTTCTGATAGTTTCTCATGAGACATTTGCATATGACTAACAGGAGCAGACTGGCTAAACTTGGTTCTCTGTTCAAGATCTCAAACTCCAGGTGTCAGCTGTCTATGATTACAGTGAGGTTCTGGGAACCCGCCTACTTTGAGAAATACCCAGGTTGTTAGTAAATCTCAGTTCTTTGTGGATATAAGAGTGATATTCTTCCATGGATATTAGCAACTCTCATCTGTGACAGTGCGTCTAAACCATTTTACACTCCTGATCCCTATCACCCAAGATTATTCTTTTGTAAAGCAGTTTCCAAAGTGTTGTAGATGTTTTCACTCCCATCACCAATGGAGAAGTGTTCTCCTTGCTCCTCATCCTCTCCAGCATGAGCTATATCTTGTGCTTTTGATCTTAGTCATTCTGACAGATGTAGGATGGAATTGTAGAGTTGTTTTGATTTGTGTTTCTGTGATAGCTACGGATGTGGAACACCTCCTTAATTGTTTCTCAGCCATTTGAGATACTTCTGTTCAGAATTTTCAAAATATATACCCTGTTTTAGCTGAATTATTTTTAAAATCAAATGTTCTAGTATAGTGTACTTCAAAGACACATTCATTTGATACTTAAAGACTGAAAAAGAGTATGAAAACATTAAAACTCATAACTTTCCATAATTAAACTAAAAGCCATCACGTGGATACAAGTAGGAAAAGAAGTTAGAGTAGCATTATTCACAGATGATATGATAGGATACATAAACAACCCCAAATAGTCTACCAGGAAACTCCTACAGATGATAAACACCTTTAGTCAAGTGACTGAATACAAGATTTACTCAAAAACGTTCATATCCCTTTTATACACAAATAATAAGTGGGCTGAGAAAGAAATCAAGAAAACAACACCATTCAAAATAGCCACAAATATTTCCATCCATTTGCATGCAAAATTCAAGATGTCATTATTTTTTACCGCTGAGTAAAACTCTAATGTGTATATGTTCCACACCTTTTTTAACCATTCTTCTATTGAGGGACACCTAGGTTGTTTCCAGGTTCTGGCTACTACAAATAGTGCTGCTATGAACATAGTTGAACAAATGCTTTTGTACTATGTTAGGGCATCTCTTGGGTATATTCCCTAGAGTGGAATTGCTGGGTCCTGAGGGAGGTTGACTCCCAGTTTCCTGAGAAACCGCCACACTGATTTCCACAGTGGCTGCACAAGTTTGCATTCCCACCAACAATGGATGAGTGTTCCCCTCACTCCAAATCCTCTCCAGCATAGGCTATCATTGGTGTTTTTGAGTTTGGCTATTCTGACAGGTGTAAGATGATATCTCAAAGTTGTTTTGATTTGCATTTCCCTGATCGTTAAGGAGGTTGAGCATGGCCTTAAGTGCCTTTTGGCCATTCGAAGTTCATCTGTTGTGAATTCTCTGTTCAGTTCAGTACCCCCATTTTTTAATTGGGTAAATTAGAGTTTTAGTGTCTAGTTTCTTGAGTTCTTTATATATTTTGGAGATCAGACCTTTGTCTGATGAGGGGTTTGTGAAGATCTTCTCCCAGTCAGAAAGTAGCCTTTTTGTCTTACTGACAGTGTCCTTTGCTTTACAGAAGCTTCTCAGTTTCAGTAGGTCCCATTTATTCATTGTTTCTCTTATTGTCTGCGCTCCTGGGGTTCTGCTTAGGAAGTGGTCTCCTGTGCCTATATCTTGTAGACTACTTCCCACTTTCTCTTCTATCAGGTTCAAAGTGGTCGGATTAATGTTGATGTCTTTAATCCATTTGGACCTGAGTTTTGTGCATGGTGATAGATATGGATCTATTTTCATTCTTCTACAGGTTGACATCCAGTTATGCCAGCACCATTTGTTAAAGATGCTTTCTTTCTTCCATTTATACCTTTAGCTCCCTTGTCAAATATCAGGTGTTCATATGTTTGTGGGTTAATACCCGGGTCTTCTATTCGATTCCATAGGTCGACTTCTCTGTTGTTATGCCAATACCAAGCTGTTTTCAATACTGTAGCTCTGTAATAGAGTTTGAAGTCAGGGATGGTAATGCCTCCAGAAGTTCCTTTATTGTATAAGATTGTTTTGGCTATCATGGATGGAAATAGAAAACGCTTTACTGAGTGAGGTAAGCCAGACCCAAAAAGAGGAATATGGTATGTATTCACTCATATGTGGATTCTAACCATAATTAAAGGTCTTTGAGCCTATTATTCATGATCCTAGAGAAGCTAAATAAGAAGGTAAACCTGATGAAAATCATGTAGCTATCCGCCTGGTGATTGGAAATAGACAAGAGTTCCAGGTAACCTAGGGTGCATGGGGGATGGGAAGGTTGTTGGAAGGGGAGAGGGTTAGAGAGAAGGGAGTAGGGGAGGAATGGGGAAAGCTTGGTGGTCTGGGATCGGGGGGAGGGAAGAACTATGGATATGGGATCAGGGAAGAATAAATTTCAACTAAGGGAGTCATTTTAGGGTTTACAGGAGACTTGATTATAAATGGGATCTCAGGACCAAGGAGAGATCCCCGGATTGTTCTCTGGACAGAAAAGAGGGTGCCTGAAACGGCCTTGGCCCATAACCATACTGATGAATATTTTGTTTATCACCATAGAACCTTCATCTGGCGATGGATGGAGATAGAGACAGAGACCCACATTGGAACACTGGACTTAACTCCCTAGGTCCAAATGAGAAGCAGAAGGAAAGAGAACGTGAGCAAAGAAGGCAAGACCAGAGGGAACCTTCATCTGACGATGGATGGTGATACAGATGGAGATCCACGTTGGAGCACCGGACTGAGCCCCCCAAGGTCCAAATGAGGAGCAGAAGGATGAAGAAAATGAAAAAGGAAATAAGGACAGCGAGGGATGCGATCACCCACTGATACAAGGGGACTGATCTAATGAGAGTTTACCAAGGCCAGTTGGACTGGGACTGAATGAGGACGCGATCCAACCAGATTCTCTGAATGTGGCCGGATTCTCTGAATGTGGCTGGCCCGGAGTCTTTCTGAAAAGCCATTGACAATGACACTGGGACTTGTTTCCTCTGCATATACTGGATTTTGGGGATCCAGTCTGTTTGGATACTCACCTTCCTAGACCTGGAGGGAGGGGGGAGGAACTTAAACTTCCCACAGGGCAAGAAACCCTGACTGCTCTTAGGGATGGAGAGGGAGGAGGAGAGGGAGTGGGGGGAGTGGGAGGGTGTTGGGAGGAGGGGCGGAAATGGAAACTATTATAATTTAATAAAATTACTTTCAAAAAAATAGCCACAAATAATATAAAATATTGGTGCAACATGAACCAAGCAAGGAAAAGACCTGAATGACAAGAACTTCAAGTCTTTGAAGAAAGAAAATGAAGATCTCAGAAGATGAAAGATCTCCCATGTTCATGGATGAGTAAGATTAACATAATAAAAATGGCCTTTTCATCAAAAGCAATCTACAGATTTAATGCAATCCCCATTAAATTCCTAACACAATTCTTTGCAGATCTTGAAAGAACACTACTCAGCTTCAAATGGAAAAAAAAACAAAACAAATGAAAAACAGGAAAGCTAAAACAATCCCGAATAATAAAAGAACCTTCAGAAGTATCTCTATGCCTTGCTTCAAGTACAAATACAGATCTATAATAATAAAAAAGGCATGGTATTGACATATAGAAAGACAGGATGATCAATAGAATCTAGTGGAAGACCCAGATGTAAATCCACACACCTATCAACACCTGTTTTTTGAGAAAGAGACCAAAATTATACAAAGGAACAAAGAAATCTTCACTAGCAAATGATGCTGGCTCAACTGGAGATTAGCATGTAGAAGAGTGTAAATAGATCCATATCTATCACCCTGCACAAAACTCAAGTCCAAGTGTAACAAATGCCTCAACATAAGTCCAGTTACACTGAACCTGCTAGAGAAAGTGAAAATAATCTCGACTGCATTGGCACAAGAGGCAATTTCCTGAGCAGAACACCAACAGCAAAGGCACTAAGATCGGCAATAAATGAGATCTTATGAAATTGAAAATTTCTGAAAGTCAAAGAACACTATCAACAGGGCAAAATAGCAACCTACAGAAAGGGAAAAGATCTTACCAACACCCAATACACTGTGACCTGATCCAAAACTTATAACTATTAAAAATAAATACACTGAGAGATGAATTGAGAGTTATCATCACTTACAATTCCAGGTGACCCAGATCTTATTCCCAGCATTCACACGGCAATTTAGAACAACCTTAATACCATTTCCAGAGGGTCTGATGCCTTCTTCTGGCTTCCATGGGTCCCCAGTACAAACATGTGATGTACATGTTTACATGCTAGTAAAATATACATACACATAAACTAATTAAACAAAAATTTTAATGTACGCATGTCAAACATTTTTTCTTAATGTTATCAAGAAATTACTTTTAAAACATTTTTTAACAATGAATATAACTTTGCCATTTAACAAACATGAAAACAAATTTACACGCTCTTTTATTTTCTCCTAAAGAAATAAATCTTGGCTGGATGAGCGACATTATGTGCCATAGAACCTCGTCAGTGTTTCTCAGAATTAGTTGTTATTTTGATTTTATAATCACCAATGCTGGTAATGCTTCTTTACACAAATACATAAAACAAAATGGTGGGAGTGTGTTTAAGACCATTCAGAAATTACTAAAGTTTTATTTTAGTCTCAAGCCAAATTCTTCTCCTTTTCATTAAACTAAACTCAGCAACTAAAACATCAATTTTTAAAATCAAATATTCTAGTATACTGTACTCCAAGGACACATTAATTTGATACTTACAGACTGAAGAACAAAATGAAAGTATTAAAACTCATCACTTTCCATAATTAAGCCACCAGTTTCTATTCAGCAGAAAACTCTGTATGGACAGTGAAACGCTGTGGTCCATCACATGAGATAGCTCGGAAATCTGATTCACTATCATCCAAACAGTATTTGCTGGCATTATGAGGTGTGATGCATGCCTAGGACGTAGTGCTCACATTCACTGTCCAAAGCCCAAGATCCAGTGAAGGCTTGTGCTCCACACAGGTATGCACTGCCTGAACCACCACAAACTCATTATACAAACATGCCATTGATTTGTTTGGGGAGAATTATTTCACTTTTTGAAACAGGGTCTCATTTTGAAGCCCAGCTGACCTGGAACTTGCTATATAGACAAGGCTGTTCTTGAACAAACATGAATCTGCCTGCCTCTGCCTCCTGACCACTGAGTTTTAGGTGAATGTCACCAGCCTGGCTGTGCATTTTGGTTTAAATTTATTTGGGGTGTCTGGTGTTAAGAAGTCTGTTTCTGTTGCCTAGTTTCCTGCAGACTCCTCAAGTTCATCTATGTGATCCTGCCTTGTATTATAATATACTTTCTAAGAAGCTGCATCCTAAAGCCTGATCCCTCACAGCTTCCGGGGACAGGATTTCTCATAGACCCTTTTCTAGTATAAAATCAAGGACAAGCTCTGTCCCTAGGTCCAAATGAGAAGCAAAAGGAGGGAGAACATGAGCAAGGAAGGCAGGATCAGAGGGAACCTTCACCCGACGATGGCGATGATGGATGGAGATTGAGACAGAGACCCACATTGGAGCACTGGACTGAGCCCCCAAGGTCCAAATGAGGAGCAGAAGGAGGGAGAACATGAACAAGGAAGGCAGGACCGTGAGAAGTGCGTTCACCCACTGATACAAGGGGACTGATCTAATGAGAGCTCACCAAGGCCAGCTGGACTGGGACTGTACGAGCACGTGATCAAACCGGATTCTCTGAATGTGGCCGGATTCTCTGAATGTGGCTGGCACGGGGACTGTCTGAGAAGCCATTGATAATGGCACTGGGATTTGTTTCCTCTGCATGTACTGGATTTTTGGGATCCTAGTCTGTTTGGATGCTCGCCTTCCTAGACCTGGAGGGAGGGGGGAGGAGCTTGAACTTCCCACAGGGCAGGAAACCCTGACTGCTCTTAGGACTGGAGAGGAAGGAGGAAAGGTAGTGGGGGGAGTGGGAGGGTATTGGGAGGAGGGGCGGAAGTGGAAACTTCTATAAATTAATAATAAAAAGAAACAAAAAAAAAATCAAAGACAAGAACTCTCAGTATTGCTGTCCTTTCTCTTTAGCTCTCCCTGTAGTAGTCAGATTAGACTCGCTGTTTTTAACGTTTCTAGGTACCTCTCAGACTTTAGTTTAAGGTCCACTTATTAACAACTTTAATCACATCTGAAGAATCTTTTCAGTCATTTAGTCCATGTTACAATCCCAGAGTAACAGTAGGTTGCTGAGGTCAAACTAGACATTGCAAGGTTCAGGTTTAGAGTGGGTTGTCTCAGTAGGTCATCTAAAAATATCACAAGCTGAGGTCAAGATAACAATTCCAAGGTTAGGTTTAGAGTGGGATGTCTCAGTAGGTTATGTAAAAATATCACAGCATTTAAAAGTCAAGCAAATGCTTTTTGAATATAAACAAAGCGCAAGGGACTTAAGTTTGGATTTTTAGTTGGACACAGAGTTAGTGTCTATAAAGGCAGATCCCTGAGTTCCTGGGACTAGACAGTCTAGACAAAACAATAGTTCCAGGACCAATGTGAGATCCTTGTTTCAAAAACTAAAGGATTTGCTTTGTATATGTATTCATTTGGTCAGGCTCTATAACTCTGTGTTCTTATTGGTGGTGGTTTTCTGCAATGGTTTCTTTTTATTGCAAAAAGAAACTTTCTTGTTGAGGGTTAAAGAATACACTTTTCTCTTGGTATGAAAGAAAAATATTTAGATTGTTGTCAGGGACTATGCCGGTATAGTAAAATGGAAGTTCTAGGTTCTTCATGAATGCATGTAACAACAATTAATGAAAAAAGAGAACACGTATTTGAAGAAAGCAAGTAGTGGCATATGAGAGGGGTTGCGGGAGGAAAGGGAAGGGAAACTATTGTAACCATATTAAAATATCAGAAATAAAATATAAAAATAAAAAGAGGAAAAACCAATATGAAGAACAAGAGAGAATGATACTTGATAATGATATAGGAACCACACTGATATACACATAAGTGCATAATAAAGAAAATATGACAAAAAGCAATGAGAAATTATATATATATATATATATATATATATATATATATATATATATACATCTTTCTTGTTCTAGAGCAAGCAAAATAAGTGAGTCAGTATCAGAGGAACTGCAGTAATCTAGTAATCTAATTCTCTGAAACAATATGCAACCTACACATTCCCTTGGGCACCATGCAGTAACACAGCTGAGAAGTTTTACTGACTTGTGCTCTGCTAGCCACTCATTCCACAGTGAAAGCCAGGCAGAAACTCAGGTTATCATCTTCACCACAGCCTTGCTTTATACATAAAATTAGCTCTAGCAAGACAACTGATTTACTCAAGATTATATGTCTAGGGACTGGAGAAAGCACACAGTGGTTAAGAACACTTTACTTCTCTTCCAGAGTACCAGAATATCATTTTCATTACTAACATGAGGGCTCACATAATTACAATATGTAACTCCAGTTTCAGGAAATCTGCCACCATCATCTGCCCTCAGTAGGAACTGTGCACTTGTGATACCAGATACACATGGCGGCAAAACACATGCACGTAAAAATAATGATTAAAATGATTAATAAATCCTTATTTGTCTAGCAAATAGCTCAGTCTACTTGTATGTGCTCAAGTGCCACATTTAATCTCCAAGTAGTGGTTTATATTTCTGAGTCAGGGTCATGAGCATTTTCCTTATTTGGAAGTCTGGTGAAAAGCAGCTTAAGATATCAAAAGATGCTCTATGTTTTGAGTACATGTAATTGGTGGTAAAATTATTTACCTTAGACTTGAATTTATATTTGGACACTCTTGATTTGTCTAGTTCTAACTTCTACAACAAATAGGAAACACAAATCAACATCCCCCTAACCCCTTATATATGCTGAGGTGTGGTACAGGGAGAGTCAGAAATGCAGAATGCCGGGGATTGAACCCAGTTTCCTGCATCAGAGACATTTGCTTTACAAATGAGCAACATGCCATATCCTCTCATTCTATTGTCTTAACCCAGCTTGATCAAGGTTTTATAACAGTCAACAGATCCTAAACTTTTTCCCCAGATGTACTAACCCTAACTACTATGTGATGTGCTTTGTGATATAACTTCTGAGACCACTAAATACTATAAGGTTATTAATGTAGTATAATAAAATACAGAATACTGACCAATATTTAATACAAAAGAATATAAAATATTGGTTAATTTTAAAATCTGTTTTGACCACAAATGATAATTTTTATAAGAATTACCATTTTTATATGCATACGAGTGGTCACTAGTCAGATTATCTTACAGGTTGACATTACAACTGATAAGTTACTCACATAAAAATGGATTATATTTTTATTCTTTACCCTATATAAGTTAGAAACATTTTCTAATCAATACTTAATCTCAGAGAGAAATTAGATGATATATTATCTGATACTTACTCTCCCACTATCAATGGAGCATACAGAAAAGACTACTATATAGTCTCACAATGGTAATTTAAGCTTCTTCCTAGAATGAATCTCTCTCTCTCTCCATTTCCCCTCCTCTCTCTCTCTCTCTCTCTCTCTCTCTCTCTCTCACACACACACACACACACACACACACAGAGAGAGAGAGAGAGAGAGAGAGAGAGAGATTTTGCATGGGTTAAATGAAGTCCTCTTACGCTGCTTAACTTTAAAATGAACATGTAAAGTATAGTATTTCCACAATACCAGAAAGAAAGAAAAGTTGAGTATGGCTTATGAATAAAACATGAATGATCAGGAAGAATCAGGGTATATACCAGGGTATACAGTGCAAAAAAAAACCCTTAGCGAACAACAGAGTGTGTTACTTTAAAGCTTCTTCTTGGATTTATTTAACTTTATTGCTTTCGGTCATCTGGACAAACCTTCTCATTTGATAAAAAACACCCAACAAAAGCAACTTAAGTAGGAAACATTCATATCAACTCATAGTTTGAAAGAACAGTCCACCATGGTAGGGGAGTAGTGCCCATGGAAATGGGAGGCAGCAGGTCACGATGGAGCTGTAGGTAGGGAACAGAGAGTGAAGAGAGCTGGAGTTCCACTCACTTTAAATTTATTATTCCATCCAGGACTCCTGCCCACAAGATAGAATCACCCACTTTCAAGAGAGTGTTCCCTATTCTGTTAAAAAACAAAACAAAACAAAACAAAAAAACTTTCAGGGAACATTCTCGTATTCACAGTCATAAATGTATTTTTAAGGCTACTCCCGATTCCATCATGCTGGTAGTAGAGACTAACCATTATGCTTACTTCTCTCTCCCTACATTTGAGAGTTATGTCCTTGCTTATGACTCCCACAGCACCTTATTACACTAAGTGAGCGAACTGAAATACAATAATCTCCGATGACTTTTGGAGAGCTGCTTCCCAATTGTTTTCACAATGAATCTAATGATAGTGTTAAAATCAGGTCAAATATAAATCAATGTGACTTTTTCTTGTAAAACGAAAGTGACAAAAGTAACTGTCAATGAGGCTAGTAGCTATTGTCTGCTACCAACTGTGCACGCCATTTTACATTGAGGTTGACATCCAATGAGGGGTAAAACTAACTTTCCCTGGGAATGCAAAGCCATTCCTTCAAATAAGAAACACATTGCAAAGTCCACGTTAAAGAAAATGAGATTTGCTGAATGGTCCCCATCTATTGACTATGCAGTCTGCCAGCAAACTGCCTAAGGAAAACGGTAAGGAATGAATGAGCTGTCCTGTTTCCTGTCACACTGCTATGACTGTGGCATATCTTATATTTGGAGGATTACTCTGGCTGGGACTTGGTAAATCATGCAAAAAAAGCGAAGAACTAAAAGGAATTTTGACTATGCTCAAGGACTAAAACATAAAAGAAAATTGAGAGATAGGTTTATACTTTAAAGGTACATTTCAAAACAAATATTCTAGCTTTATATTGTATTTTACATACAGTAGTTATTTAATTTTACCATATGCTTGAACCAGTCACATTGTAGAAATCCTGTAAAACATCAAGGTTTTATTTTTAAAGATTTAAATGTACTTATTAAATATTGGTGGTTTACAAATGCATTTCCTACGTTGCTGTCCATGAAAGAACACCTTTTCTAGAGTGACCTAAGAAGTTTGTTTAAAGCATAAACAAATATTCCAGGAAAATTTTTCCTCATGCTAATGTTAAAAATTTATTTTAAGAGAAAGAAAAGTTAAAACTACAGGGAAATCATCTTTATATAGCCGAGCATCATGGGTAATAGTGTTTCAGATTATTTCTGTAAGAATTGTAGTGAATTCTTTTCTAAAATTTCAATAAATCATACAAACTTGAAAGGTTGGAGATTTATAAAATGCTTCCCACAAGACAACAATTAGTTAGTATTTTGCTGAAAGGTCTGAAGTTGCTATAAATCCAGGTATAGGTGGGATAAAGACTCCACAATGGTAAGACTGGGCATTACTCTTACTAGGGATGTGAGAAAAATGAAGCAAATTTGAAGAACACCTACAAAACTACGTAAATTATAAAGGTAATCAGTCTCTTCTTGAATCTTCTCTTATGCTTTTTCTTCTGAGTAGGGTTCTGTAGTAATATTTGAAATTTTATACCTATAACATGAATTTAACACAAACTTCCCTTTATTCTGAAAAAAGCATACAAATCATTTACAAGACAAAAAATTTTCCTGAGATCATTTTTGTAGTGCAGATGGAATTCTCTTCATAATAATTTCTACAGTTAATGTTGAGTGGAATTCACATGATACATAAGTTAAGCCAGTATTATTCCAGGTTTTCTAATAAAATTTTAAAATGTCATATATCTTATTGGGAAAAAAATACCCAAAAAAATCACTTTATTGTGAGAAAAAAAGTTTTTACTCTCTTTCAATGAATAAAGGTGAGAGACAAAAATAGGAGAAGCCCAAACAGTGTTTCCAAGTTGTGAGGGCTTTGTTTTTTAATGCATATGTTAGTACTCCTGTGAATAGATTGAATAGCCAATTCTATTCACTGAAAATTCCTTTTTGTTGACTCTATCTTTTACAGGAAACATGGCACTGGGATTTGTTTCGGAATTCTAATTTCCGTGTTTAAGATAACAATGATCAGATCAATGCATAAGTGAATTTTTACTTATTGGTGACAATGATTATGGTGCAGGCATTATCCCACCATTAACTTAGTCTCCTAAAAAAGAACATCAATTATGCTTCACTTAAATTATATCTTTTATCTTTATAGATGGTGTGTATTATATGTTTGCTTTAAAGAATTGTGTTATTATCTCCACTAAACTTTCAAAAAATTCTAGTCATTAGAAAAAAATAAGTTGGTTTTGAATGCATAAGCTGGGCTTCATGTAATAAAAGTGCTTATGAACTAAGTTTCTACTACATACATTTTCAAGAAGAGTTGGATGATTTTTGTAATACCTTGTGGCTCATCAAAATTAAAAATAAGCCACCAGACATAGAGACTCACATTGTTATCCAACATTTGGAACACTGAGATAGGAGAATTATTGTGAGGCCAGTATGGGATAAAGAACAAGCCCCACACCCACACATCAACAAAAAAATTCCAAACATGCTTGCACACTGAGCCTGGGCTGTAGGCTCAGTCCGGCAGGGGCAGTTCCTGTGCTTTGAGAGCCTGCCTGAGCACAGGTAGGCCCAGTGTCAGCTGAGCCACATTCCTGGCCAGCAAGAGACAGTGAACTTCTAGCAGACATCCATTGGAGGAGGGGTGAGTTTGCTCCTGGCCAGAGGGCTTAGGCTAGGAGGAATTCAGACTTCCCTCGCCCCCTTCGACTTTCTGGTCACCCTGCTGTGGTGGTTCCACCCTGCGGAGCTCTCCCCGAATCCCATCCCAGTCTTCATCCAGGCACACCTTCCTCTCTTCCCTCCATCGCCCTGGGGTCACAAGATCTCCCCAGAGAAGCTCCCTTATGCAATGGGCCTGTTCTGTGAGTGCAACCTGGCAGGAGAGAGTCCCTGTGTTTCAATAGACTGCCTGAGGAAAGGTAGACCTTCTGTCAGTGAAGTCCCTGCCCAACAAGGGAACCTGACCTGGTACCAGAAGATCCAATATAGAGCATTTGAAGGAAGAGATGGGCAGACTCCAAGGCAAGAACTCCTCCAACAATCTAAAAAACAACATGAAATCACCAGATCCCAACGACCCTGCAATAGAAGGACCTGAACCTCTTAATTCAGAAGAAGTGAAAAAAAGTGCCATTATGAAAGCGATAGAGTCCCTTAAACAGGATATGAATAACTCCCTTAAAGAACTGGATGAGAAATACAACAAAAAGATTGAAGAAATGAGTAAAGAAATGGATGAGAAGTATAACAAAATGTTTGAAGAAATGAGTAAATTTGTGAGTGATACACTGGGAAACCAAAAAAAAAAAATCAATCAAACAGATAATGGAAACAGTTCAAGAATTGAAAACTGAAATGGAGGTAATGAAGAAAACACAAAACGAGGGCCGGCTGGATATGGAAAATCTAGGTAAATGAACAGAGACTACAGAATCAAGCATAACCAATAGGATACAAGAAATGGAAGAACGAATCTCAGAGTCTGAAGATACCATAGATAAAATAAATGGTATGATCAAAGAAAACAGCAAATCCATCAAATTCTCATCACAAAACATTCAAGAAATTTGGGACACAATAAAAAAACCAAATCTAAGAATAATAGGGATTGAAGAAGGAGAAGAACTGCAGATCAAAGGCCCAGAAAATATATTCAACAAAATTATAGAAGAAAACTTTCCCAACCTAAAGGATGATATTCCTATGAAGGTTCAAGAGCATACAGAACACCGAATAGACTTGATAAAAAAAAAGTCCCCTTGCCATATAATAATGAAAACACAAAACATACAGATTAAAGAAAGAATATTAAAAGCTGCAAAGGAAAAAGGTCAAGTGACTTATAAAGGGAAACCTATCAGACTTACACCGGACTTCTCTATGGAAACCATGAAAGCCAGAAGGTCCTGGAGAGAGGTACTGCAGAAACTAAGAGACCATGGATGCAAACCCAGACTAATATACCCAGCCAAGTTATCATTCACTATCAATTGAGAAAACAAAATATTCCAGGATAAGAACAAATTTAAACAATTCGTAGCCACAAACTCAGCCTTACAGAAAGTAATAGAAGGAAAAACACAACCCAAGGAATCCAACATTGCCAACACTGCCTACAATAACTCAGAAATCTAGAGACCCTTCACGAGCTCAACTCAAAGAAAGGACACATACAAACTCTATTAAACAAACAAACAAAAAAATAATAATAACCGGAGTCAACAACCATTGGTCATTAATATCACTTAATATTAATGGACTCAATTCACCTAAAAAAGACACAGACTAAGAGATTGGATACAAAAACAGGATCCAACATTCTGCTGTTTACAAGAAACACACCTCAACCACAAAGACAGACATCTATTCAGAGTAAAGGGTTGGGAAAAAGTTTTTCAAGCAAACGGACCTAAGAAACAAGCAGGTGTGGCCATTCTAATTTCCAACAAAATTAATTTCAAACTAAAATCAATCAGAAGAGATGGAGATGGACATTTTATACTCATAACAGGAACAATTCATCAGGAGGAAGTCTCAATCCTGAATATCTATGCCGCTAATATAAAGCCTCCTACTTATGTAAAAGAAACACTTCAAGAACTCAAGGCAGTCATCAAACCACACACACTAATAGTAGGAGACTTCAACACTCCTCTCTCACCAATGGACAGGTCAATCAGACAGAAACATAACAGAGAAATAAGAGAATTATTGGAGGTATTGAATCAAATGGACTTAACAGATATCTATAGAACATTGCACCCAAATAGGAAAGAATATACCTTCTTCTCTGCAGCTCATGGAACCTTCTCAAAAATTGACCAAATACTGGGTAACAAAGCAAACTTCCACAGATACAAAAAAATATTAGTAACCACCTGTGTCTTGTCAGACCACCATGGATTAAAGTTAAAATTCAACAAGAGTGCTACCCCCAGGAAACCAACAAACTCATGGAAGTTGAACAGTCAACTACTGAATCACCCCTGGGTCAAGGAAGAAATAAAGAAAGAAATTAAAGTCTTCCTTGAATTTAATGAAAATAAAGACACAACATACTCAAACCTATGGGACACTATGAAAGCAGTGCTAAGAGAAAAGTTCATAGCACTAAGTGCCCAATTAAAGAAAACGGAGAAAGTACACATTGGAGACTTAACAGCGCACTTGAAAGCACTAGAGAAAAAGAAGCTTATTCACCCAGGAGGTCTAAAAGACTGGATATAATCAAACTGAGGGCTGAAATCAACAAAATAGAAACACAGAAAACAGTCCAAAGAATCCATGAATCAAAAAGCTGGTTCTTGGAGAAAATCAACAATATTGACAAACCCCTATCCAAGTTAATCAAACGGCAGAGAGAGAACATGCAAATTAATAAGATCAGAAATGAAGAGGGGGACATAACCACAGACACAGAGGAAATTCAGAGAATCATTAGATCTTACTACAAAAGTTTATATGCCACAAAGTTGGAAAATGTTAAAGAAATGGACATTATTTTAGATAAGTACCATATACCAAAGTTGAACCAAGACCAGGAGAACAATCTAAATAGACCTGTCAGTCGTGAAGAATTAGAAGCTGATATCAAAAATGTCCCTACCAAAAAAAGCCCAGGACCAGATGGTTTCAATGCAGAATTCTACCGGAACTTCCAGGAAGAGCTAATACCTATACTCCTTAATGTATTTCACAATATAGAAACAGAAGAGTCATTGTCAAACCCTTTTTATGAAGCTACAGTTACCCTGATACCAAAACCACACAAAGACACAACCAAGAAAGAGAATTACAGGCCAATCTCACTCATGAACATTGACACTAAAATACTCAATAAAATACTGGCAAACTGAATCCAAGAATACATTAGAAAAATTATCCATTATGATCAAGTGGGCTACATCCCAGAGATGCGGGGCTGGTTCAACATACGCAAATCTATCAATGTAATCCATCATATAAATAAACTGAAAGAAAAAAACCATATGATCATTTCATTGGATGCTGAAAGAGCATTTGACAAAATTCAACACCCCTTTATGATAAAGGTGTTGGAGAGACTGGGGATACAAGGATCATACCTAAATATGATAAAAGCAATATATAGTAAGCCGACAGCTTACATCAAATTGAACAGAGAGAAACTTAAAGCCATTCCACTAAAATCAGGACCACGACAAGGTTGTCCACTCTCTCCATACCTCTTCAATATAGCGCTTGAAATACTAGGAATAGCAATAAGACAACATAAGGGGATGAAGGGGATTCGAATTGGAAAGGATGAAGTTAAACTTTCGCTATTTGCAGACAATATGATAGTGTACATAAGCGACCCCAAAAACTCTACCAAAGAACTCCTACAGTTGATAAACACCTTTAGTAATGTGGCAGGAAACAAGATCAACTCCAAAATATCGGTTGCCCTCCTACACACAAAGGATAAAGAAGCAGAGAGGAAAATCAGAGAAACATCACCTTTCATGATAGCCACAAATAGCATAAAATATCTTGGGGTAACTCTAAGCAAGGAAGTGAAAGACCTATTTGACAAGAACTTTAAGTCCTTGAAGAAAGAATTTGAGGAGGATACCAGAAAATAGAAAGACCTCCCCTGCTCTTGAATTGGGAGAATCAACATAGTAAAAATTGCAATTCTACCAAAAGCAATCTATAGATTCAATGCAATCCCCATCAAAATCCCATCAAACTTCTTCACAGACCTTGAGAGAACAGTAATCAAGTTTATATGGCAAAACAAAAAACCCAGGATAGCCAAAACAATATTATACAATAAAGGAACTTCTGGAGGCATTACCATCCCTGACTTCAAATTCTATTACAGAGCTACAGTATTGAAAACAGCTTGGTATTGGCATAAGAACAGAGAAGTCGACCTATGGAATCGAATAGAAGACCTGGGTATTAACCGACAAACATATGAACACCTGATATTTGACAAGGGAGCTAAAGGCATACAATGGAAGAAGGAAAGCATCTTTAACAAATGGTGCTAGCATAACTGGATGTCAACCTGTAGAAGAATGAAAATAGATCCATATCTATCACCATGCACAAAACTCAGGTCCAAATGGATTAAAGACATCAACATTAATCCGACCACTTTGAACCTGATAGAAGAGAAAGTGGGAAGTAGTCTACAAGATATAGGCACAGGAGACCGCTTCCTAAGCAGAACCCCAGGAGCGCAGACAATAAGAGAATCAATGAATAAATGGGACCTACTGAAACTGAGAAGCTTCTGTAAAGCAAAGGACACTGTCAGTGAAGCCAGAAGGCTACCTTCCGACTGGGAGAAGATCTTCACAAACCCCTCATCAGACAAAGGTCTGATCTCCAAAATATACAAAGAACTCAAGAAACTAGACACTAAAACTCTAATTAACCCAATTAAAAAATTGGGTACTGAACTGAACAGAGAATTCACAACAGATGAACTTCGAATGAACAAAAGGCACTTAAGGTCATGCTCAACCTCCTTAGCGATCAGGGAAATGCAAATCAAAACAACTTTGAGATATCATCTTACACCTGTCAGAATAGCCAAACTCAAAAACACCAATGATAGCCTATGCTGAAGAGGATGTGGAATGAGGGGAACACTCATCCATTGTTGGTGGGAATGCAAACTTGTGCAGCCACTGTGGAAATCAGTGTGGCGGTTTCTCAGGAAACTGGGAGTCAACCTCCCTCAGGACCCAGCAATTCCACTCTTGGGAATATACCCAAGAGGTGCCCTAACATACTACAAAAGCATTTGTTCAACTATGTTCATAGCAGCACTATTTGTAATAGCCAGAACCTGGAAACAACCTAGGTGCCCCTCAATAGAAGAATGGCTAAAAAAGGTGTGGAACATATACACATTAGAGTTTTACTCAGCGGTAAAAAACAATGACATCTTGACTTTTGCATGCAAATGGATGGACATAGAAAACGCTTTACTGAGTGAGGTAAGCCAGACCCAAAAAGAGGAATATGGTATGTATTCACTCATATGTGGATTCTAACCATAATTAAATGTCTTTGATCCTATTATTCGTTATCCTAGAGAAGCTAAATAAGAAGGTGAACCTGATGAAAATCATGTAGCTGTCTGCCTGGAGATTGGAAATAGACAAGAATCCCAGGTAACCTCGGGTGCATGGGGGGGTGGGAGGGTTGTTGCAAGGGGAGAGGGTTAGAGAGAAGGGAGTAGGGGAGGAATGCGGAAAGCTCGATGGACTGGGATGGGGGGGGAGGGAGGAAGGATGAATATGGGATCAGGGAAGAATATATTTCAACTAAGGGAGTCATTTTAGGGTTTACAAGAGACTTGATTATAAATGGAATCCCAGGTCTAAGGAGAGGTCCCCAGATTGTTCTCTGGACAGAAGAGAGGGTGCCTGTAATGGCCTAGACCCATAACCATACTGATGAATATTTTGCCTATCACCATAGAACCTTCATCTGGTGATGGATGGAGATAGAGACAGAGACCCACATCGGAACACTGGACTTAACTCCCTAGGTCCAAACGAGAAGCAGAAGGAAAGAGGATGTGAGCAAAGAAGGCAAGACCAGAGGGAATTTTCATCCGACGATGGATGGCGATACAGATGGAGACCCACATTGGAGCACCGAACTGAGCCCCCCAAGGTCCAAATGAAGAGCAGAAGGATGAAGAAAATGAAAAAGGAAATAAGGACTGCGAGGGATGCGATCACCTACTGATACAAGGGGACGGATCTAATGAGAGTTTTCTATGGCCAGTTGGACTGGGACTGAACGAAGACGCGATCCAACCAGATTCTCTGAATGTGGCCGGTTTCTCTGAATGTGGCTGGCCCAGAGTCTTTCTAAAATGCCATTGACAATGACACTGGGACTTGTTTCCTCTGCGTATACTGGATTTTGGGGATCCAGTTTGTCTGGACACTCACCTTCCTGGACCTGGAGGGAGGGGGGAGGAACTTGAACTTCCCACAGGGCAGGAAACCCTGACTGCTCTATGGGATGGAGAGGGAGGAAGAGAGGTAGTGGGGGAAGTGGGAGGGTGGTGGGAGGAGGGGCGGAAATGGAAACTTTTATAATTTAATAAAATTACTTTCAAAAAAAATTTCAAACATGCATGACAAAACAATAAAAGGATGTGTATTTTATAGTTTTTAACTTAGTATTTTTAGGGACTTGTGAGTGTCCCATAGAGAGCCTCTGATTCTTGTGCCTTCTCTTGGTGCTCTTTTCCTTCGTTTGGATTGCAGGCCCAGTCTCAATGTGACGGCTCCTGTGTTATCCTATTATATTTTACTTTGTCATATTTGATTATCACCTAGAGGCTGTTCCTTTTCTAGTGAGAGACAGGAAGGGAGCAGTTCTGGAGGGCAGGGGAGAGGAAGAAAAAGGAGGAGTAGATGGAGGAAAAACTGCACTCAGGATACATTGTATGAGAAAATATGCTACTTTCAATATAAGAATAAAGGTTAAAAAGAAAGAGTAAAGGTACAAATAACTGCTGTAATAAGGGGCATACATGAGAAAACAACTGTGTTTTAAAACCCCTTTTTCCACCTTGTTACACAGAAAGGTACAAATTTTGTGTTGTCACTGAACGTGTGAGAACATACACACATGTCGACTGAACATATGAGTACTCATCCACAATGCTCATACACATACACATAAAACTCAAGATTTGGAAAACAAGACTAATGCTTCTATGATACAATGCAGTGTGATGAATTTTTACTCTAAAGATTAAGAAAAAGAGTGACTCCATCCTTCACAAATTTGCATTCAGATACCTGTAACTCCCTGCATCCATCATCATTAAGAGAAGCCTGCTAAGCAATGCAGAGCTCTTGCATATCTCATGGCATTACTGACAGCACAGCATCCTTGCAGATTACACTGTCAATCACAATACACATCTAGGGCAAGAAACCCATTTTCTACAGTGGCCCTGTCAATGAGCAGATTCTGGTAAGTATTTATGAGCTACAAAGGCCAGGTGGAAGCTGAGATGTAGGAGATTGTGGATTTAATTAGTTCAAGTGCAGCAGGACTCATTAAATCCCATTCTCTTTATGTAATATCATATTCTAGGAGAAGGCAGCCTGCCTTCTTCATGGTCTGAGTATCACAATTATTATTTTAATTAAGAAAAGCTAGGGCTAATATCACTTGATTTTTCAATTACAGGAAAACTGCTATGTCACCATCAATCAAACTTGTAGGTGGAGTTTCTGAGGAGCAGTCCGCCGCTTTCTAGAGGGACAGCCAGAATTTGGAGAACAAGTGGTGAGAAAACACCCCTCCTTCCTTCAAATATATCAGTAGCACATTTTTTTATCTCAAGAATTCTTTTCATCAATGAATTATATTTGGCAGAAGCCCAAAACTACAAATAAACCTTCCAAATATAGTCAGTAGTCTTGTGGATAACACATCTGTTTTTATTACTTTGAATTGCTATATTTATATCAAGTCCCAAGCTATGCTCTTCACTAAGCAAGGGTATGTTTCCTTTAACTGTTTTATTATTGTTTGTTTGTTTCTTCCCTTGCATTCCATTCTCCCTGAGTCCTATGGCCCAGCTTTCTGGCAGAACGGGTGGTTGTGTATACTTCAGAGATCCACAGCACATTTCTTCCTATGCAACCATAAGCAAAACAAGCGCTGCTTGTTAGACCCCAGGCTCTGCACAGTGCTGTGGCTTGTAGCTGGCTAACTGACATTCTCAGTTCCTCTCTTTCTGACTCTGAGGAGGGTGGTGTCATCAGGCAGGCATGGATACAGTCCCATTCCTTGAAAAGACAAAAGGGTCGTTTCAATTCTGGTGAGGAAGTTTTACTTTTGGAGTGCTAGAGAGTATACTCCGGACCTTGCACCTTCGCTCTGAGCTCCATGCCCAGAACACCCAGATGTTCTATGAGTCTCATTCTAATGGAGTGTAGCTGGGTCTCAGTATTTTTTAAAGATGTGGAAAAAAAACATAACAAAAACAAAATAATACTACAAAGAAGATCGCTGCGATGAAAGGGAAAAAAGTGGAAAAGGGATGGGACATGAAAGAGGACACAGGGTACACACATAATATTAATCATATGTATGTCTGAGAATGTCAAATAACATTTAAAAATAGAAAAGTGAGCATTTCAATTTTTCTGACTCCTATGCATTCTCTCTCTCTCTCTCTCTCTCTCTCTCTGACATATAATTAATTAAGGGTTTAAGGGTATGCTCAATATAAAGCCAAATTTCTGTCCCAAGTTTTCTAGAAAACTCACTTTCCAACCATGGCTCTTCCCTGTTTTTTGCCCACTTTTACCATTCTTCTTGCTAAATGACTTTACTCAACTTTTAAATATTGCCTTGCCAACCACAGCCATTAGTGGCACTGTCCATGGTGGTCTTGCTGATTGTGGGTATTGCCTAAACAGATGCAGGCTTTCCTACCTGAGGCATTTTGCAAGGCTCTGCAGGATAACAGAGCTAAGCTTCTCTCTTATATTCTGTTGCCCTGGATATTCATGTGCTCAGGACACTCCTCACAGTTAAGTTGAGCCTGAGGTTCATAGGGTTTTTTTCATGCTAATTTGAAGCATCTTGTGATTTGAATTTTTTTTTTTTAATTTTAGTTTGGGAAAACTGAGCTCCCCGGGTGTGATCCAATTTATCCCAAGTAACATAAGTGAGAGCTAAGATGTGAACTGAAGTTGCTTCCAAGCCCAAATGTGGGTTGAACTGATGCCCATGTAATAAGACTGAGGAATCACATGTGCTTTTCTCATTATGTAATTAGATAAGCTTACTTCAGTGTTGAAAGGTCATGAGCTCATTTACCTTCTGGATGCTTATGTGAATGTTTTATGTATGACCCCAATGTAACTTATAATAGAAGAGTATATACTAATTCCCTAAAGTATATTTGTTGTTCTTGTAAGGGGTCTCACATCTCTGTCCTTTCCCCTTCTTGTATTCTGTTATCCTTAATAAAATCTATATCGTCAGCAAAGGTCATCCTCCTGAGCCACACAAAGATTTTCAGTTGCCAGCCGCACAGCTGCACATCACGCTTCATGCTAAGAAGAATGTTTACTGTCTCTTCTTGCTGCTGTGTAATGCCTCTCATACTAAAGCTAATGTGGGTCAGGGCTTAATTGCAAAATGTAGCTATAACCCCCAATGATCCAGTACTTCTTTTCCCTCTGAATTTATATCCAAACAATCCTTGTATTGAATTAGTTTTCAAGTCTATCTCCTTTATTTAGGCTCCATAGACCTTGGTTCTGTCTCACATGAGAATGATTCCCTGCTCCTTGCAAAGTCTTTTCCAAGTCTGCATAATTAATAAAGCAAATGTACTTGTCTCCCGTCTAAGGTCACTGAATTCCAGCATCAATTAGGACAGATTTGGGTAACGTGTGGCTTCTGTGCTGTCACTGTGCTTGGAACCACTGGTATCCGATATCAGCGTTATTGTAAATGCTGCAATATGTGGACATTTCCACATGAGAAAGGATTGTGCCTTTGATACAAGGTCCTACCAAGAACAGAATAGGTGGAGACATACGTGACTTGATTAAATTTTAGAATTTAATTTTATTTCTCATAAAACCATCACATTCTACAATGAATTTTCTAAGAATCTTAATACCTGAGAAAAAATTAAACTTTGTTTGCTTAGGACATATTGAAACTGTCTATGACTTCAGAAAAGTATATCCTTAGCACAGCCATACAGACAGCAGTGACACACCTGTGTCCACTGGAGCTTAAATCTGCCAACAGATTAAAGTGTCTGGTTGCTAAGTTTTATTTCTATAACTTTCCCTGAAAACTTATCTTCTCAAATACATACTGTGTTAGAAATTTTAATTACAATTTTGAGCAGCTAATATGATTTGTTTTAGTTTTGAATACACAGTTTGCATGTCTTATTAATCTGATGTACAGTTATTAAGGGAAAAGTTATACGAATTTTAAAGAAAGGGTTGCTAAGTCTGGAATGGTTGAAATTTATTTCCTTAACACTGAGTCTAATATAATGAGGCCATCAGCACTTAGTCTTTCTCTACCTATAGCCTTCTTTACACACATATATAAACACTCAGATTTATACTTAAATATAGATTTTTATGTCAGGTAACCATTTTGTCTTGAGTGTTAGTCACATTTATGTGTGTATATTTCATTCTCCCAAACTTTAAGATGGTATTATGTGTGAGTGCATCTTACATGCTTAGTGTTTTGCTTAACAGATTATAGTAAGTATTTAGGGAATTCATCTCCTCAGTATGCACTCGCCTTCTTACTGACTGCTGGATTCCTTCTGGTGCTAGCTCAGCTCAAACGATTGCCCAGAATCCAGTCTAGGATTATTAGATAATTCTGTCTTGAAGTCTGGAGCTGAAGGGAACAAAAAGAGAAAATGAACCCAAATCTAAAGATAATTGAATTTTATACCTTCAAACTCTTGCTTTGAACAAAATATGTCTATCCTAAGATTCTAGGATCTTATCTTGTGATAGATCCTAGGATCCTCGTCTATTCCTTCTCAGTCCTTCATCATTATCATTGTCATTATTTATTTTAAATCTACCACTGCAAACTCTTGTTGATTTTGTGAGCAACTAATACCCTTCTCAAAGTTTCGTTTGATTAGTAACTAACTCAAAAGTGACCTTATATAAAGGTCTAAAAAATTCAACCAGTAAAGAAATATCTATAAATAAGTTGTTTTATTATATAAATCCAGTCTTTCACAAATGATAGTCAAAGTTGATCATTGACCTACATGTTTAGATCTCATTCAATAAATTTTAAGAATGAATACACAAGTGATAAATGGGGACATAAGAGTAAATATTATTTATATAAGCAAAAGTGCTCTAGAGATCCCTAACAATGAATAATAATATCTGTGTACTGACCTTACAGGTCCTATGAGGGTATTAATTCTTAGTGATTTATAGCATTTATTAAAAAATAATTTTTGGTCTCATTTTTTATTCACTCTTTCACATCTTTCCTGGGGCTGGGCTCTTTAGCAGTGTAGTTGTTAGAAGGTGCCCATACTCCCCTAAACAACCTCTCATTTGTGTTCTTATAGGAAACTGTAGAGTAACAGATTGACCCACCAAAAACACACATGGAGGTGTAAAGAGAACAGGAAAGTAAGATTGGGTCAGCAGTAATGGAATGATGATATGAGAATTCTATAGGGAGTGGTTATGATAAAAATACAATTTACATACATGAAAAAATCCCAAAGAAATAAGTATAAATACTGAATATGTAATGGTAAAATTAAAAATAGCGGTAACAGTAAAAACCACAGAAATACACAAATAAACTGATCTTTCCTATTGTTCACACTACTCCAAACATGCTAGACACCTTGCTATATGTTTTCTTTATATATTAGATTTATTTGGCTGAGGGCATTTTGCCTAAACACTTTTTCTACTATAAAATCATCTCTTCCAGAGATCTTTCTTTTCCTTAACTCCCAGGTCCCCTATCTATAGACTACTAGTGAGCACAACATCCTGAACTGAGAATTCAAACATGGGTAAGATCCAGCAAACACTAGCTCCTGAAAAAGTTCCCTGTCACATGGAAGGAGCACACTCAGGCACTGGCTTGAAGGTACCTTGTGTGCGGGCACAGATACTGGCCTTCTCTGATTAGTGCTTAAGATGGCTCTAACACAATAGCACCTAGTCCACTTTAGCTAAAATTACCCCTACTTTGTGATGACCTTATTTTATTCTGCAGCAAGGTACACGTCTCTCTGACGATTGGTATGTATGGGTTTCTTATTTACTTCAATGTATTGAAACATAGAATCCAAGCAAACAGAGGCCTTTTGCCTTGTTTACTGCCTCAATATGAAATATAGGCTTTTGCATATATATATATATATATATATATATATATATATATATTTAATTCATATTACAGAATAAGACATTTGAATCACAATCCAAAAACTGAATTTTCAAATTTTACTTTTAATATTGCTGAAAAGTAACTTAATCAGCAATCAAATATAAAGTTACACAAATTTAATTTTATAAAAACTATCAATTGAATAATTGCCATGAATATCAATAATATAGTATCTTAGGGTTAATAATGATATTGTAAACAATGCCCTACACAAATATTCTATTACAAAATTAACAAAATCTGAATCTTCCTTGGTAAGGCTTTATGGTAAAGTCTTTGCTAGTCTAACTATTCCCAGATATAGGATGCCACAGATCAACCCAAAATACCATGAAAACTGAAGCAGCATACTAATGAACTTTGAGCATGCCGATATCCATGAACATCTTCTCTTAAAACTGCTTGGAAGGCCTGGAGAGATCCCTATGAAGTTGCGAGCACTTGCTGCCATTGAAGAGGACCTGGGTGTTCAGTTGCCACTCCATGCCACCTTCCATGTCCCCTCCCTGGTCGCTCACAATTCCCTGTTACAAGGAATCCGATGACGTTTTCTGTCTCCCACTGGTAAGGCGTGTACATGGTATACATACTACACTCACACACATATGTACAAAATAAAATTAAATAATTAATTAAAAATACTACATGGAGCATCCTTATATACTACTCTATAACACATTGAACATTTTTTCTTAAGGTGTTTTTAAGAATACAAATATATATTACATATAACAATGATTATACTAAATACAACTTTTTGTTCATTGTTTTCTAGGATATTAGCTTTACTTTAGCAAATATGTTCACTTTTGTCAACTTTTTTCATGACTGTTAGCTTTGACTTTGATTCAGAATTCTCATGGAAAACAAAATTATTTGGTCATTCTTCATCTACAGAAATAATACACAAAAGTTTTGACAATTTCATTGAAAGAGGAAATCTCACTTTTTACCACAAAAGTCAGCACAAGTAAGAACATGTCACTTGCTACAAGTAGAGTTTACAGTGAGTGTTTCTTCTGCACTCAAGTTTCAGGCTTAAACTACATTTGCTCTCAATAAACATGAGTTCTTCTCAAAAGATTTTCTCAATGTAGAAACAAAAATAAATAATTCCTGAACCAAGTAAAGCAAATTTCTGATTCTGCTTCCTAATAAAAACTATATTTGAAGGAACAAGGTAATAATAATAGTAATAAATTAAGAGTTTTCATATAAGTGAAGACCAAGCTATGGAAATTATTTTTCCTTTGAAAATTGAAAATATTATTTCTACAGACTTTGTACTTTAACTTTACATGTAATGTTTACTATCTCTTAAAGTATTAGTCAAAATGGGCTTCAAACGAGGACATTTACCTTAGTATTACATATTACTATCACACCTCTTTCTCCATTTATTTCATACTTAATCATATATTTCTCTATTATAGAATCAATTGCACCATCAGAGATATTATAGAGTCCAAGAGACTGGAAAACAGGCACAGATGCTCATTTTGCATTTTTGTATATCTTATTTTATTCAGATTAATCCCACTTATTTCAGGTTTCAATACAATACATTCATTTCTAAAATTTACACAGAAATACATGACCAATATGTGTTAGTACTATGACTAAGGTGCCATTCTCCTTAAATGCATGGCTAGCAGTTTGTAACAACTCTGCCTTTTCTAATACTGATATTAAAGAAGCTAAATTAAAAAGTCTTTTATTCGATGATGGTTCTGTGTATAAATTAAAGCTACTTCCCATAACTTGAGAACTAAAAATAAGTATTTAAACATTTTATTCTCTAGTCTAATATTTTTTCCAGATCAGCATTGAAATCCATTCTTTGGTTGGAACAGTGCAACTAGTTGTGAATGTAAATTAGATTTAAGGACCTAATATATCTATCTATGACAATAAGCAAGTGGGTACTAGTATTTGGAAAGGGTTATTATTGACCTTGTAGGTGTTATCAGTGGCCAAGCACTTATATAAACTATGCTATGCCTTGAGTCTCATCCCCAGCATCTCATACACACATCCAAGGCTCATCATTTTTATTATTATTTGGCAATCTCAAGTCAAGTTGTCCCCTGCAACTGTATCAGAAAGTTGTTTACATAGCATTTTACATTTGCTACTCCTACTCTGTGAACTGCTTCATCCTCAGTTTATTTCACCATTCCCTTAAGGAGGAAATATGCTGAACTATACAACCTCAAAGAAACAGTACGAAGCTTCTATATATAAGGAGGTGCAATTCAAAGAAGAAGAATGTTTCTAGGAATGTTTACCACATCTCTAAAACCTTTGCTCATTTTATTAAGATTTTATATATATATATCATAATATATTATATATAATTATAATATACATACATACATGTGTGTGTACACATGCAAGTGTGTGTGTGTGTGTGTGTGTGTGTGTGTGTACATATTGCTGGCTTCACAGAAAAGTTTAGGATTCTGCATTCTTCAGTCATGAGTCTTTATAACACCCTATTTTTCAGCTACCCATCACTCACTACCCAAATTCCCCTTTCCATTTAACATTTTATCAATCTTCTAGTCATTCCTCTTTGACATCTCGAGCTATTTCAGACACGCTCTTCCACCTTTAGTGCTCATTTTTAAATAGTGAGCAAATCATAGAAAATTAATATCCAATTGACTGAGTAAACCCTTCATTTTTTTAGCATCTTGCAGACGTTAAGATGCTCTGCTACTTGAGACTCACAACTACAATATTGAGAGTTTCTTCCTTTGCAAGGTTTATTCAGGGATACTCAACCCCATTCAGTTCTAAGCATTTCAGTCTTTATTTGAGGCAACAACTCTCTTGAAACATCAAACTTACCTTCAGCACTATATTTCAGTACTAAGTATCATCTAAAAAGTCTATAATCCAGTCATACTGATCTAAACAATACTTCCAAATGCATCTATAACAAACTCATCATTTCTGTTTATTTTTATTGTGGCAATTATCAACAATTTGTCATAGTCCAAAACCATCAATCAGAACCTCAACGTTATACATATTATGGTGCTTATAATTATAATTCCATTTCATTGGTAGAGGTAGAAGTGTACACTGAAAATCTCAGACAGACACCATTGTAGGAGATACAGAAGTAGGAGAGAGAGAGTCAGTATTTATTTCAACCTACTAAAATTGTAAACAACTTTTAAGTTCTAATGGAATACTTAAGAGTATACGAATTTGTCAGATGGGAAATAACTACTTTATAATCTTTGTTTTCTAAATTCTTATTGAACTTAATCTTTTTTAAATCTAAATTTATACTAGATGACATAACTTAATTAATGTTAGTAAATATAATTTCTTCACATATATATATATTCTTGAAAAATATTTATAAGAACAGAAATTCTATGGATTTATGTCTATTTATTCTGTCATATGTTTAGTAATAGCTAATGTATAACAATAAAGGTTCATAGCTTCACTTTCAGCCTCTGTGCTTACAGTATTTCTGAACTGACAGGATAATTCTTGCATGTTTTTGTTTAGAAAAGAGAATGAACATAAGAAGGAATGATGTTTCATCAACATCTTTGGAATTAAGCTCCATCGTTCATCCACAGAACTTTATTTCCCTTCAAACTCATTTAATATTATATAATTATGTTTCAACCCACCAAAAAGTTAATCCCTACAGCATATGAATAACTGTCTTCTAATTTGTATTACCTTACACTGACTGAAACAATATATGACTTCCAATAGAAGAGACAAACACTAAGTATGAAACAAAGATTTAGACCATATTATTTACATACTAAGTTCAGAGAGTTTCCTATTTCTGAGGAAATGGGAAGCTGAGTTTGCTTGGGCATTCTTCAATTTTTCTTCAGTTTTCACTCACACTTTTTAACATGAACTAACAAGAGACTGAAATGATACTTTCGATAATGGAAAGAAATATGGAGATTCCATATGTTAGTAGGAAAGCATTCTATGTTTAACCTCATGTCCCCTATACTTTCCAGTACAGGTCCTTCAGAAATAGAGCCAACAAGGTGATCTTCATCTTAACTAGAGAAAAAGTATAGAAAGACATGTCAGGCTTCTGAAAATTTTTGAGTATACTTCTCCTTGCCTAAGCCTTCAAATAATTCAAGGTAATATATTATCATACTCAGAAAAGTACAATCAGTGAATTAGGAAGTAAACTAAAATTGAAAAAGAAAGTACATAAAGGAGAAAGATAAATGTAGAAGAAAGTTTCATACAAATTAAAATTAAATTCGGAGTGGAAAGAATATGTACATGAATATCATTTTTAGGTTCAGTATTTTACTAAGTACTTAGAATATAAATTGGAAAAATAAAATAGCAAATTTTGTGTCATAAGGTGACATGGGTTTGAATCCCAACTCTCCTAAAAGCTACCTAATTCTGGATATAGTCACCACACTAATAAACATCAAATTGCTTAGTTACTCTTCCTTATTATTGAGATAACAATGTCTCCTTTAAACATGTTTTTATAATGCAATAAAAATATGCAAATAAATCAACTAAAAGTGAATGACATATGAAAAATTCTTATTAAATTGTGACTGATTAAATTCCCATACGCTAATGTTTTAAATGGACCATATGATTTCAACTACAAAAACATCTCTTTGATCAGATTAGCAAGGACATGGCTCAAAGGAAACCACTTTACTCATTTTCTGGTCTCTTCCTTGTTGATCTTGGTCAGTTTTACATAGATAAAATACTAGAAGCAGACTAAGGATTTTTTCAAGACTAAGCTTGAGCTTTCACAGACTTTTATTTTTACCGAGTTTATTCATAGTCATTCATTTGAATAAGTCATGAGATTGGGAGAATTTACAGGAATGCATAGATCATTATTTAATCCCTTGTGATAGTATCAGTATATATCAAAGACTTCACTCTCAGAGAAGTCTTAATAAGCATTCTGCAAGTATACAGCACAGAGACCAAAGAAAATGCAAAGGTTGTCTTGCAATTTATTGCATCAATGCACAAGAATCACTTAAATACTAGAGACCAAGCCTTTTCTTTTTCTTAAATAAGAACTCTTTCTCCTGCCCACTTTTGCCTAACCCATTATCGTTTGATAGGGTTACTGATAAATATCCTGAAATAATTTCAAGTATAAATACTTAAATATAAAAAAATATTTAAAATATTTTTTTAAATCCTTTTAAAGGTAACTCTCCCTGCATCCTTGCACTATACAAGATTAAGTCTTGAATACAAGTTGTTTAATTTTTAAACAACACATTCTTTTAATTGTGTGAAGTGATAATATCCCTGTACCAGAAAGCACCAGAACTAATGGCCACAGCGGAGATGCCGCCAGAGCACTCAGCTCCTCTGTCCTATAATCTTTGGTCTCAATTACAAGTCTCAGAATTGCAGAGGGATAATTAGCACATGTCCAACAAGGTAGGACATTTCCTAATTATTAAATAATAATGCAATAACCTGCTGATTTGGAAACTATATAATAATCAAAAGAGTAGTCATAGAAAGACTGAGAAAAAAGATGAAAGTTAGACTGAATAATTTTAAGAACATACACACACACATCTGAGAAACGGCCTAGGACCTTACAGAAAAACAATCTAATATTTACTAATGGCAAAAGGTGTGCTTGTAAGGTAACGCTAATTTCAATATAATTGATACATTTTATAGACCAAGTTGTGTTGCAATTGAGAATTAGAATGTTAATTTGGGTTCATCTTTTTTGTTGGTTTTTTGTTGTTGTTGTTGTTGTCGTTGTTTCTGAAAGGGAAAAAAAAACAGTCAAAAGAAGAACATAACTGGTCAATTACTCATGTAGGGTAGCCAAAGCACAGCCTCTCTTTTCCGCTGTTGCTCACGTTGTTGTTAATGATGACCATGATGATTTAAATCTCTGCTTCGGGGATTCTGTTTGTTTTTTAGTTTTTAAATCACAAGAGTATGGAAAGTTCTTAATCTAAATCTTAGCTATTTTCATTTTCCTTTAGTGATACTTTTGCAAACCAGGCATTTTTTTAAAAGTATGATGGGCATAATAAATTGTTGTATACTTTCTTTTTCTTCAGTGATATACATTAACCAAAGACAAACTGTGGAAGAAAGGATTTATTTCAGCTTAGACTTTTGAGACACAGTCCATCACTAAGGGACACCAAAGCAGAAGCTTACAACGAAACCATCGGAAGAATGGTATGTATAGGCGCCCTGCGGTGTTCCTGCGCACTCACCTATCTCACTCAGTTCTGGTCCACAGACCAGGAGTGACACCACCTAAACTGGGTTGGTCCCTCATCTACCAAGTAAAGTCAATAAAATGCCTCCAGAGATGTGCACAGGCCAATCTGAGGGAGACAATTAGATAATTTCTAAACTGAGATTCTGTCTTATTAGGGGTGTCATGTAACAACAAAACATAGCCATCCATTGCTGACATCAGAGCTCTAGTTCCAAACCTCATATTGATTAGTGTTAAAGCAACTTGTCTTAAGAACTCTTGATTGAATAGTATACTTTGAATTGTTTAATGATATTTTCCCCAGGGCAATGTAAATTTCTTGGGGGATAAGGCCATGTTGCCAGTTGTTTCCCTTAGACCCAACATAGGGAATTTTCATTATTGGATATTTACCTTTAAATTCCATGATTAAACGTTATGTTCCCTCAGAGTTTTAAAAGAGCTATGCAGGAAGACTAACACACTATACAGAGCACCGAAGATGGGCTAACACATTATATAGAGCAGTGCAGATGGGCTAACATGCTATATAGAGCACTGCAGAAGGGCTAACACAGTATATAGAGCACTGCAGAAGGGCTAACACAGTATATAGTGAACATTACCTTGCACTGCTTTCTGAGCAAGAGACAAAGAACACAGATCCAAATTATAATACTTAAAAAATCCAGAGATTAATAAATTTCACTTTATGACTATGAGCATCACCGTTTCAGGTAAATCATCCTTCCCACGAAAGTCCTATTATTATCTGTGCATTCTTGACATAGATATGGTGATATGATCCGTTATTTCTACCTGTGCTGTCAATTTTCCATAAATATAAATGAAAAAAAGAATAAACCAACTAAGACCCTACTGATGACCTGATAATTAAAAATTGTAAGAACTGATTAGGGACATGGAAAGATCAACCCCTCCGTCTAACTCTGTCTCTCTCTCCTTTTTTCTATCTCTCCACATCAATGCTATTTATTAAATAAGTTTATGAATGCAGGATAAATGTTAGTGCTATTTGTTGCTCGCATCTGCCCACATAATTTCTTTGGGAACTTCTAGAGGAGCACTGTCCTTATGTCTCATAGTGAAAAGTCATGCATTAGGAATTTGAAACACTGGCCTTTGTATTTCTTATAATACTTGATTGTATGTCCAAACTAAGAAGTTTAAAGTTGATGTAGCCAATATATAAAAAGAGACATATTTTTGGAAACCGCATATAATCTTTTGACATCCATAATATGAATGATTAAAAATGTAGAAGAAATGGATTTGTTTTTAGATAAGTACCATTTACCAAAGTTAAATCAAGACCAGGTGAACAATCTAAATAGACCTGTTAGTAGCAAAGAAATAGAAGGTGTTATCGAAAACCTCCCTACCAAAAAAAGCCCAGAACCAGATGGTTTCAATGCAGAATTCTACCAGAACTTCCAAGAAAAGATAATACCTATACTCCTTAACGTATTTCACAATATAGAAACAGAAGAGTCATTGCCAAATTCTTTTTATGAAGCTACACTTACCCTGATACTCAAGCCACATAAAGACACAACCAAGAAAGAGAATTACAGGCCAATCTCATGAACATCAATGCAAAAATTCTCAACAAAATACTGGCAAACCGAATCCAAGAATACATTAGAAAAATTATCCATTATGATCAAGTAGGCTTCATCCCAGAGATGCGGGGCTGGTCCAACATATGCAAATCTATCAATGTAATCCATCTTATAAATAAACTGAAAGAAAAAAACATATGATCATTTCATTGGATGCTGAAAAAGCATTTGACAAAATTCAACATCCCTTTATGATAGAGGTGTTGGAAAGATTGGGGATACAAGGTTCATACCTAAATATAATAAAGGCAATATACAGCAAGCCGACAGCTAACATCAAATTGAATGGAGAGAAACTCAAAGTCATTCCACTAAAATCAGGAACACGACAAGGCTGTCCACACTCTACATACCTCTTCAATATAGTGCTTGAAGTTCTAACAATAGCAATAAAACAACATAAGGGGATCAAGGGGATTCGAATTGGAAAGGATGAAGTTAAACTTTCGTTATTTGCAGACGATATGATAGTGTACATAAGCGACCCCAAAAACTTGACCAAAGAACTCCTACAGCTGATAAACATCTTTAGTAATGTGGCAGGGTACAAGATCAACTCCAAAAAATCAGTTGCCCTCCTATACACAAAGGATAAAGAAGCAGAGAGGGAAATCAGAGAAACCTCACCTTTCATGATAGCCACACATAGCATAAAATATCTTGGGATAACTCTAACCAAGGAAGTGAAAAACCTATTTGACAAGAACTTTAAGTCTTTGAAGAAAGAAATTGAGGAGGATGCCAGAAAATGGAAACATATCCCGCGCTCTTGGATTGGGAGGATCAACATAGTAAAAATGACAATTGTACTAAAAGCCATTTATAAATTCAATGCAATCCCCATCAAAATCCCATCAAGCTTCTTCACAGACCTTGAGATAACAATAATCAACTTTATACGGAAAAACAAAAAACCCAGGATAGCCAAAATAATCTTATACAATAAAGGAACTTCTGGAGGCATTACCATCCCTGACTTCAAACTCTATTACAGAGCTACAGTATTGAAAACAGCTTGGTGTTGGCATAAGAACAGAAAAGTTGACCTATGGAATTGAATAGAAGACCCGGATATTAACCCACAAACCAATAAACACCTAATGTTTGACAAGGGAGCTAAAGGTATACAATGGAAGAAGGAAAGCATCTTTAACAAATGGTGCTGGCATAACTGGATGTCAACCTGTAGAAGAGTGAAAGTAGATCCATATCTATTACCATGCACAAAACTCAAGTCCAAATGAATTAAAGACCTCAATAGTAATCTGACCACTTTGAACCTGATAGAAGAGAAAGTGGGAAGCAGTCTACAAGGCATTGGTACAGGAGACCACTTCCTAGGTAGAACCCCAGTAGCACAGAAATAAGAGAATCAATGAATAAATGGGACCTACTGAAACTGAGAAGCTTCTGCAAAGCAAAGGACACTGTCAGTAAGACAAAAAGGCAACCCTCTGACTGGGAGAAGATCTTCACAAACCCCTCATCAGACAAAGGTCTGCTCTCCAAAATATACAAAGAACTCAAGAAACTAGACACTAAAACTCTAATTAACCCAATTAAAAAATGGGATACTGAACTGAACAGAGAATTCACAACAGAAGAACTTCGAATAGCCAAAAGACACTTAAGGTCATGCTCAACTTCCTTAGCCATCAGGGAAATGCAAATCAAAACAACTTTGAGATACCATCTTACACCTGTCAGAATAGCTAACCTCAAAAACACCAATGATAGCCTATGCTGGAGAGGATGTGGAATGAGGGGAACACTCATGCATTGTTGTTGGGAATGAAAACTTGTGCAGCCACTGTGGAAATAAATCAGTGTGGCGGTTTCTCAGGAAACTGGGAGTCAGCCTCCCTCAGGACCCAGCGATTCCACTCTTGAGAATATACCCAAGAGATGCCCTATCATACTACAAAAGCATTTGTTCAGCTATGTTCATAGCAGCACTTTTTGTAATAGCCAGAACCTGGAAACAACCTAGGTGCCCCTCAATAGAAGAATGGTTAAAAAAGGTGTGGAACATATACACATTAGAGTTTTACTCAGCAGTAAAAAACAATGACATCTTGAATTTTGCATGCAAAATGGATGGAAATAGAAAACGCTTTACTGAGTAAGGTAACAGAGACCCAAAAAGAGGAATATGGTATGTACTCACTCATAAGTGGATTCTAGCCATAATTAAAGGTCTTTGAGCCTATAATTTGTGATCCTAGAGAAGTTAAAAAAGAAGGTGAACCTGAATAAAATCATATAGTTATCCTCCTGGATATTGGAAGTAGACAAGATTGTCAGGCAAACTTGGGTGCACGGAGGGTGGAGGGGCGGAAGTAAGGGGAGATGGTTAGAGAGAAGGAAGAAGAGGAGGATTGGGAATGGCTTGGGGGAATGGAATTGGGGGGAGGAAGGAAGGATGGATATGGGAGCAGGATAGTATATTTATCAACTAAGGAAGCCTTTTTGGGGTTTGCAAGAGACTGGATTCTAGAGGGGTTCCCAGGTCCAAGCAGAGGTCCCCAGATTGTTCCTTGGACAGCAGAGGAGAGGGTTCCTGAACTGACCCTGTCCCATACCCAGACTGATGAATATTTTGCATATCACCATAGAACCTTCATCTGGAGATGGATGGAGATAGAGACGGAGACCCACATTGGAACACTGGACTTAACTCCCTAGGTCCAAATGAGAAGCAGAAGGAGGGAGAATGTGAGCAAGGAAGTTAGGACAGCGAGGGGTGTATTCACCCACTGATACAAGGGGCCTGATCGAATGAGAGCTCACCAAGGCCAGCTGAACTGGGACTGAACGAGCATGTGATCAAACCGGATTCCCTGAATGTGGCTGACATGGGGACTGACTGAGAAGCCATTGACAATGGCACTGGGTCTTGTTTCGTCTGCATGTACTGGCTTTCTGGGATCCTAGTCTCTTTGGATGCTCACCTTCCTAGACCTGGAGGGAGCGGGGGAGGAACTGAACTTCCCACAGGGCAGGAAACCTTGACTGCTCTTAGGACTGGAGAGGGAGGAGGAGAGGGAGGAGGGGGAGTGGGAAGGTATTGGGAGGAGGGGAGGAAGTGGAAATTTTTATAAATAAATAAATAGATTTTTAAAAAAATCTAAAGAACCCTGCCTGGATGAGAATAGGGCAGGTAACACTGGCTTTCACTACTCACAACACCGCCTATTCTGTGACAATGGCTGACAGAGAAGGCAGCTTTGAACAACATACTTTAAGCATCAGTGTTCTGGTTTGATTTCTGTTGCTGTGATGAAACTCCATAACCAAAATAAACTTCAGGAGGAAAGGATTTTTGTGGCTTACAGATTGTAGTCTATTATCATGGGAAGCCAGCAGACAAAATCAAAGCAGGAACTTGGAGGCAGAAACCAAAGTGGAGGCCACAGAACACTGCTTACTGACTTGTTCCTTATAACTCGCTTTCTCAAGCATTGCAGGGCTATGTGTCAAGGAATTGTCCTTCCCATACTGTACTGAGACAAAACACATAATTTAGAAATGAAAAAAATCACCCACAGACATCTTCATAGGCCAATTTGTAGAAGATGACTTATCAGGTGAGATTTTCTCTTCTCAGGTAACTCCAGTGTGAGTCAAGTTGACAAATGTAACTTTTTAATGTAACCTTTTCCATTTCTCCAATTATTTTAGGTCATCTGTAATATCAGAGGCGATTGACCTTTGATGAGCACATTATCTTTGTTTTACTCTACTGATATGCACAGGGTGTATGCACAAAGTACAAAGACAATATTGAAGTAGTTGGTATGCTTAGACCTTTCTTACTTCACAAAGATTATTAGACCTTTGAATTTCAAAGTTTAATGTGTGAAGCCTCTAATTTTGAGACACACGATCAGAAAGTATTTATAAACAAGAATTTTAGGGATGATGCAGATAGGCTATATGTGAGAATACCACATGTATGGCCGGCATTCACGCTTCTACATGACCTATTAGTAATTTCAAGATTTAAGGCCCTTCTTAAACACTGGACACACATAATAATAACTAAGTGGGCATCTTAGTTCAGTACAGCAACTAGAGGTTAGGGATGAAAGGAGGGGGAGCACAGCACAACTATTCACATTTACAAATTTTGAACTTCAGAGTAAAAATGACCTCTATTGTAACTCAAGACTTTTATCCAGTTTCCCAGTGGATCCTACAATGCTGTGTGAATGGCAATAATCCATAGAAGTCAGGGTATAAACAAGCTTTCCTTGAAGATGCACATGACATCTTTGCTTTAGTTAATTCATGTGTATACTTTTCATCGCAATTAATATCAAGCATTTTAAATCTTCTCATGGTGTATCAATTATATAATCATGAAAGCAGAAATAGAATCTTTTGCATTTAGGTATTTGCATAATCACTGGCATTAGTGTCTAGCACTAATCTGTAAACTCAGTATTCTATAGCTTGGAAGCAAAGGCCTTGCTTAAAGCTTTTATCCCGTACTTATCTATCATCCTCAACTTTTTTAATTTGATTGCCTGACCATACTTCAAATGTCATTGGTACAACATCATATTTAGTCAAGTTTTGAGCTTATTCTACACAAATTTGAGTGGGATTCTTTAATGCTGCATATTTGGGATCATTTTTCTAAGTAATCTGTCCTATGCAAGTCTAAGAGTAAGATGCCTTTCTAGTTTTTTGCATTATTTTTACTACGGGGTAATGATTTTTCTTCTAGGACATCTTACATAGTTAGTACTTAGGTAAAAATGCTTGCAAAATTATTTATTTGTTTTGTTAAATACTAGAAAAGATTGATGAAAACAATAATCATTTCTTGCTTAATTTCTCTAAACCAAAACAGAAAGGAGAACCAGGCCAAATTTTCTTTTGTTGTTGTTCTGGTGAATGCCAGAGAGGAAGGCACAATCACTCACGCAGGGATTAACAATGAGAAGAATCTTTTCCATATTTGTACTATGACTGTTTTTTGGGGGAGGCAATACCTCTCCATGCACAGAAGTGCAAAATGAGTAGAACAAGCTCAATTGATCCCTGGAAGGCTGAGTGATATTCATTTTAAGAAGCACCAACTTCTGTATCATGTTAAGTATTCACAGTCAGCAGCGCAATCCCTCTGTTTAATGTGTTTTGTTTTGGTGCCCAGCCAAACCAGGAAGATGAAAACCCCTTTGGGATCTGATAAAGAATATAATTTGCTCTGCAATATTAGTGGTAAACATGGTGATAAATTAAAGTTGTAATAAATATGCATGGAAGGACCCAGAATCTCTGTCTATTCCCAATGTTCCTCTAAATGTTTAGGTGACCACCTTTTAAAATTCTGTTTTAAAATGTGAAGGAAAATGCCATGGGCAACACAATGATGTTGAGTTTGCTCTTCATTTCTTTGTTAACTCTTTTTAGTTAACAATACTCATCCTATATATCTCAGTTTATAAATGTGTTGTAAAAGCACCTAGGTTATCTAGAATGAATCTAGCAGCTGATTTTACTATTTTTATTCCATGTGAAGTAGAAAATCTTCAGTCATTCTAATTCTGTTGTTTCTAATGCAGAGGACAAGATCTGAAAAAATCAGTAGCGATCAGATCCTGCATGAATTCATGAGCCATGAGAAAGTAAAGAGTAGGGAAAAGGTAACATCCAATCCACTGATTAGTTTAAGGGGAAAAATTTTTGTGTCTACTTCTTAAACAATGCTTCTGTCATTTTACTTACACCAGAAGACTGAAGAGCAAAAGAGGAAGGCAGGGCCACCACGCAGAATACCACTGTAGTAATCCAGTGTAAGAACATGGAATGTAGATGGGAGTTCTGGAATCAAGGGCCATCTTAGAGGTGTAACTTTCATTTTTATCCATTTTCATTATACAGAAATTAAATAACATGAAGACCAAAGAAAATTAATCAATTTTTGTATTAAAACTATAGTTTATATATACATATATTTGTAAATATATATGTATATGTATATATACATGTGTCTACAAATCACATGTAGTTAAATACATACATGCAATTGTGACTTAGTATCCATAGGGTTTAGTTCTGTATAGTGAAATATTGTGGATCAATGTATTTAAAAATAAATTACATATGTAATGAAATTGTCCATATTCTTGTCATTATCTGTTGAGAAACACAAGCTAAACATGTTTGTGTTGCATTATGGACCACAACTAATCAATAGATGATTTAAAGAATAGAAGAGAGTATTGTGTCATTTATTTGAAAATATGAGGTTATTTTATGTTAAGTAATTGAGCTGCTAAAATCTAGATATCTGAGGAGGGTCATGAAACAACCGCTGACAAATACTGAGGGCTTATTGTTCATAGATCAGAATCTTTACCCGTGGTACCCACCAGTCTTCCTCTACACTTAGTTCTTTATGTCAAAGATATATCTTCATGATATACTGCTCACAAATACAGAGATATAACAACTAACAATAACTAAACTCCTGCTTAATATTAATGAAAATCAAAACAAAAATGTAAAACGATTGAATCAAGTATAGTTGTCAATTTAACCTTTCCATGAAAACAATAGATTTAGTTTTTACTCAAATCTTTGCTATAACTTTAGCAATGTTTTCAGAGTTTTGAAGACATCAACCTGGTCCTGTGTCCTGGCCTGGGAAACACTCTGAGGTGCATAGTAAATATCAGTCTTTAGGTGAAGTTTCCATGACTTTAAGGACAGCATTTACCAGAACATAAGCTAATATTTAATTGTCCTTCCTACTTTTCTTGGTATGCAAATACATATTTTACACTGTTGCTGAGCATTTATATTTACCACTTATCCACACTGTATTATAAAGCCAATATTTACTAAGCATTTTATAAGGTATTGCTCATTGTGGAATGAGAGAAGTGAAAGACGGCTTCTCATCCACCCAGAAGATTGTAATCAAGACAAATATATTTTACAATGTTATGAAATAATCATGCTCATATTTTGAGCATGATTTTGAGCAAAATCATGCTCATATTTTGAGCAAAAAAATCATGTTTTGACCAAGGTTATCTTTTTAATATAGCACACTCTTGTTGGTTTTGTTTTATTTTCTTTGGTCAGAGCCCTCAGTGAGCATCACAGAGGTCAAGGAAGCTGCAAACTCACTGAGCAAAGAAAAAGTGCTCCACGTAGGCCTAGAGGGAAACTGGCAGTGGGGAAACCTGTGGATCTTAAACTAAAAGGAGGACATTTCTAAAAAGAAGTGACCCTCGTGATCTAGGGCTGAGTGTAGAATGAACAGCTAGATAGTTAGAGCTTAAACCAAAGGTATCTGCTACACGTTAGAACACATTTCACTTTCTCAGAGGATAAGTAGACTGTCAACCTGAAGGTGGAAGTGAATATAGGATAGATGGAAAGAAGGGCAGTGGGAGATTAAAGTTATATAATTCTAAAAAAAAAGTTAAAAAAAGAGTCTAACTAACTATATTATGAGTGATAATCAGTACAACATTCTGTTTGTTATTTTATTGTGAGTTAATGTGATTAAGTTGTAAAATGTTTTGTGTAATGAGCTACTGGACAGCAGTGCATGCTTTCATTTAGGTCCATGGGCATAAATATTGGTCTTTCAAGGAATTTCAGCTTGTAGAATACTACTATATTTAACATTTACCTCACATGAATTAGTAAGTGAAAGAGATGAGAACTTATATTTTGTTGGAGATTTCTTTATGAAGGGTTATGTTTTACACTAGACTGTCCAAATAACAGTGCTGTAAAACTTGATAGTAAACACCTGCCAGAAACCTTTCCTGAATAACCTATATGTCAAAGATAGGTTCATTGTTTTTAAGATATTTGAATTATATCCAAACTTAAACCCATTTCCTTAACTTTTTTTAAAAAGTGCAAGAATGCATGCCTGGCCCAGAAAATATTGGAACTGTAATTTTTACTGAGAGAAGACATTCTTCAATGGTTACTTTATATTATTGCCAATGATCTCTTGCTTTTACATTCCATGAAGAATTAGCTGAAACACAATTCTCATCTAATTTGCCAGGGGACATAATAAAGATGAAGTCGTCGTTGCCGTTGCTCATTAATAATACCTTGGGTTGAATTGTGGTTCTAAAAACGACATAATAAAGAAGGACATGACCAAGTTGGAATTGTTTGGTCTTCATTAATGAGAGCTTATTTGAAAGGGGATTTACAGATACAATTAAGTAAAGAATGAGATCATTTGGGTCTGGAGAGAAGACGAGAGAGAGGAAAACATGATCAGAAAATATTGTATGAAAAATATATTTTCAATAAGAGAAGACCACAAAATGACATGACCCTGGGTTGGTTTGGTTAATCCAAATCCAAAAAGTCCAACAGTACTTACAAAAGGGAAGGAAAACAAAGAGAAATCCATCTGAACACTGAGGTAGAGAGGAAAATTATTTAAATACAAAACAAGCAAAACATAATAGCTGGAGAGAAAATGACTTCCTTCAGTGAAGCTTTCAGAAGACTTAGCTCCTACCAAGATGTTTTATGTGGGTGTCTGACTTCAGACACATAAGAAAATATACTTCCTTTGTTCCAGTTCATTAAATCTTTGTTATTTGTTGTAGCAATCTTAAGAAAGTAGCACGAATGAATAAGGGCTTTTAATTTGTGACTGAATAAGCTGAAAATAGGTTATTGAGTTAACTTTAAATTGACAATTTTTGTATTTAGTTGCAGGAGATTAACAAATATTATGTATCCAGCAGTGTCTGAAACTAAATTATTGGTAGAAAAATACATTTTAATATCTAAATTCTGTGTACTATACCTCTATATTATTATTGGTCTCAGAGTAAAAAATTTCTTTCTGAAGTGAGATCCTTAGGAGAGCAATAATGAATATATAAAAATGAGCTACTAATATTTTAAGCAATGATTTCACTCACAGAGTCCTGGTCAACAGTTTTGGAGTAAACCATGATAAAGTCAGAGGAACTGTATCATAAAGAAAATAGTCCAGACTTCAATGCTGACCATATTTGAAAATTTCATTAAGACTTGAACTTTTAGAAAAATGGGCACTCAAATTTAGGAAAGTATTAGATAAAATTAAATGTTCAGTTACAAAAAATATAAATATTATATACAACGAATACTTTAAAAAATGTTTATTTTTTATTCTGTGTGATAGGGAGAAGTATGTTGTAAAATACTGTTTTTACTATATAAAGATGTGTTACATTGTTTATAATGATTACTTTAACTGTGGGAAGGTGTGCTACATTTCTTTCTGCAGCCTTTGTTAATGATGTAAAGATGTGTTGTATTTGTTTGGGCTGCATTTATTTAATTATATTAAGACATGTTGTATTTGTTTCACCTTGCCTTCCTAAGGCACATTATGATTTTATACAAAGCTGGAAAGCCAATATCTATGAAGGAGAAGGGCAATAGGAACTAGTGGGCAGAGATAATAAGTAGGAGGAAAAATCTTTGGCTTGGAGGGAGGGAGAGAGAGGCCTGAGACCAGAAGTCAGGTGGTTGTCGAACAGACAGACATGAGAAGTAGTGAAAGTAAGACAAACAGAAGGAAAGAAAGATAAAAATGCCTGAGGCAAAATGTAGATAAAGAGAAACATATTACAACAAGACCTAAGATAAGGCCAAGCATTCATAATTAGGAAGATGTCTCCACGTCATGATCTGGGAGAAAAAAAAATGGTATAGAAGTGTACATTCCATGACATTCATGTGGCAGTCAGTGGATAACTTATAAATGTAAGCTTATTCTTCCACTTTGTGAGTTCCATGGATCAAATTCAGATCATCATGTTTGGTGACAAATTGCTAAGCCATTATCCTGATCCAGGTTATTCATTTTAATTTTACAATTATCTCTGTCTTTCTGACTAAGTAATCGAAACAAGGAGCAGAAAAAAAAATTGGTCTAAACCATATCCTAGGAGGTGAATTTTGTGAAACAAGTCTGGGAAACATATTATAGATAGATGTGTTGCTTAAAAAAAAAAAAGATGAGTTCTAGAATATTCAGTCTTTATATGCTAAATGTATTAGGTTTGGAAATGATTGTAATATGTCTTAATAGTGAATCAGGACAGATTTATCTCTCAATTAGTATACCAAAAATACATTTCCATATATGCTTTGGTGTATGGATCACTTATAAAAATCATCCTCTACCAAGTGCTAAGATTAAAGGCATGTGCCTCCATAATCTGTCTGCCTCTGTCTTCCAAGTGTTGGGAGGGCCTGAAACAGATCCACACCAGGAACATTTGCAGAAGCAGGACTGGGCCAGTGACCTAGGCCAGAGCAGACCTGAGGTGGTGAGCTCCATGTGAGCAGGGTTGAGCCAGAGACCTAGGCCAGATCAGTCCTGAGACAGCGAACCCTGTGGGAACAGGAACAGACACAGACCAAGGACATTTGTGGAGGCAGGACTGAGCCAGTGACCTAGGCTAGAGCAGACCTGAGAAAGTGAGCTCCACAGAAGCACGTACAGGGGTGCAACCACTGAGGGAATGGGCCAGAGTCAAAAACCTATGCAGGTCCAGGAATGAGTCTGGAATCTATGAGGGTATAGGCAGGAACCAGAGACCTCTGTGGGTCCAGAAGTGAGTCTAAAACCTCTGAGGGAGTAGGCCTGAGCAAAGACCTATGTGGGTCTGGGTACACCTGAGTCTGGGAATTCTGAGCAAGTTATCCCTAAGCCAGAGACCTTTGTGGGACCAACCCCAAGCCAGGAACCTCTGAAAGAGCAGATACAGACCAGGGACATTTACAGAAACAGATCTGAACCAGCAACCTAGGCCAGAGTATGCCCGAGATAATGAACTCCATGGGAGCAGAGCAAACCCCAGGAGCACTGATGACCCTCAAGAACACAGAGTAACCAACAGGGTAAGTGGAACCATGGCACTGACTGCACCATGAGGAGCTACCATATGAGTTTTGCACTATCACCTGGAAGATTGATCAACAGAGTCACTGACAACCCCCAACTACATCAATTAGAGGAAAAGATGATTAGACAAGGTATGAACACAAGCAACACTACAAAGAAAAACATGACACCAATAAAAATCTAGTGACCCTACAATAACAAGACTTGAACAACCAAATATAGATGCAGCAGAAGAAAATGACCTAAAAATAATGTTAAGAGAATTTTTGAGGCCCTTAAAGAGGAAATGAGAAATTCCCTCAAAGAAATGGAGGAAAAGACAAACTAAAAAATGGAAAACACAAACAAATCCCTTACAGAAACTAAGGAAAAGCAATCAAACATATAAAAAAATCTATTCAAGACTTGAAAACTGACAAAGAGACAATAAAGTAAACACAAGCCAATAAAATTATAGAAACAGAAATCATGAGAAAATGACCAGGAACCACAAATGCAAGCATAAACAGCAGAATACAAGAGATGGAAGAGAGAATATCAAGCAATGAAGATAATATAGAGGAAACAGACTCATCAGTCAAATAAAACATTAACAAAAGCTTAACCCAAAATATCCAGAAAATATGGGTCAACATAAAAAGACCAAGCCTAAGAATAATAGATATAGAAGAAGGAGAAGAAGTTTGACCTAAAAGCACAGAAAATATATTTAACAAAATAATAGAAGAACACTTTCCCACTCTAAAAAAAAAAAAGGAAAAAGAAAAGATGTCTCTATCAAGAAACAAGAAGCTTACAGAACACCAAATAGACTGGATCAAAAAGAAGTCTCCTCACCACATACTAAACAAAACACTAAACATACAGAATAAAGAAAAAAATATTAGGAGCTGCGAAGGAAAAAGGCCATGTAACATATAAAGGCAGACCTTTCAAAATTACACCTGACTTCTCCATGGAGACAATGAAAGCCATAAGGAACTAGTCGAGTATTATACAGACATTAAGAGACCATGGATGTCAGACCAGGCTAATATACCCAACAAAATTTTCAATCACCATAGAAGGACAAAACAAGATATTTCATGACACAATCAGATTTAACCACTATCTAGCCACAACCCCAGCCCAATACAAAGTACCAGAAGAAAAACTACAACCCAAGGAAGTTGACTACATAAACAAAGACACAGACAATTGATTATATCACAGCAGCAAATCCCAAAGAAGGGGAAACACACAAATTAACATAACCACTAACAAAAATTAAATTAACAGGAGATAGCAATCACTGGTTATTATACACCTTAATATAAATGGACTCAGCTCAGCTATAAAAAGACACAGGCTAACAGATTAGATACAAAAACAGAATGGATCTTTCTGCTGCATACAAGAAACACACCTCAACTTCAAAGACAGACATCACCTCAGAGTAAAGGGTTGGGAAAATTTTTTCCAATTGAATGAACTTAAGAAACTAGCTGGTATAGCTATCCTAATATCTAACAAAATAGACTTCAAACTAAAATCAATCAAAAGAGACAAAGACATTTCATATTAGTCACAGGAAAAATTTATGAAGAAGAACTCTCAATACTATACGTCTATGCCCCAAATACAAGGGCATCATCATATGTAAAAGAAACCCTTCTAAAGCTTAAACCATACATTAAACCTCATACATTAATAGTGAGAAACTTAAACACTCCACTTTCACCACTGGACATGTCAGTCAGACAAAAAGTGAACAGAGAAATAAGTGAACTAACAGATGTTATGACTCAAGTGGACTTAAAAGGCCTCTGTAAATATTCCATCCAAATATAAAAGAATATACCTTCTTCTCAAACCTCATGGAACCTTCTCACAAATTGGCCACATACTCAGTAACAAAACAAACTTCAACAAATAAAAAAATTTGGTACAACCCCATGTATCATATCAGATCATCACGGTTTAAAAGTAGAATTCAACAGAAACAGCAATCCCAGAAAGCCTACAAACACGTGGACATTAAACAATGCTCACCTGAATCATTAATGGGCCAAAATAGAAATAAAGGGAGAAATTAAAGACTTCCTAAAATTCAATGAAAATGACCATACAACATACCCAAATTTATGGAACACAATGAAAGCAGTGTTAAAAGGAAAGTTCGTAACATTAAATGGCTATATAAAGAAGTTAGAAAAATTCCATACTAGTGAATCTAGAACAAAAAGAAGCAAACTTACCCAAGAGAACCAGATGGCAGTAAATAATCAGGTTGAGAGCTGATGTCAACAAAATAAAGCAAAGAAAACAACACAAAGAATCAATAAGACAAAAAGTTGGCTCTTTGAGAAAATCAAGAAAACAGACAAACCTTTATCCAAACTAACTAAAAGGAAGAGAGAAAATATCCAAATTATCAAAATCAGAAATGAAAGGTGCTACATAACAACAGACATGGTGAAAATTAAGAGAATCATCAGATCATATTTCAAAAACTTATACTCTACAAAATTGGAAAACTTAAAGAAAATGGATAACTTTCTGGATAAATATCACTTACAAAAATTAATCCAAGAAAAGATAAGCAAATTAAATAGACCTATAACTGCTAAAGAAATAGAAACAATCATCAAAATTCTCCCAAACAAAAAGAAGTCCAGAACCAGATGGTTTCAACTCAGAATTCTACAATATTTTCAAAGAACTAATACCAATGATCCTCAAATTTTTCCACATAATAGAACCAGAAGAAACATTGCCAAATTCTTTTTATGAGGCTATAATTACCCTGATACCCAAACCACATAAAGACATTACTAAAAAAAAGAATTAGAGACCAATCTTACTTATAAACATTGATGCAAAAATAATCAATAAAATACTGGAAAATCGAATCCAAGAACACACCAGAACAGATATAGGAGGGTATTCTGTCTATGTGTTACTTTCATTGGTTAATAAAGAAACTGACTTGGCTTTTTGATAATGCAGAAATTAGATAGGTGGAGTAGACTGAACAGAATGCTGGGAAGAAGGCAAGTGAGGCAGACACCATGAAGCTCCTGTCCGAGATGGACATAGGCTAGAATCTTCCTGGTAAGCCACACCCCCATGGAAATACACAGATTACTAGATATGGGCTAAAGTAAGATGTGAGAGTTAGTCAAGAAGAGGCTAGATATAATGGGCCAGGCAGTGTTAAAATGAATATAGTTTTCATGTAATTATTTCGGGCGTAAGCTAGCTGGGATCTGGGCAGGAACGCAGCCCGCCATTCCTATCACTACACAGAACTACCATCCATCATAATCATCAGCTTCATCCTAGAGATGCAAGGATGTTTAAACATATGAAAATCTGTCAAAGTAATGTACCATATAAACAAAATGAAAAATAAAAACTACATGGTCTTCTCATTAGATGCTAAAAAAAAATTTCAACAAAATACAACTTCCATTCATAAATGTCTTGGAGAGAGCAGGGATACAATGAACATACCTAAACATAATAAAGGCAATATACAGCAAGTCAACAGTCAACATCAAACTAGATGGAGAGAAACTCCCAGTGATCCCCCTGAAATCAGGAATAAGACAAGGTTGTCCACTCTCTCCATATCTATTCAATACAGTTCTTGAGGACCTAGATAAAGCAATAAGACAACAAAAGATCAAGGAGATAGAAATCAGAAAAGAAGAAATCAAACTCTCACAATTTGCTGATGAAATGATAGTTTACAAAAGGAACTCTAAAAATTCTGCCAAGGAACGTATACAATTCATAAACACTACAATAATGTATCAGAATACAAGTTTAATTTAAAAAAATCAGTAGCCCTCCTTTACACAGATGATAAATGGGCTGAGAAAGAAATCAGGTAAACATCACCCTTCACAATAACCACAAATAGCACAGAATGTCTCAGAGCAATTCTAACCACACAAGTGGAAGACTTGAATGACAGGAACATTAAATATTTGAAGAAACAAATTAAAAAGTCACCTGAATGTGAAATTCTTGGATAGGCAGAATTAACATAATAAAAATGGCAATCTTACCAAAAACAATCTACAGATTTAATGCAATGCCCATCAAAATCTCTGCAAAGTTCTTCATAGAGCTCAAAATAACAGTACTCAAATTCATATGAAAAAACAAAAAACCTAGGATAGCAAGCACAATCCTGTACAATAAGATAACTTCGGGTGACACCAAAATCCCCGGTGTCAAACTCTACTACAGAGCTATAGCGCTGAACACAGCCTGGTATTGGCATAAAATAGACAGGAGGACCAATGGAATCAAATCGAAGACCTGCATATTAATCAACACATATGCAAATACCTGATTTTTGACAAATTAGCAAAAAATATCAAATGGAAAAAGGAAAGCATATTTAACAAACGGTGTTGGCACAACTGGATATCAACATGTAGAAGAATGAAAATAGATCCATAACTACCACCATGCATAAAACTCAAGTAAGAAATGATCAAAGACCTTAACATAAAGCCATTCACACTGAACCTCATAAAACAGAAAGTGGAAAGTACACTTGAATAGATTGACACAGGAGACCAATTTCTAAATATAACCCCAGTAGCACAGACACTGAGAGACACATTGAATAAATGGGACCTTCTGAAACTCAGAAGTTTCTGGAAAGCTAAGGACACAGTCAACAAGACAAAATGGCAGCCTACCCCACATCAGATAGCAGTTTCATCTCCAAAATATACAAAGAACTCAAGAAATTGGTCATCAAAAGAACAAATAACTCAATAAAAATGGAGTATAGACCTAAACAAGGAACTCTCAACAGAGGAATCTAAAATGGCTGAAAAACACCTAAGGAAATGCTCAAGATTCTTAGTCATCAGAAAAATATAAATCAAAACAACTCTGAGATTCCATCTTACACAAAAGCACTGATGAGAACTTATGCTGGAGAGGTTGTGGGGTAAAGGGAACACTCCTGCATTGCTGGTGAAAATGCAAGCCAGTACAGCCCTTTTGGATATCTGTATGGCAATTTCTCAGAAAATTAGGAAACAACCTCCCTCAAGACCCAGCAATACTGCTTTTGGGTATATATCCAAAGGATGCTCAATCATACCACAAGGACATATGCTCAAGTACTTTCATAGCACCATTGTTTGTCCTAACCAGAACCTGGAAACAACCTAAATGCCCCACTATCAAAGAATGGATAAGGAAAATGTGGTACATTTACACAATGGAGTACTACAAAGTAGAGAAAAAATAATGACATTTTGAAATTTGCAGGCAAATGGATGGATCTAGAATACATCATATTGAGTTAGGTAACACAGACCCAGAAAGACAATTATTAAATCTACTCACTCATAAGTGGTTTTGAAATATAAAGCAAAGAAAGTCAACCTACAAATCAAAATCCTATAGAACCTAGACAACAGTGAGGATCCTAAGAGAGACATATATGGATTTAATGCACATGAAAAGTAGTAAAAGACAAGATTTCCTGAGTAAATTGGGATCATGGACCATGGGAGAGGGTTCAAGGGGAGGGGAGCATAAAAAAAACGTATATTTCAATAAAATCAACAAAAAGGAAAAATAAATAGTATATATAGATAGATAAAGCAAAAATATTGAAGTCTTAGAAGAAGTTGTGAAAAATCTAGATGACTGTTCATTTATTGTTGAACTTGTGGAGTAAGTACCAAGGTCCTAATTCTTGAAAACGAGAATTGAAAAGTTAGGTGTCATTAAAATTTAAGAGTTCCATTCTGTGAAACGCAACATCAAAAGAAAAAGAAACAAGTCATGGAAAAGGAGCCAATGTTTATTAAAGGTCAGGAGAAACTGATTAAAACTAGTAAGGTATAGTCTTGTGTTAAGTTTGCTGACAAAAAATGAAGTAGGTCATTTCTTAAAATATTACTTAAAAACAAAGATAGTTGACAAAATCTTAGCCAAGCAGAGTGCTAAGTCTACTGGTAAAAGGCTCATGGAAATTTCCAAATGAAGCATCTTTTTGGAGCATATTTGTTGTATTAAAATATTATTAATAGCATCCTCAATGTGTACACTTTTATGACATACAGCAAGACAGAATAGTAACTTCTTAATTTCAAAGTGTGTGTTCTCAAACAGTTTGAGAACAGCTTAGTTCCTGAAGAAACCTCCAGGTCTGCATTTTGTTAGTCTAAACAATGAAATATTGGACAGGCACATTGTAAATATTATTGACCTGGCCTATCCTTTGCTCCCCACATTCAGAAATTCTGCAGTACAAATGTGTTTAGTTTCTTGACTAAATTTGTCTTTGATCTATCATTAGTTCAGGATTTTACAAGGTACTATGGGCAAAATGAAAATGAAATTGCAGTTGACCTCTGATTTTGTGTCTCACAATCTTTGAAAGAAAATAGATATTTAAAAAAAATATCAAGACTATGTCTAATGCTAATCTGAAATCAGAATGGAAAAGAAGTTATAAGCCGTTAAGTGAATATAGATTTAGCAGCAAGGTGGGAAAAGTCATGGACAAAGTCCCTGAAGAAATGCTGTTAATGCTGAGCCTGAAAGGAAAGAAGCAGTTAATTAAATGAAATGGAATAAAGAGTATTCTATCAGGAGGCACAGTATATGCATAAAACATCTAATTGGAAAAGGAAAATGATTTTGAAAAAAATAAACTGAGTCACACATTTACCAAGCATGAAGGAAGTTACAGAGTTTAGGAGGAGAACACAGGACTTGTGCATACCTCTTGCATAGTTCATTTTAAACGAGGAACTTCAAAAACTGGTTTGAATTTTATTTTTCATGTGCATAGATTTTTATCATCCACATCAATGGCTGCATAACAAAGTATATGCATGTAATTATGTACTGGTATCCTCCACAGATTTTTCAAAATGTTGTGTGCCACCAATATTAATAAGGTGATATTAAAAATCAATTATAGGGCTGAAGAGATGGCTCTAAGTTTAAGAGCACTTGCTGTGTTAACAGAGTACCCCAGTTCAGTTCCCATCGTCTGTAGGGTGTGGTGGACAGCGGCCTGCAACCCTAGCTTTAGTGAATCTGATGCCTATTCTGGACTTTGCGGGTACCTGTGCTTCCACATGCACACATACAGACATATTTGAAAATAAAAACAGATCTTGAAATTAATTACAACATCACTCAATGGTTAAAAAAATGCTTAATCCAAATCAAGAGCATGTAATAAAAATCTTATCAACACAGGTGAACACTAGGCTATGTTCAGGGAATCCTGCAGAAGAGAAGAGGAAGGTATTGTAGGAGCCGAAAGGATCAAGGGCATCATAAGAATACCCACAGAATCAACTGACTTGGGTTCATAGAGACTCACAGAGACTGAACTGATAACCAGGGAGCCTGCATGAGACTGAACTAAGCCCTCTGCATATATGTGATAATTGTGTAGCTTTGTCTTCATACGGGATTCCTAAAAGTGGGAGCAGGGGCTGACTCTGACTCTTCTACTGACTTTTGAGACCCTATTTCTCATAATGGGTTGCCTTACCAAGCCTTAGAACAAGGTGAGGTGTTTAGTCTTACTACAATTTGATACGTCATCTTTTGTTTATGTAAATGGGAGGCCTTCCATTTCTGAATAAAACAGAGGAGGAGGAGTAGACACAAGGAGAGATTACCCACAGCAGTGGGAGGGAGGGACTAGGGGATGAGGAGGGAGGAAAAACTGTGGTTGGGCGGTAAGACAAACCAACAACCAAACCCTGGTCAAGAATTACAACTTTGGTAATGAAGCAGGCCAATGGCTGTTTCTTTAATCACACGTGCTAACTGGGTGTGGGCGTTGTTCAGCTCATCAACATAGTGAGTCAACAAAAGACAGGATTGTTTTGGTTCAGTGGACATTTTAGGAGGAAGAGACCTTAGGGCTTAATCTTACCCACCATTTCTATTTTCATTACTGTTTCAAGAGGAAAATGCACCAAATACTAAGTACAGTCCATTCTACACACTCTATCTCTGATAGGCACTGCATTGCTCAAAACACACGGCAGCTTCTTTTACGACCTTCTTGCAACATGGATAGGTTTCTATTGTCTTGATTTAAGGGACAATACCCAAATAATATGAACTGTGACTGTTCATTCAACTTTATAAATATATTTTAATTTTAAAACTGCTAGCTTTGTGGGCAACATTTATTTCTAGATATTTTATTTATCCAGACAGATGTACACATCACTTCTCTTTCTTTCTTTCTTTCTCCAATCCCTTTCTGTTCTCCCCTCTCTCCTTTTGTCTTGACACATTTACCTTCTTTCCTCTCTCCCCATTTCATATTCTAATCTTCCCTCTCTCTCCCCTCTTCCATTCCTCCCTTCTCTCTCCACATAACCCCCCACCCTTCTCATGTTCCTTGACACCTCTCTATCACTGCCTCCCAACTCCATATCCTTTCACTGTCTCAACTCACTCTTTAACCCTTCTCTTCTTCATATCCCTTAATTTGATTAAGCTCAGGGTTTCTGAACAGCCTATGCATGTATTCTCCCATTAACAATACCGATAGCTTCTTGGCTACAATTCTTTATCTCAAAAATACTGATATGAAATAATTCAGTTTATATTCAAGTCTACATAATTTTCTAGAGAAAACCCATACATGTATTTTAATATAAATATATTATTACAGTAACATAAATTCTGTGGCTGACTCTTACTTCCTGCTCTTGGGCCTGTAACTAAAGTTACTGATTAAATACATTTTAGAATTATTAGGAAAAACAGTGATTCATGAATGCAATTGAAGGGACATAACTTTATTTTAATGCCAACTGATGACTATATAATTCCTTTGTTCTGGTTTATAGCCAGTGTGATTTACTTGTGGGAATATAATGCATTTATAATCCAGGAAAAAAGAAAGACGTACAGAAAATAGTTTTCACTGCAAACTCATTTAGACAAATAAACAATAATTGATAGTGTTTATTTCATATTAAGATGTATACACATGTATATAATGTGAAAATTTTTCTTAATATTACTGAAATCAAAACTCTTTGTACAAAAATTCTGCAAAATATGGTTAAGTTTACCAAGGGGTGGAAATACAGAGAGACACAACTAAAATTAAAAGTCATTTGGGGAGTAATATGAATACCTAAATATAATAGAAACTCCTAAAATTTCATAAGTATGAAGGCCATCTAACTTAACTAAAAAAATATAATGGGTGATACAGAGCCCCTGTTGGACATCTCTTTTCAGCAAATGAAGTTTTCAATACTGGAACTGTGTTATTTCTAATTGAGTTGTTAGCCAAAGAGCCCCCATGGGACTGGCCAAGCAGTCCCGACTGTTGCCAACTACAACCCCTTTGATCTGCAAAGGTATACTGCCTGCAAGACATGCTAGGGCAATGGGCAATGGTGACACAAAGCTCTTGGGAATAACTAACCAATATCTGATTCAACGTCCACTTCACAAGGTACTCAGGGATCTGCAGTAATCTTTAATAATCTATTACATTGGTGCCTCAAGACTCGGGAGGCTCTCCTGACCCAAACGCCTCTCCCAGGGACCCTGAACCAGGGATTTTTGTTTGTTTGTCTGTTTGTTTTGTTTTGTTTTTCCCACAACCACGTGTTCCATATGCCTGAGCGAGATCACTACAGCATGATTTCTACTCATACCACCGGCTTCGATTGCTGAGTTTCCCCATTCTGCTATGGTTGCTTCTCTTAGTTAAAATTGTGTTTAGTCTTCCCCCATTAGCACTGCACACTCTGTGCGGTGCATTCACCTGGGGGCCCAGTGTCCCTCAGATTCTTCTTTTTCTTTCTTTTTTTTCCATTTCTTTTCCTTTCCTTTCTTTTCTTTTCTTCTTCTTTTTTTTTTTCTCACCATAAAAGGCTGCTCGGAGCAGCCTCTGGTCTCTCTGATTTCTGAGTTACCCTGACCGGATCCATCCAGGCCATAGCACCCCACCCAGGGTCAGAAGATGCCCTGCCACAGGTCTTTGTGGTGTTTGAATAGATTTGCACCCCACCTATTGGGAGAGATGTCTCCATTATAGGCTTTGCGATGTTTCGCAGGTTCTTTACAATTTTAGCTGTAACAAGACATCCATGTCTGTCCCCCCTGAGAAGGAAACCTTTTAGAGGCCAGAAAACTCCAGGTCTTAATGCCTACTTCTTCAGCTCTTACCCCCACTTTGATGGTGTCCCGCAAGCTTCACTTTTATGGGGGTTTTCTAACACTGTCAGCACATAGGCAAATGGACCCTGCCATGGTTACTGCTGCAAACAAGATTGGTTGGATCCATGAGGTGGCTTTTTTCTGTTTCAGCCTTTTGCTCCCCTCTGCAGCTTGTGGTGTGGCATGGTGGCTCAGCCACAGAGTGGATCATGCCTCTAGGTCTCTCTTATTAAGCTTAAAATCCCTACAGGTCAAAAATTGTGGCTTTTCCATGTAACATGTGACTGCTGCCATTTTGACTGGGTTCGGGTGACTTCGCCACCATCCTGGCTGAGAACCAGGTCAGGTGACCAAGTTCCACCATCTTTACTGAGGTATTCCTTGCCTGGTTCCCCAGTGTGACTTCACTGTCATCTTGGCTGAGAGCCAGGTCAGGTGATCAAGTTCTCCCATACTTACTGAGGTATATCCTGCCTTGTCTCCGGGTTTAGTTATGTTTTTTTTCTTTCACTAAATTCCTCTTGTTGACTCTGTTGCATGTGTGTTTTGTGTAGTGGCAAGCCTTTGGTAGGGCCCACCAAGAGCATCCACTTTCCCCAATTCCTGTTTACTCTTTGTTTGTGTGTTCATGCATGTAACTTAAATACACCTATGCTTAATGTTATAACTGTTCATTGCTTCTCATTTCAGACTACAAAAACAGTAAGTCTTGTGTTTTGAACTGGTATGTACTTTTCAGTCTCTTTTAAAAAAACTTTATATTTAATCCAACCCTCCTTTAAAATATATTAAGCTGTTCTGTACCATTGTCTGTTCTGCCGTTAACCTTCAATTGCAAGCAGTTTTTTCTTCTTTCTGTCTTTTTACTAGTGTAAATCTTATCTGTTAAGTTAAGAGCCAGTACAGTCAAGCTCAGACCCAGCCCTACAGGCAGACTCTATACTGTAGTTATACCTGAGAAAAAGCCCTCAAGTGTTCAGCTATCTGGGGAATATGACATTTAAATATTTAATTATTAAAAAACTTTTCATAACAAAAAAAGACAGGTTGGCTCCTAGCAGCAGCACTCTATTTCCTCCAAAGAAGACAGAAGACAAATGGGCACACAACAACGTCCATCTGCAATTTGCTTCAGTTGCCAAGCACTGAGCATTGGGCAAAGCTGCCTTTCATCTAAACTAAAGATCTCCAGACATGGACAGAATCGCTGGAATCGACAGGCTAGCCACTCAGGTCAAGGTACGCTTGTCTTCCTACAGATTTCTCAACCCACAGTATGCTCTGGAGCCTGGCAGGTCCTGAACTAAACAGCAAAAGACAAATGTGACCTTCAGCAACCATGGAGGACCCTGAAGAGTAGCTCTGGGTGCCAACCAGATAAGTTCTCTGTCATTTTTTAATCAGTAACTCAAGTAAAATTTTGTCCTTCTCAAAGATCTCTGATGCAGATTGACAACTGAGAGGTTTTGTCAGTTTAAAAGGACAACCTCACAAAACAAATTTTAGTAAAATACAAATATTAGACCTGCAAATTATAAAGGTGTGAGGACAAATACAAGTTATCAAACTTCTCTCTCATTGTGCCTTCCATAGTCTTAAAAAAATATTTTTCGTTGTGAAAAAATATCTGTCACCGTCATTCTGACATAAATATGCTGCTGTTTATACAATATATATGTCTAAAACTTCTGTTTTCACAAACCCAAAGAATTCTTGTGAGTTCCAGGGAGGCAAATTGAAGGATTCACCTTAAACAGGTCAGACACCCCCCCCACAATTTCCTGATCCTAATTTTTTCCCTTTATTTAACTTTGTCCTCTGTTCTGCCAATACCTTAAACAAGTGTAAGAGAAGCCAGACATTTCTATACTACAAACACAAAGACACCAACAGTGCCAGGATGTGACAATCATTGAGCCTTTTCAGATTACCCCCATGGACAATGCCCACAAATAAGCAGGAAGAAGTCTTAACAATCCACCACCCCAATTCCTTTAACTTGTGGTGCCTAACCTCCTGCCTTTTTATTATAAAAACGAGATGGGAATGTAATAGTTATTCTGTCTTTTAAGAGATTAGCCACGCCCACTCCCTCCCCCATCCACTGAGGCAAGCTGATCTCCAGCTTCCAGCCTGAGTTTTCTCTCTTTACCATCTTTCTCTCAGAGAGGCAGCTTCAGTCTCTCCCGTCTCTCTTCTCTTCTCTCTCTCTCTCTCTCTCCTTCTCTGTTCTTCCCCTCTCCACTCCCTTCCATAACCTCCTGAATAAATATCCAACCTCACTCTGCATGGCGTGTCTATTCATCTGTTTCTCACCCCTTGCTCACAAGGCTCATGGCCAGGGACCAGCCTCCTTTGGAGACCTGCCACGTGGTCTCACGCACTGTCCCTGTTTGGGACTGGGTGCTCTCGGGACCTGCTGCTTCCTGCCTGCTGGGGATCCACAGCAATTTTTAATTTTTCCATTACAGAAACCATACCCCACACTGACACTGACTGAATGACCAAGAACCAGAAACTAGGAAGTCCAAGAATCTGGGCTAATACCAATGCTACTGTTCTAAAAAACAAATTTATAAAAATTGCAATGGAATTATTCCTAATGACATTATGCTATACTCATAGATCATTATGTTGCTTGGCCATCCTCAGATCAGCTTCTTAATGTAGCAGATAGGAACCAATACAACAGAGACCCACAGCCAGACAATATCAGAGACTGAGAGACCTTCGAACACTCAAACCTGAGTGGGATGTCTCCATCAATTCTTCCCCTCTTGGCTCAGAGAACCCTGCAGAAGAAGAGGCAGAAAGAGTCTAAAAGTGTAAGAGCCAGAGGGGATGGAGGACCCCAAAGAATCATGGCCCTCTAAATCAAAATGATCAAAACACATACAAACTCACAGAGACTGAAGCACCATGTACAGGACCTGCCCAGGTCTGCACCAGGTTCTCTCTCGTTCTCTCTCTCTCTCTCTCTCTCTCTCTCTCTCTCTCTCTCTCTCTCTCTCATTCTCTCTCTCATATATATATATATATATATATATATATATATATATATATATATATATATATATATATATATATATACTGTGGCTTCCAGTTTAGGGATTTTATGAGATTCCTGAATGTGTAAACTGTGAGTTTCTGATTCTTGTACCTTCTCTTAGGCTCTTTTCCTTTTGTTTGTTTATGTTATCCTCTTCTGACGCTTTAGCTTTTTATCATATTAGGTTTTATTTTATTATTAGTCCTAAGAGGCCTATTTTCTAATTAAAGACAAGAGAAAGAGTGAATCTGGATGGTAGGGTAAGTGGGGAGAACCTGTGAGGAATAGAGGGAATGGAAACAGTAATCAGAATGTATTATGTGAGAAAAATGTTTCCAAGAAAAGGAAAAGAATAAGTAAAAAAAATAAAATTATAGCTCCATGAAAGTATGGGTATTTGATCTTTGACAAATATGCCACATGTATACATTGGAGAGAAATCCCTCATTTCAAGTAGGTTAAATCATGCAGAAAATTAAGGCTGAATCCTTACTTCTCACTGTCTTCAAAATTCAGCTATGAACAAATAAGTGGACTTATTTCTTCTGATGGTTTGACAAAGATACTTTGACTATAATCATTTTGGGAGTGAAGGCTGGAGTATTTGGCTTACACATTCAGATTACAATTCATTGTTCAGGGAAGTGAAGGCAGGACTCAAGGCACAGCAAGTTTCTGATAAAAGCACTTACAGCTGATAATGTAGAGCAGGAACTATGGAGGAATAGACCCATGTTCAGCTTTCTCATGCAGCCAGGGACCCATGCCAAAGGAATGACGCTGTCTGGTTGGGATAGAGTGTTCTACAACCATTAACAATCAAGACAAATCCTCCCAAAGGACTAAAAGTCAATCTCATCTAGGCAATTCCCCGTCTCTCAGATGGCTCTAAGCTGTGTCGAGTTGACAGTCTAGCTAACTAGGGCAGATTTCAACATAATACCTCTCGCTCTAAATCTGATAAAGGAAAAAACAGAGTCTATACTTCAACTCACAGGCACAAGGATGAATTCTCTGAAGAAAGGAGACTAATAATTGACAAATGGGATCTTATGAAACCAAAAGGCTTCTTCTGTATGTCTAGAAAGAGAAACTATGGCAGCCCACAGAGTGGGAGAAATCTCTGCTAGTTATTCACCTGACAACACAATGGGGTTTAAAGTATATAAAAAATTCAAACAAGAAAACATTAAAAATCTGAACAAACTAACTAAAAAGAGGCAAGGGAAAAGACCAAAAATTTCTCAGAAAAAGAAATAAGAACAGTTAATAAGTTCATTAAAAATTCAAGATATTTAGCTCTCAGCAAAATATAGATTAAAACTACTTAAAAATTCTTACCCCTCCCCTGCCCCAGTCAGGTTGGTAAGGGGACTCTTGAACTCTACTACGTTGTTGGAAGAAGTGTAACTAGTGTGACTACCTGATTGTTTTTCTGTAAAAGGATCAATAAGTAGACTTAAGGATCTCTTGCTTATATCAGTAACAGGCCATGCTGTTCTTGCAACTTTAGCATTTCTGAAGTCTTACAGCATTGGTCTGTCAAACAATTAAAATGTTCTTGATCAAAAAAAAAGGTATTTCTCTTTCTATAGTAGCAGTGTATTCCCTCAAGCTGTATATACATTTGTATAAAAAGGAAATTAGTGAATTAGTAGAGAACCAATTGAAAACTCAGTATAACAAAATCTTATGCCCTTGTTACACAATCACTTAAATTCTCTCTGGTCCTCTTTCCTCTCTTTTTCTCTCTGATTATGCATGGGACAGGTCCCTCTCTACCCATATTCAGGGTTAGTCAGTGTATCGAATTTGTTAGAATCAATATTTCTATATGTTTTTGCAATTGATGTACTAACCCCTACAATAGTTCCCACAAACTTAATATCTTGAAACAACTTTAATAAACATTGTCTTGTAGATTTTAAGTCAGGAGCAGGGCCTTGGTCTCAAGAAGGGCTATGGAGGAGAAACACGCCCATTTTTCCTAGCATCCTTAACTATATTCCTGAGGTTCTTTGGCTCCTAGCCCCTTCCTTCATCTTCACAGCCAAGCTTGTGTGATCTCTATCTGCTCTGCTTCCTTGGGCTCCCATCTGCTCTGTCAGATGGCCTTCTTCCCTTGTGCAAAAGACTCTCCACATCAAGATCACATCTGCAAAATTCCCTTTGCCATAGAAAGTGTCATTCACAGGTTCTGCTGTTGTGGTCCAGGATCCTGGATAATCAGTGTTTATTCTACTGTATGTAGGGAACTGAGCATTCTTCTAGACACCTCTGAATCCTATCCCACAATGGCATCTCTGCTTGGTGTCCAGCTAGATAGAATAACTTTCCTTCCCACTAGAGTCTGAAGGTACACACAAATGCATTAAGTGGGTAGTGCTCATAGCGTAGATGTGATTTTTTCAAATCAGAATGTGTATTCTGAGAGTTTTTGATGTGGAAATCTTTCGATTCTAACAAGCATTAGCGACTTAGTGCTTAAGACCTGTGGATCTCCATCTTCCTGATGTTGAAGTCTACTCGGTAGTTGTTTCTTCTACTGATGATACCTGTGGAGTCAGTTTTTTATACTGAAATCCAAGACCATAGTCTCTTGGCCATATGACATGAGTTAAATGTAATAAACTTTTTATATAACAGGGATTTCTTCACACCTTCTTATTCAAATACTGTTTCTTTCTAAAACTTTTCCCAGGTAAGTCCACCAGTCAGAGCTGCACTCCTGCTCACCTTGCTGCTCATAGTGCAAACTTGGAAATCTTTACTGATTATTCACTAGGATAACAATGAACTTAAAAATCTTGATGCAAAAAAGAGAAAAGAAACTAAATTGGATCCAAGTATTTTTTTAAGAGCAGTACAAACGCATGTATTAAACACCTGGAGTACACTGAAGAGTGTGACTGATCCTCAAATGCTCTAAGAGAGGGGATGAAGTAAAACTTCATGACAACGTCTGTCACCAGAGGGAGAAAGGCTCCAAGACAATGTACGGCTTGTTTTCCTTTCAGATTCTTCAAAATAAGCTATAGTTTGCTTTCAAGAAATGCCTTTGAATAATGTGTTTGAGTCAAAATGAACATAATTTCCTTACCCATCTAGACATGAGGGAAAATTGCATCCTGAAATAAAAACAACAAATCAAAAATTTACTTCGTGATTAAGTTCTCACATTGAATATGACTTACAAAGTGAGCATGTGCTTATTATGTTGGAATTTTGGAAATATCCTTGGTTTACTCAAAATTTCCACTCACATTTTTTCAATGATAAATTTATCATGCAAAATAGACTTGCCCTAATGTGTGTCTCTGACTATCTGCGTTCTATTTCTATTAACCTACTGTGGTGGTTAGTACTGACTGTCTGAGAAAATCTAGAATCACTAACAAGGCTACCTTCTAGGCATGTCTGTGAAGTCTTTTCTGGATTAGTTTAGTTGAGGCAGGAAGACCCAGCTTGAAAGTAGGCAGCAACACTGTATGGGCTGGAGACCTGGTCCATATGCATCTGAGAAGGTCTGCTGAGCATTTTCATTTCCTGTTTTCTGCTTCCTTACTGTGGAAACAATGTGGCCAACGGCCAGCACAAGTCCTTTTCCCTTTACTTGCCTCTTCTGGGAACGTTTTCACAGCACCAAGAAATGGAGGTAACACGGTGTTAATTTACATGTTTGTAGAACAGATGTGAAGCAGCATTTCTTACGTGCTTTGGGTAACCTTGTTCAGGGTAGTAGGGACTGAGCTTTGAGCTACCCATGTGCAGAGCACTTAGTCTCTAGTCAATCAGTGAGAAAAGAATCTGGTAGCTCGCAAGTCCTATGCATTGTTCTGGAAACATTTTTTTCTGGAGTTAACAGGAAACAAAAGCTATTACTATCCATTGAAAGACCTGGAAAAGAATTATCCTCTAGTCTAAGAAATCAGAAAAAGAAAAAAGAAACTTAAAAAAAAAACTAAATTTGAATTTAAAATATATCACTTACTAATCATATGACATAGGTAAATAATTCATGAGCCTGGTCTTTTTCTTTACTTTTTCATTATAAATGGGAACAATACCAGTATTGGGGGAGAGGCATGATTGAATGAGACAGCATGTATACACGGTGTGCAGGATAGCAGTCTTTGACACAAAATAATCTTCAACAGGGCTACATGAATTTCCCTGTTAACCATTTGTGCTTTTCAAGTAACTGTTAGAAATATTCTGCTGTTCATCAGCTTGATAAATTATATAAGAATGTGTGTGTGTGTGTGTGTGTGTGTGTAAAATTGCCTAAGTCCTAATACAGCAATAATTTGTTTATTCTTTTAATCTCATTTTAAAAGTATTTATTTGTATTATGTATATGTAAATGGCTGTTTTGGTATGTGTGTGTGTGTGTGTGTGTGTGTGTGTGTGTGTATCTGTGGGTCCATGACTCTGTGTGTGTGTGTGTTTGTGTTTGCATTCATGCATGCTTAGACCTGTGTCACTGTGCACATGAGAGGTCAGAGAACAATTCTGGGAAGTCATTTACTTCTTCCCCACTCACTTGGGGAAGATCAGTGAACATGATCAGACTTGATTGATGAGCCCTTTTCTCATAGAGCCATCTTCCTGGCCCAGAGTTGTTTATTTTTATTTATATACTCTGAGCTTTATGCTTTCACATTAACTAATATTAATTTTAAGAAAAGGATAGTATAAAAAGATAATTTTTCTCACAAAAGTAGATAAAAATTTAACAGAAATGAATAAAGGCATCATATTGACATTAGTTTTCTGTTATTTAGGGTAATAAAATATCTTCAATATAACGGTGGAACTGAAAATTTTAAACTTTTAAATGAAGTCTGATTTCTGCACTATCTTTTTTCACCTTCCAAGCAATGTTAACTACAATAGCTGATGCCCTCTTCAGAAAAACAAAGTTACTTCAGTGCAAATTATACAGCATAAATCATGATCACTGCCCCTAAGGACACTTATTAAAGTCCTACCTTACAATACTTCAGAAAACATGAATGCTCTTAGTGGCAAGGTCATAGAAAGTTAGTTAAAATGAGATAATTACAGTGATCCCTAATCCAGAATGGCAGATTCTTCATAAGTAGAAATTAGGCACTAGATTGAAGAGCTTCTAAAGGAACAGAAGAAAAACAGCTGTTCATCTATGGCACAAAAAGAGAGGCTTCACTTCAAACTTCTAGTCATGGGAAACATGACAAGATTTCCTTTTGATGAAATAATTTAAGTGACTGTATTGTGTTAGGAAAGTCATAGTAACCCAAAATGGTATATTATTAAGATTATTTAAAGAATAACAATATAATCATAACCTTACATATCTCCTCTCCATAACATGGTACCTGCCTTTATACTATAATGTGATATGAGAAAAGTCAGTAATACAAATATATGTTTTAAAGTAATGATCGCAGAGCCTTCATTTAAGAACCATTAAATCAAATCCTAGGACAGGGTGCATAATTATACTGAATAAGCTGTGTGGGGATTTTGTTTGTTTGTTTGTTTTAGATTTTTTGCCCCACACTGAAAGTCATGTGGAATTGGAAATGACAGCTGTACAGAGTGAGCAGATAATAAATCTGAAGCACCCAAGCATCAACTCAAAATTATTCCACTTCTTTCTTCTCTTAAATGAGTATTTGGGGTTTGTTACATGTTCAATATGAAGAAGCAGCTGTTGTGAACACAGACGTGTATACATTTGTATGTAACATTGTATGCATAGAACTTCCAGTTATTGTTTTAGAACTACTTATTTGACTGCTTCCTTTCTTGTTTGGTTTGACACATGTCTGAGAGAGAGAGAGAGAGAGAGAGAGAGAGAGAGAGAGAGAGAGAGACAGAGACAGAGACAGAGACAGAGACAGAGACAGAGAAAAACAGAGAGAGACAGAGAAAAGAGAAACACTGGGTACCAGGCATTAGTTCTCTGGAAATCTGATCACAGGATCCATTCTCAGTACTTGGCTCATAGCTGGCTTCTGGTTCTTGGCAAACATAGCACAAAGAGCATCCAAAGGCCTCCCAGCCATATGGATTCCCCTTTACCCAGACTATCGGAATCACATTTGCCTTAATGATTCATGATCCCTCTTTCAAAAGGTTATCAGCCCAGGAAGAAAATTATCCATTGAAATCTCAGTAGGATATCCTGATTCTTACCCAAACCACATTTCTGTTCCAAAGCAATTCTTTTGTCTTAATGTGCAGCCAAAATATACCAAGTCATTTTACAAAGTGTTTGGGAAATTGCTTTCAATGTGATGAGCCAAAATCTCATATTGAGTTAGTGTTTCGTGTATTTCAGGTAGAAATTTTTCAAGGTACTTAAATTCTAGACCTTAAATCATACCACATATCTAAGCACTTTCATAGCAAATTTCTTCTTCTTTGTTTTAGACAGTTGAAAGTTAGAAACAGCTAGACAATCCTACACGTCTACAAATCGCCAACCAAACAGAATGAGATTCACCCATTAGTTTTACTGTCATTCTTCTGAACAATCAGTAAATCTGTTTGCCTTTGAGTGTGTTCTAAAATACCCTTTCCCTCAGCTATCCTTTATGCCATTTTACTCAATACTATGAAAGCAAAATAGAATACCTGCATGCATAGTCTCCCACCAAATCCTCAACGTGGGACATAAAGTAAACGGGCAGAATAGCTGAATCCTTATCCAGCAAACTGAGTATAAGTGACGCCTTTCTTTCTAATGCAAAGAGCAGAAGATTCCAAAGAATATGCTGAAGACAATATCTAGAGAAGAACATTAATTGCTTCATATTGAGATGAACTGTGTTGCTGTTTGGTTCACTAATCATCACTCGTGCCTCTACTCACAAAATATTTGAGAAAAATAATCTTTCTGTGGTAGGACAGCAATGATCAATCCAAAACTGCTATGTGGGTCACAAAAGGAGAAAAGACAGGAAGGTACTCTAAGAGATGAGAGCTTTTACTCTTCTTTAGCCCTGATCCTTAGTAGTTTTAGCCTTGGTATGTCTTTTGTTGCCATTTCTAGTTTTTTTTCTTTATTCTAGATATGGAAGAAACCATACATAGGCAAGCTTGCAAACTTTGAGCCTTCATGAAGAGATAGCAGAGGATATCAGCTATTTTTAACCATGCAATTTTGTTCCATATTTTCTAACACTCTTTATCCTCAAACAATGTTGCTCAAAATTCATCACTTAAAACCTGAGACCAAGCCAGAAATGGTTGTGAACATTTTTAATCCTGCACTCTGGAAGCAGAGATGTGGGTCTTTGTGAGTTTCTGGCCAGCCTACTCTACATAGTGAGCTCTAGGACAATCAAAGCTTCATAGTGAGAGCATGCTTCAAAACCAACCAAAAAAAACACCACCCTTAGATTATCTTATGTCATTTTGATAACAGAAATTTAAGTTGAACATCCATCATATACTAAGTAGAAATTACCAAAATGAAAAATAATGAATAATACTCTCTTTCCCCCCACAGATTTACATTATTTTAAAAGAATAATTCTTAAACACAAATGTTAAATTTAGTGTAAATTTAATATAAACCCTAAGGACAGAAAGTTTAGGGTCTTCCACCAGGAATAGCAAATGCATAGAAGAACAAGTTGGAAAGAAACAAGTACACAGAGGGAGAGTGTTGGAAATGTCAGAGTTTGTTTCGGAGGTGTAAACCAGGGAGGAGATGTGGAAGAGAGTGTGATCAGGAGCTAAGATGGCTGGTGAAAAATCCACACTGATTACATAGGCTCATAGTGCTGAGCCTTCTTCCCCCACTGCTGAGATGGCAGGTTGGACAAGAAAGGAAGACATGAGTCCCAGCACAGTGGCATGAAGGTTCAGAAAGCTTAGACTTCACTCTGGTGATCGTGTACACACAGTGAAGAGCTCAAAGCAGAAAACTGGTATAATTCCAAGTGTTCTTTGGATGGTCCATTTGGCAAATAATGTGCAAGGTAGATTTGTACCACAAGAAACAGTAGATGTAGAGGCTAATTAGACAGTTCTTAAAACATGAGGTTAGTGCTATTGAGGACTTCAACTCTCAACAGAGATGGAAATATACCGAAATTATATTTTAAATTATTCAACCATCAGTTTGGTTTCTTTTGTCATAGACAGTTATTTCTGGATACAAACCACTAAATAGAAAAATCATTTTCAGTTATATTGAATGCTTTAAGACAGATAGATATACATAGCACACTTCTTTAAACTCCTTTCAAAACCTCATCCAGTGTTAAGTATAAGACCACCTGAATAACTCCACATCTTTTAAACTGTAATGAATAAAAATAGATTTTACTTGGACAATGTGCTTGCTGTTCTCTTCTTCTGTTGCTTCCTTTAGCTAGAAAATAGAATGCAGCTTTTAGTGATTTACTAAGATATTTGTGTTTCTTCATACTCTTGCAACTTCCCTTCTTGAAAGATAATTTTCTTCCTTGCTGACTAAAAAGTAAATGAAATTAAGGATGAAAATAAAACTTTGTTGCTTGGAAGGATCTATTATTTCTCAAAAGGTTCTCCACCACATCACTAGATTAAATGTGCCTTCCCTGTTAGCACTGCCATGTCTGGGGGCCTGACACCTGGGCAGAGCTCAAGTCACACTCCCAGTTACTCCTGGGAAACAGTGCTGAGAACATGTCCAAAGCAATTTCTTACATCTGATTCAGCAGCTGTGCTATTTTGGAAACTCCCTTTTAGACTCATAGAAAGATGGATTAAGGAACAAAATAAAACTTTTCAAAATACTTCAACTTTTGTCATTCTGTTATCATTTTTATTAGGAAGCCAGATTTCATTTAAACACATAAAAAATTTGGTTTTATATTTCTTGAAAACAGGATGTGGGAAAGGCAAAGCTGCAGAGTCTAAGTTCAGTACATGGCTTTGATTATTTTTCATTTAAAATGTGGATAGACAGCCTCTGTCTCAGTTGCAGGACATTTTTTTAATAAACTGAAACAAAGAGAAACACAAGTAAAGAGACAGAAAACATGGCATGCTTGAGAAGAGACTGGAGCCAGAAGATAGTGTTGTCTCAGAATGGCTGCTGGGTTAGTGGACATGACTCTTCTTTATGGAGTTTTCTGAGTTAACTGAATATAAATGAACATAAACAGTCCTTTGTCTGTTTTTTTTTTTTTTTTGCTTGTTTGTTTTTACATCCCAACCAAAATTTCCGCTCTCCTCGCTCCAATTTTTCACTCCCTCATCTTCCCTCTGCCTCTTCCATTCACTCTTTCCCCTGTTTCTCTTTAGGTACAGACTGGCCTCCCTTGGATTTCAACCAGGCAAATGATATTAATTTGCAGTGAGTCTAGGCTCCTCCTCATCGGTTAAGGCTGGATGAGGCAAACCAATAGTAAGAATAGGTCCTGAACTATAATTTGTCCTACCAACAAGATGTGCCTGGATCAAGATGGAACACAAATTGTTGGAGTGGCCATCTAATGATTGACCAAGGTGGGGACCCATGCTCTGAGAGGGTGTTCACTCCTGAGGGAGAGGACCCAGAGGCAGGGTACCCCAGAGACCTAAAATAGAACTAAGTGTAACTGATAAAAATAAAGATCAATGAAATTATTCCTAATGTTACTGTGCTCGTGTCGTAAATGGGTGCCTACTCCACTGTCACCAGTGAGACTTCATCCAGCAATTGACGGAAGCAGATGCAGTACCCACAACCAAACATTAAGCAAAGCTTAGGAAATCATATTGAAAAGGAGAAAGAATGGATAAAGGAGTCAGAGGGATCAAAAACAGCACAAGAAAATCCATAGAAACAACTAACCTGGTCTCATAGGGGCTCACAGAGACTGAACCAGCCATCAGGGAGTCTGCCAGGGACTTACCTAAGCACTCTGCATGTATGTGACAGTTGTGTACCTTAATCTTCTTGCGGGACTCTAACAAGAACAGCAGGGACCGTCTCTGACTCTGATAACTGCTTTTAGGAACAGAAACATTCTTACAGAGGAATAAACTGAAAACACATCAAGGCTTTGCTCAAGCCTTTTCAAAGACCTTGTCAGGCAAGCCAAGAGATTCTCACATATATTTACAAAGTTCAACACCACCCAGTAATTTTCCCAAACAAAGAGAAAGAAATTAACAAGAGAATGTCGTCCTTGTCTGAAATGTTCTGCTTGAAATGTACAAAGAGAGAAGCAGGCACATAGCAGCGAATGAAATGAAGAGTAATATTATTGAGTTCTCACAATGCATGGTGAATGCAGTTATTTAATTACAATCACTAAATCCTAATACAACTCTTATTTAAAAAAATGAAAAAAAAAATTAGATCGGCAAGATTCCAAAACATACCCCATGCTACATATCAGTCCACTGTGCCTCTTGAACCAGTCTTCCTCATGTAGCAAGTCTCAACCGAAACATGTTTGTGAGTCCTCTGTAATGGGCAATGGCAAGCAGACATTTTGAATTCCCTGAACTGTATACTGTGACACTTTCAAGTGGAAGAGTAACAGCTATACTTACACATTACTGATCCTAATTCCATCTCTGATACTTAGTGCAAAGGAACACCCAGCGATAGCAAAAATTTGAACTATTACATGGTTCGGGGGCAAGGCAGAAGTAAAAAAATAAATAGAGTCATGTGCATGCACGCGCGTGAGCACACACACACACACACACACACACACAGGCACATGAATACGTACACATGGTTCATTTATTCATTTATTATTTTAGAGACCCAAAGACAATTATTAATCTTGTCAATGACTTAAGCATCAAAAACTCAAACATGAAGATAGCAACAACTAGAAAGGACAGACGTGTCAGAAAATAGAAGAGTCAAGCATCGAAGATCAAGAAAAGGAAACTAAAACTGTTTATCACGAAAACTATTCAAAAACAAACACTTAAAGATCCAAGAGCATAAGAAATATTCTGAATACAAATTGGTGAAGGTCTGTTATTTTCACTTTTAAGAGAGACCGAGTAAGATAAAATTGTGGGTTTATACATTTATAAATAATATAGTCTAGAAAATGTATTGGATCACTCAAGTGTTTCAGTCTCTCAAAAATTAGCTATAACTTAATGATCATTATGTAGTTCAACCACTAAACAAATATAGCTAGTTGCCAAAAATACTATTTATTCTTATTTAAAAGTCTTTATAAATAATTCTATCTCATTTTTATGTATTAATGATAATGTAAGTTCTTCTGTTCAAGGGAAGTTCTGAAATTCTGTTAATGTCTTTTTTTCGTATAATTATCCTGGGGAAAAGAGAATAATAGACAATTAAAGTGATTAAAGTCTATCTAGACTGTCATAAAATCTTGTTCCTCAGATCTAGACTGCAAATAAATTTATAATTAAATGCTTTACCAAAATTTTCAGCATTTTAGAAACAGATATTCTTCTTTTTTGTTATATTAAAATCTCTGAGCATACTTTTTAAAGGTAAGTATTCCTTTTTAAGCTTTTATTTTCACTTTTAATTTTGTTCGTGTGTTCATACACATAAGTGCAGTGTTAGTGGAGGCCAGAGGAGAGCAGTGGATTACTTAGTTCAGGAGTTACAGGTGGTTATAAGGAACTGAGTTTAGCTCTTCTACAAGAGCAGTTTTCATTCTTCAAAACTGATGCATACTTCCAGGTTCACAATTTATTGTTTATACTAAATATACATACACAACTTTTAAAAATATATTTAAACATTGCATATAACTGAGATAGGCAGAAAATTAAGGAGTCAAAGAAAATTTTACTTTATTTTCTAATTTCTATAGGGATTGAGGAAATAGGAAAAGTCAGGATTGCTGGATGATTATATTATTTAAATGAAGGCTGTGCATTTGACCTAGTTGCTTCTACGTCATTCTATTATAGCACTACCAAAATACCTCTTGTTAAGGTGATAACATATAACTTGAACCCAATGATAGGAATTCCCATTATCTTTTCCCTTCATGGAATTCCAAATAGTAGAAATATGCAAATAGAAACAATTTGAATGTTTATACAATTGCACCACAATTTGTTTATTTCCAAGCAGCATCATTTATTTCACAAGTCCTATAAATCCTGTTCTATGTTCAAGTAAAGAAAAAAAAAGCTTTCAACTAAGGTGGGAACATGACCGTGTGTTTCTGTGGCATCTGCATAGACTTTTAAGAGATGCTAGTGTATAGAAACCTGTGTAACAGCTTACAGATGCTTTATATGTCAATCTAAGGTACTAGAGTGCAACATGGAATTTAAAAATAATTAAAATTCATGTTTTTAAAAAAATATCTTTTCTCATTTTATATGCCAAATCCAGTTTCCACTCCCTGCCCTCTTCCCGCTCCCTCCTAAGAGAGGGTAAGACTTATTATGGGGAGTCAATAAAGTCTACCATATTGCTTTGAGGCAGGATCAAGGCCCTTCCTACTATGTCTAGGCTGAGAAAAGTATCCCTCCAGAGATAATGAGTTCCAAAAAGTCAAAACAAGAAGTAGAGATAAATCCTGGTCTCACTGTCAGTATCCCCACAGTCTACACCAGTCATACAACTATCACCAACATTCAGAGGGCATAGTTTGACTGTATGCTAGTTCCTTTGCTGTCAGACTGGAGTTGGTAGGCATAAACTATTTCAATGGGTATTCCTAACATGATCTTGAGCTCTTTGCTAGTATTCTCAGTCCTCCCACTCTTCAACTGGACTATGAGAACTCAGTTCAGTGCTCTGCTGTGGATCTCTACATCTGCTTCCATCAGTTGCTGGATGTAGCTTCTATGATGACATTTAAGATAGTCATCAATCTGACTACAGGACAAGACATCCATGTATACATCCAAACATACACACGTCATACACATAAAGAGAACCTATTATCCATACTCAATGATTTTTGTGAAGTGTTATTATTGATCTAAAAATGTTTAATATGTGAAGGAAATACACGTGTATATATTGGTTTCTATATACCTAATACATAGATAAGAGATTGATGTGATATAAACATAATATATACTTATACTAAAATACAAATATACACATATTGAGATATATACAGATGATAAAGAGATAGAAAGATGTTTCATGGATAGATAGATAAATAGATAAATAGAACATTAATAAAATCAGGTCTTGTTAATGCTCTTTTAATATGCTTTGCAATGATCTATGATTTATGTTTTTCTAAGAACCTATAGAGAGGCAGACTGACTACCTGTTGCTGGTAATGAAGATAAATGGGCAAACAGAAATAACTGAATGCCAATAGAAAAGTTTTCTGGAAGAGAAACTATTAGAAACAAATGAAGTGTATTTAACTAACATTCTAAATTTTTTGAGTCTGAACTAATAGCCTAATGGTATATTTGCTTGAAGCATCATACATCTGAGACAAACTCACATGGTTATTTAGCCTTTCAGAGCAAGAAGAGTATGCTTTGCTCACTGAAATGACATGTGCTAGCAATCTTAGAAAATACGCATAGAAGGTGAGGTAGAGGCCTAATTAAATTCCTGTTAAGCACATTTTCTTTTTTCCCCCTCACTCTCTAAAAAGACAGTTACCAATAATTGCCACATCCCAGACACTAAGCAAAAATCCACAACTATACTGAAAAGAGGAGATAAAGTCTCCCAAGTGAAGCATGCCATCCCATACTATCCCAATTGCAGCTTCATATATGTACCTGGGTCTTGGTTATGTAGTATGCACAGTGGACTGTAATGAAGATATCATATTCTTGTTCCTACAATCAATACTAAGAAGAGCATTAACAGGCGAACATATTTCTGAAGAAATTGAAAATAGGAGATATGTAAATAAGCTGGAATTGTTGCCAAATATTTTCAATCACTCTTCTTTTTTAAATCATAGTGCAGAAATATGCAAGAAAACTTAACTGAATCTCAGGAATAATGGACATTAGGCAAAAAATTTTCCACTTACAGTAGAATTTCAAATATGTGGATTTTTTTCTTTTTCCTCTTTTCCAACTTTTTTCTTTGTTGTTCTGATTTGATGTGTGTGAGTGTGTGTTTGTGTATGCGCACATGTGCGCACACTCGCCAAAGCATGAACACGTACATGAAACAAGGTTTCACCATATAGCCCTGATTGCCCTGGAAATCATTATATAGAGGAGACTGGTCTTGAACTCACAGAGATCACCTACCTCTGTATCTTCAGAGATGAAATTAGCTGCAGGTACCACCATATCCTGCTCAAATGCACATTTTTAAAATAGTAAATTTAAGACCAACTAGAAATCACTGAAATTTTTTACCCATTGTATGTATCTGACCTCCTGTTGTGACTTACTGAGAACCCAGCACCTGTTATTGTTGAAGGTAATTATGTGTGGAGCCACCTAGTGACTTTATTGTAATAGAACCCTCTGTTTCTTCCAAATTGGGAGCGTCCTACCAATAGTTCAGCAAAGCTGGTAAGGCAGTTGCCCTCTTGAACTATGCTCTAGTCCCTTCCCATTAAATTTAAGCTGGGTTAATACGGAGGCTTCTTGTTAACATTTAATTGCACATTAGTGTTTCAGAAAGGGGGCAACAAGAGGGAACACACAATTGCCTAACAGGAGACTCTCTTGGATTTGCAGAAATGTACTTAATTACCAACGAGGCAATTTATATTAAAATGAGAGAGAGGAAGCAATAAAAAAAAGCAGCAAGCAGGAGGTAGGGTCAGGGTAAAGGTACAGGAAGACTTTAATCAAAGAGAGGCAGAAGCAACATTTTGCTGAGAGATAACGAACATGGGAGTGAAGAAGACAAGGGACCATAGACAGAGACTTCACGGTAAAGGAGAAGTTTTGCAATGCAAATTGTTTCATTTCCATTCCCCATCTCTTTCCTTTGCCTCTGAATTCCAAAAGTCCAGTGGCACTAAAAATAGCCCTATGGCACAAAGTATTGCATTCATTTTGTGATTTCTGCAAGTCTCTCTTTTAGAAAACCAGTTCTAAAAGCAGCAGTTATTTTTACAAGGGGAAAGATGAATTTAGAAAGTTATTCATGTCTTAGAACTACAAATGCAATTTGTGGGGCCAACTCTGGTAAAAGTTCACAGTATATTGTGAAGACTCAGAGTGGCTAAGGATTTATTCTTTTAGTTTAAGAGAAAAAAGGTTTAGATACAAACATTTCAAACATAAATTAAATATTTCCTTGCAATTGTAACTAGATTATATTGAATGCAATTTAACCTTTCAAATGGTTACTATGAAGTTACTATGGTTACTCTCATGGTGCTATACACACATTACTGGCCTACAGCTTTTGCTGTTAGCTGAAGGCACTAATTTTTTGCTTAAATATTATTTAATTTATAGCTTACATAATAAAATAAATACCTGAGTTATCATTTTAA